>NW_020621603.1:14603222-14919365 GCF_003573695.1 Papaver somniferum | reverse complement strand
CCCCCAAACTTAAATCTAACATTGTCCTCAATGTTCTAAAGATGAAACTAAAAGAATGAACAAGGAGAAACTGTTACCACTTGAAGCAAAAGAGATAAGGAAGGATATTACCGTGTCGCAAGAATACTGGGTTACCTCCCAAGAAGTGCTAAGTTTAAAGTCTTCAGCCAGACTTAGGAAAGGATTAGTCAACTCGAACCATAAAGTAACAGTCGAAATAACTGTGGGTCTTCAAAACCAAATAGAGCTGACCAAAGGAAACTGCAGTGAACCAAGAAAATGGACAAGAATAGCATGCCCTTACCTAGTTTCCTGAAAACTATCGCTAATTGCGGTTCAGGTTCAGGTTCTATGAAAGGGTCTAAATATAATATTTTCATTGGTTGCGTTTCTTCATAGATGGGATCTGAATCACTAGGTTTATAGTCTGTAAAAACTCAAATACGAACTTAGAATCACGAAGTAATAACCTAAATAATTTCGGATCCTCTAAGTCAATCAGATATGACTTACATAGTTGACCACAGTGAGAGTAGTGGTCATTCTTAGGAAAATGTGTCGATTCCATTAACCTAAAGTACTTAGGCTTAGTCTCAGAACTTAATATTCGACTCATTTGAAACGTTCCCACAGTTGGAAGAAAACTATTTGGTGGGAAAACAAAGTCAATCTGGGTATCATAGCCTGGGAAAACCACATCAACCAGAGGATGGGTTTCTAATAACTGAACTCCTTCATGGACATCATTAGGCTCGGGAAAACGAGTATGAAGGTAATCTTGTAAAATGGTCGAGGCACAAATATCAAGTCCTAAGTGTGGGGAATTTCTGAGAGTTAAAGGTAAGGCACTAGGGAAGTGATAATCACCCCCAAACTTAGAGTTTTCAGTGTCTCTAGATAGACCTCTAATTATTTCTTGAATTTCCGTATCTTCAGAGTCCTTAAATATTCAAGAGATTCTTCTAAGTTATTATCAGGTAGTGCATCTTTACTCATCTCTACGGGTATATCTTCTTCATCTAATACTATTGTTTCTAAGTCTCTAGACTCTAAAACAGCATTTTCGGAATAAACCCGTTCCTCTAAACCACTATCGGCTTCGTAATCAAAAGGAAAAACTACATCGTCTAAAACGGTGGTATCCCTAATCAAACCCTCGTCCTTTTGAATAGGTGAATAATCATAAAAATTATTTGGATTTGAACTAGAAATAATATAATCATTATAAAGCTCAATTCGATTAATAGATTCCTGATCACTATGCCTACATATTTCAGATTCTTCATTACTACTATCCTCATCATCATAATAGTACAAAGATGATTGAACCTTATCTAAATAAGTAGTGTCTTTTATTCTAACCTCGTCCTCTAGATTGGGAAAATATTCACTATTGATATCAAGGGTAGAATTGGAAAAACTATTTTGGAAAATTAGATTATTTCGAGCAGCATTAGCTAACTGTTCATTTTCTTCCTCTAAACGTGCTTGAATCTCACTGAGCGTAACACTTATACTTTCACAAGTCTCATTGAATATCTTAGACCGTTGTGTACTCTCTTCTTTTGAAGTAACTGCACGTTCATACTCCCTTCGAATTTGTTGGTAGGTTTCTTCTAGAGATTGAACAAGTTTAGAAATGTCATAATCATGACTAGTTTTTAAGTAATTTTCCAAAAACGCATGACTAGTACTATAATATTCCTGATTTTCTTGCTCGTAATACCAATTCGTGTGTGGATAGTAATTGGGCTCACTATGGTATGAACCATAACCTTGAAAAGGTTGGCGTTCCCAACTACTATTTCCACCATGGTCATAAAACTGATGATGTCCATATTCAAATTCAGGTCGATACTCATTGTATTGGCTTCTATCATACCAGTTCGACATTCTTAATTGCAAGGGAATTCTACACAACCACAAACAAGGCCGACTCGACTCCACCAAAACAAACCTAAAGATTTCTAGCAAACAAAAAGCATGATGGCTCCACTTAGATTGTTTCTAGACCAGCTTCTATCTTTCGAAAGGGAATTCGTTGCAGTTTGAGCAAACCCCTTTGGAATCAATCCGAGTCAAAGTAAGTTGAATTGAGGCGAGGGAAGCTCAGTGGAGCTTTGATACCCAAGGCCTCACCGCTATCACAAGGCGGCGCAGTCACGCATTCAACTCACAGAAACCATCATGAACTTTGGAGTGTGCTTAAAGAGCAACCAATATTTTTCGAACGAGTTTCCTATTAAGCTCATTACCCTATCGGTCTCGTTCTATTCCAAATTTTAAGCTTGGGTTCGCGTTAGGTTTCGTTTTCCTAAGGCGGGCAAGAAGGGAGCGGTGATGAAATCCAAACCCTTATCTTGTATTGGCCAGGCCTTGCCCTTTACTAGGAATATAAAAACAGTCCAAATTCGTCCTCAATCAATGAATCACCTTAAGGAATACAGTAACTCGCTTGCAGGGGATTCGCGAGTGTTACGATTGGACTTACCTCCCGTACCAGACGGGTGATGAACCTTGTCGTCGACTCGGGCCACGACTCCTATGCCGTGTACGAACCCGAGGGGCCGAGACGATATAGTAATCGTCGTCCTTCCCTGCACACAATTTATATAATAAATTTTTTTTTAATAATAATAATACCCTTCCGTAGGGTTAAAAAAAATAAAGTCCAATTGTTTAAAGTCCAAAGTCCAAAATAAATAAAAAAAAATAAATAAAAAAAAATTACAGTTTTCCTCACACACTCTAAAAAAATTAAAAATTAAAAATTAAAAAATAAATCTTAAAATTGTCCTTTTTTTTTCTTCTCTTTTCGCTTCTCGCTTTAAGCTTTTTCCTCTCCAAGTCCTTAGTGCTCCACTTCGAACCTGTAAATCAAAGACAAAAAGACAAAGTAAAAAGAAACAAATAATTCTAAAAAAAAATAATAAACCTAAAATAAAATTCTACCTAAGCACAAATCCCCGTCGGCGGCGCCAAAATGATATGAGATTTTTCGTGGTTGTAGTAATGAAGGATCGAACACTAAGACTTGTGAAGGTGAAGGATTTTTAGATTTATAAAAATTATTTACACAAAAATATTAACAATGGTGCAAGAGGTACTGGGGTTTAGGATTCCACCGAATTCATTTCTTAAGGTTCAAATAATGATTCTTTTAACAATTATAGCTCAGTAAATATATAAAATATATTGACTCTTATTTTTGCCAAGATAAATTCTCCAAATATTAGATGTAAATGTTAAGCATGAGGCATCAAATCATCTAAGCTAAGCATGCCGCATCAAATCAAATGACAACTAATTTTTTCAAATCATAATTTCAATTAAAACTAGTGCAAAAGTCATGAGAAGAATTAAATATAATTACCCAAGTGTGAAATAAGGCTTCCTCCATCACCCCAGTGTTGGGGTTTAGCTCCTCATATTAATCATAATCTCAAAATACATGTATT
The DNA here is from genome assembly GCF_003573695.1 of Papaver somniferum. Classification (NCBI taxonomy): domain Eukaryota; kingdom Viridiplantae; phylum Streptophyta; class Magnoliopsida; order Ranunculales; family Papaveraceae; genus Papaver; species Papaver somniferum. The sequence continues at coordinate 14,915,907 of NW_020621603.1, read as the reverse complement.
AAGCTCAAAAAGTTGATTAAAGGGAGTAAAACAAGTGAACAGAAAAATTGCAACAGAAATAACTGTTGCAAAGGCGTTGTTCACCGTTACAAAAGGAAGAACGATAAAAAGATAAACTGTCTTTGTAGCTTTTAAGACCCACACTACGACCCACGAGCCGCTGTCGCTGTCACTGTTGAAGAACGACTGCTCTGGCAGGTCCGTTCTTCGTGTTCTTCAGGCGTGTTAATGGCAGCAGCAGCAGCAGGTAACTTCTCTGCAACTCCTCCTGCGCCTCTCTGCTCGCCTCCAAACCTCCCCAAACTCTCGACAGCCATTCTATTCAACCCCATAGACATATTTATACTCAAAAGCACCGAGATAATCCGAGTTAAATGCAAATAATTCTCCCTTAATGATTTTTATTTTCACGGGAATATTTTCTTTCCCTGTTCATATTTCACGCGTTTGTTCTGAGCTGTATTTCCTTGTTTATCCTGGCTTGATTGGTCGAATCTTGTTGAATAAAGAAGAAAATATTCTCCCATGCAGTTACGTATCATCCAATATCCGTGATAATTTCTCTTCCCTGTTTAACCAAGACTCGATGTTCTAGCCCAACTGGATCGAATCCATTAACCATACAATCCATGTTCAGCCCAAACAGGTCAATCAAAACAAAATCCACTGATTGAATCTCGCTCAAAGCCCACACAAGATCGAACCCAAATTTCTTCCGTGAACTGCATGAACTTTCCCGCCATTTTGAATTTTCAAAGCGTGAAGAAGGGTGTCCCCCTAACCAGTTCTGGGGTGCGAATATCAGATGCCTTGGGGGTGACCTGGGGGTGCCCCTTAGTAATTAGGTTACCCCTTATCCAAAAGCGAGAGTCCGAATAACACTTGTCCTCTGGATGCCAAAATCAACTTTTCGAGCCGAATTTTCCAAAAATATTTATTTCCAAAAAATACCTACAAATACATAAAATAACAAAATTAGTACAAAATCGAGTGCCAACAATATATAGTATTGAGATCAAATTAGACACAAAAATGTGTCTATCAAACAACCAAATCATGAAATCGAGCTGCTCATCATGATTTCATTTGAAAAAACAAACATAAATTCAAAAAGCATAACAAATATTAAGGAATGGAGAAGAGGTTTATAGAAATTACCCGGGGATTTAAGATTGAAAATCTAAAATTTAATAAAACCAACTGAAGTAGAGAGAAAACTGGATCCGAGCTGTTGAAAAAAAAAGGAAAAGAAGAACGAAAATACTTTCTTATCCTCTATTCTTGTATGTTCATTGCAGCAAAAGTTATTTTCGGAATATAAAAACTAGGCATCATTTTACTCACACGTGGGATGGACTAGGAGATAAAATTTCTGCTCCAAAAACATGTTTTTGGACCAGCGATTAAAAACATTTTATGACTGGACTAGTCATTAGACGGGTCTCTCACTCTAGAACTAACCAGTAATTTCTAGATTTCAATTTCAATTATCCGAATTGGCGTCCTTAATCAAATATTTCTTCACCTTTCTAGACAATTTGGATTTTGGACAATTTTCGGGAGCGGCATTAATGAGAGATCTTGGGCATTGAAGAAGTGTACGTGTCTACAGGAAAGAAGGAGTAGGAATTTGGGGAGATGACTTGAACAAGGACAGAAAAGGGAGATTGTAAGTAATTCTGTTGGAGCCGTTAAGTGAGAGATAGTGGGAGTTTTCTTATTTAATTCCATATCAAGAAATTTTGCTCCTTTCTTTTTTTCCTTGGGTTGTGTGGAACTCTTATGGTGGTTGGTAATTGTGTCATACACACTCCGTCCCACATTATACTTGGTTTTAAATTTTGTCTCACTAATCAAGGGGTATCTCACTAATCAAGGGGTATTTCTAAAACTACCCTTTAAATTAATTATTGTTAATATAAGAAATACGTATAATTTGATATCCTTATGGATATATACTAGTTAGGTAGGTGTTTTAAAATGCTTTTCCACGATATAAAGTTTACGAAAAACCGTGGTATAATTTAAGAGATAAATCATTTATAAGTTTTACTAGTTATTATTCATAAGAGTATAATTGTAAAAAAATACTTAAAATACTCTCATTTCCTCCTTGCCTTAAGAATTGTGCAAACTACAACTAGCTCATCTAATTTGGGACGGAGGGAGTATTAACTAATAAAAGCAAAACAATAATACGAGTTCTTTGATAATTTTCTTTTGTAAGTTGTTTTAATTCTAAATAAAATGGACAGTAATATAGTTTTCCCGTTTTACATACTTTGTTCAGGATGAGTAGTACCTATGCTGTGTTAGGCGCTATGTATTACAGGTCTGGTTTGTGAAGCGCGATAATGGTGTTACAACATTGCCGGCCTAGTCAGTGTTCAACCATGATGGCGCTACACTGTATATACCATGGAGAACTAAGATAGTGGGATCACCATCTTGGCGCCTTACTGTAGAATCAGTGGCCAAGTGATGGAGCTTATTGGTTGATGCAATGAAGCTTCATTAAAGGAGACAAGACAAGGCCAAGTCGACAAACGCAACATGCGATGTTGGCATTGATGCATATCCATGGAATTGAGTTGGCTCAAACTCATGGATGATGCGAGAGTAAAGAATAGGCTAAGAGTTGTCTTATGCATTAGTCAAAGGATGGCCAAAGGTTGGACAACGCAAGCAAGCTAGTAATGCAAGAGTAAGCATTGCTATTGTCGAGCAAGTTGGCTAAGTGAAGCATATGACGCAGGAATAACCAGAAGGAGCTAAGATAATGGCCGAGATGATTGAAGCGCAATGTTGGACGTACATTGACTTAGGCCAAGAAGACTACAGTGCCATCTTGACTGAGTATTGACTTAAGGCCAAGTTCAGTAATGCGCAAGGATTGCGCATTATGGCTCAGGTGACGATTATGAGTTGATTATTGGCTTTATAAGCGCGCCGATGGTGTGAGACAAGGGAGAACGGTTATAAAATAAGTTTATAACCTAAAATGAGTATTCATAACTACTTTGGAACAGGTGTTGAAGGTTGCTAGAGTTTGGCCAACATGCACAGTTATTGACGGTTATGGAACTATCTTATGGGACACGTGGATATTCCATGCGTGTACAAGTGTTGTGCCAAGTTTTTGGCCATTGTAACCATTGTATAAACAGTGTAAAGGCATTACAAAATCATTAGGCTGCAGAGAGCAGAGTTAGTTTCATGTTTTTGAGAGAAAAAGGCATCACCAAGAGGGTGATGGCATGTTTAGTCAATTGGTTGGACTGAAGTTTTGTAATCTTCCTTTAATACAATAAAATGGGTTGATTGTTTCATGTATTTGTGTTTATGATGTTGTTGTTTTTCTGAGATTTTCAAATAGTTTGACGCATGGAAAACCTCTTATGCTTCTGGGTGCATAAAAAGTTAGAGATAAAAGAAGAAAGACTTTCATTGCGTAAAACCTTATGTTAGAGCATTGCTCGGTTGAACCCGCCAAGCCTTGGTATGTAAAGTTTGGTTGTCATATTTTAGTATCAAAACTCAATTAGAGTCACTTGATTAAATGTACTAGACTCAACTTCATTTAGGTTAGACTAAAAAGTATAGAAATGTTGAGACATATAAGTATTAACTTGAATACCCGAAGAATGTGAATACGTATCAAATACCATTTCTATCGTTACTTTCAAGCCGTTTAAGATTGAAAACATAACATGCGAGGTTATATTTAATACTCTATTATTAGACTCGAGCATTTTGTTATGATCAAAGTGTCAAGGAAGAATATTTAGTTACGAAGTATAACGTTTATCTTTTGATTTTTGTAAATGCGACATCGACATGTTCTATGTAACTCGTTACTTGATTGTGTATCAGATGTAGGTGTAAGTTCATCCTAGGAAACTATGTTTAGATACATATTTTTAAAGGAATTACATATACTAAACTTGTTTCGTAATCGAAAAGAAATCAATAGATTTTTTGGTACGGTTTTCAATGAAGATCTATTGGATGACAAAATTCAAACCTAAGGTGGGAATTCTGGTAGAACCAATCTTAACTTATGTAGGGAGTTATGGTAGAAGCGATCCCTACCTACTTTAGGGTCCTGGTCGAACAGATCCTAACTCTCTCTGGGAGTCTTGGTAGAACCGATCCTAACCTATATTGGGATACATGATAGAACCGATCCTAGCTTGTGTTGGGAATCTTGGTAGAACCGATCCTTACCTATATTGGGAGTCATGGTAGAATCGATCCCAGCTATTATTGGGATTCATGAAAGAACCGATCCCTACCTATATTTGGAGACGTGGTAGAACCGATCTTAACCTATGTTAAGATTTATGGTAGAACCGGTCCCAAGAGCAAAACCAATTTTCAACATTCACATATTACTTAGGTTTTGTGTGAGTTTGGAATTAGGGTTTGATAATAGGAAAGTTCCAGATGTCGACATAATTTGAACATGAATATAACCCATATCTTTAATTGTTCAAAGATGTTCCTTGATACTCAAGGTGATCCCAAACCGAGATATTGAGAATCTTTTAATTAAGATTTTAGATTATATGTTTTTGATTTTCCCGCAATAAAAACATATCTCTTGGAAAGTTATATTAGTTAAGTGCTAGACTAATATTAGATATTTTTTAAAAAGAGATTTCAGAATTACAGGTTGGATATTAGTTGGAAATATGAAAACCGAAATAAGGTACTTATTGCATATCTTGAGAATATTTTCGGTTTTGGAATTTCCTTGTTGTCCAAACAACCTTGGTCTATAAATAGTTGAGTTTGCATTTCTTGCAAAATATCCTACGAGCTAGGAAAAATTCATTTGTGTTGTTTCTAGTGGAGCCGTCTATCTGGAGAGAAAAATACCCTAATTAGGCAAAATTTCTTAGGACCCCTCGTTTAAAGACTTTTTTGGGATCAAGAATCTCTACAAGTGTCGTTGGTTGGAAATTAGATAATTGCATTGTTATTTTAAATTTTCGGTTATTGATTTGATTGACTAACGGTTGTCGAAACTGTGATTGCACCTAGTTTGATTATTCTTGAGAGCCTTTTCTTCTGATATAAGGTCATTCAAACTAGATCAAAGTATTGACTGGATCTTCAGAACTATATTTTGATACGAAGACAATTTGTGATCATCTATTTTTAACAGACTCCCTTTTGTGTGTGGTCGATCATAAGTGGATTCAAGTTTCTAGTACCTAATGAAGTTGGGATTTGAGTTAATTGGATTTGACCCAATTATGTTTCTAGTACGGTTTTTTAGGGTAGTTTCAATTCGGAAACCATAAGAACCGTTATCAGAAACGTGGAAGAACATAATATTTCATAAGAATCGATCAAAAGTGGATCCATGAAGCATCGTCATGGTTTGGTGAAGAGGTATTAGTACAATTTATAAATAACCTGCACAATTAGGTTTGCAAAATAATTAGTAAATCAATTATCATTCTATTGCATTTTATAGAAATCACCTTTCAAGTTTGTCTTAAAGAGAGAGTTCATCACTTTAAGTTTTGTTCGTCGTTTCTTGAAGTTTGTAATGCTACTACATCGATAAGAAAGCCGTTGTATCCTGAGAATAGACATTAATAGTCTGTAAGCACCAGTACGGGGTGAATCAAGTAGATGATATAATCTTTGCCTCGACTTTATTGGTCTGATTGGGTTCATATTTTTCTTCATCTTTGATTGTTTTATTGCAGTTTGAAATAACGGGGGTTTAACAACCACACCCAATATCTCGTTCGGAAATCTGAATAGACAAACTCCAATATACTTTCAAGAGAATCAACTAGACAGTCAGACTTAATCTAGATAAAGTATAACAAAGAGTTTATATCTATGTTTCACAAAGTAATCAGTAAATAAAAAAATAGAAATTTGCGGGCCTGATTATTATGTGAAACAACTTGAACGGTACCAAAGACCAATGTTCAAGTGTCAATCAATATAATACAACCAAAGGTTGGATTCACAATTGATTGAACTTATGCACAACCTGTAATATTTCTATTATATAACAAAATATAATGCGGAAAAGAAATAACACAGACACCAGAATTTTGTTAACGAGGAAAACCGCAAATGCAGAAAAACCCCGGGACCTAGTCTAGCTTTGAACACCACACTGTATTAAGCCGCTACAGACAATAGCCTACTACCAATGAACTTCGGACTGCAACGTAGTTGAGCCCTAATCAATCTCACATTGTTCAAGGTACAGTTGCGCTCTTGACGTCTCTGAACCCCAGCAGGATTCTACGCACTTGATTCCCTTAGCTGATATCACCCACAACCAAGAGTTGCTACGACCCAAAGTCGAAGACTTGATAAACAAATGTGTCTCACAGAGAAAAGTATATTGGAATATATAAATCTGTCTCCCACATAAATACCTATGAGTTTTGTTCCGTCTTTTGATAAATCAAGGTGTACTGGAACCAATTGATAAACCATACTTATATTCCCGAAGAATGGCCTAGTATTATCAATCACCTCACAATAATCTTAATCGTGTGGAAGCGAAACAAGATATTGTGGAATCACAAACGATGAGACGAAGATGTTTGTGATTACTTTTAATCTTACCGGAGCTAGTGGAGCCGTCTATCCGGAGAGAAAAATACCCTAATTAGGCAAAATTTCTTAGGACCCCTCGTTTAAAGACTTTTTTGGGATCAAGAATCTCTACAAGTGTCGTTGGTTGGAAATTAGATAATTGCATTGTTATTTTAAATTTTCGTTTATTGATTTGATTGACTAACGGTTGTCGAAACTGTGATTGCACCTAGTTTGATTATTCTTGAGAGCCTTCTCTTCTGATATAAGGTCATTCAAACTAGATCAAAGTATTGACTGGATCTTCAGAACTATTTTTAGATACGAAGACAACTTGTGATCATCTATTTTTAACAGACTCCCTTTTGTGTGTGGTCGATCATAAGTGGATTCAAGTTTCTAGTACCTAATGAAGTTGGGATTTGAGTTAATTGGATTTGACCCAATTATGTTTGTAGTACGGTTTTTTAGGGTAGTTTCAATTCGGAAACCATAAGAACCGTTATCAGAAACGTGGAAGAACATAATATTTCATAAGAATCGATCATAAGTGGATCCATGAAGCATCGTCATGGTTTGGTGAAGAGGTATTAGTACAATTTATAAATAACCTGCACAATTAGGTTTGCAAAATAATTAGTAAACCAATTATCATTCTATTGCATTTTATAGAAATCACCTTTCAAGTTTGTCTTAAAGAGAGAGTTCATCACTTTAAGTTTTGTTCGTCGTTTCTTGAAGTTTGTAATGCTACTACATCGATAAGAAAGCCGTTGTATCCTGAGAATAGACATTAATAGTCTGTAAGCACCAGTACGGGGTGAATCAAGTAGATGATATAATCTTTGCCTCGACTTTATTGGTCTGATTGGGTTCATATTTTTCTTCATCTTTGATTGTTTTATTGCAGTTTGAAATAACGGGGGTCTAACAACCACACCCAATATCTCGTTCGGAAATCTGAATAGACAAACTCCAATATACTTTCAAGAGAATCAACTAGACAGTCAGACTCAATCTAGATAAAGTATAACAAAGAGTTTATATCTATGTTTCACAAAGTAATCAGTAAATAAAAAAATAGAAATTTGCGGGCCTGATTATTATGTGAAACAACTTGAACGGTACCAAAGACCAATGTTCAAGTGTCAATCAATATAATACAACCAAAGGTTGGATTCACAATTGATTGAACTTATGCACAACCTGTAATATTTCTATTATATAACAAAATATAACGCGGAAAAGAAATAACACAGACACCAGAATTTTGTTAACGAGGAAAACCGCAAATGCAGAAAAACCCCGGGACCTAGTCCAGCTTTGAACACCACACTGTATTAAGCCGCTACAGACAATAGCCTACTACCAATGAACTTCGGACTGCAACGTAGTTGAGCCCTAATCAATCTCACATTGTTCAAGGTACAGTTGCGCTCTTGACGTCTCTGAACCCCAGCATGATTCTACGCACTTGATTCCCTTAGCTGATATCACCCACAACCAAGAGTTGCTACGACCCAAAGTCGAAGACTTGATAAACAAATGTGTCTCACACAGAAAAGTATATTGGAATATATAAATCTGTCTCCCACATAAATACCTATGAGTTTTGTTCCGTCTTTTGATAAATCAAGGTGTACTGGAACCAATTGATAAACCATACTTATATTCCCGAAGAATGGCCTAGTATTATCAATCACCTCACAATAATCTTAATCGTGTGGAAGCGAAACAAGATATTGTGGAATCACAAACGATGAGACGAAGATGTTTGTGATTACTTTTAATCTTACCGGAGCTAGTGGAGCCGTCTATCCGGAGAGAAAAATACCCTAATTAGGCAAAATTTCTTAGGACCCCTCGTTTAAAGACTTTTTTGGGATCAAGAATCTCTACAAGTGTCGTTGGTTGGAAATTAGATAATTGCATTGTTATTTTAAATTTTCGGTTATTGATTTGATTGACTAACGGTTGTCGAAACTGTGATTGCACCTAGTTTGATTATTCTTGAGAGCCTTCTCTTCTGATATAAGGTCATTCAAACTAGATCAAAGTATTGACTGGATCTTCAGAACTATTTTTAGATACGAAGACAACTTGTGATCATCTATTTTTAACAGACTCCTTTTTGTGTGTGGTCGATCATAAGTGGATTCAAGTTTCTAGTACCTAATGAAGTTGGGATTTGAGTTAATTGGATTTGACCCAATTATGTTTGTAGTACGGTTTTTTAGGGTAGTTTCAATTCGGAAACCATAAGAACCGTTATCAGAAACGTGGAAGAACATAATATTTCATAAGAATCGATCATAAGTGGATCCATGAAGCATCGTCATGGTTTGGTGAAGAGGTATTAGTACAATTTATAAATAACCTGCACAATTAGGTTTGCAAAATAATTAGTAAATCAATTATCATTCTATTGCATTTTATAGAAATCACCTTTCAAGTTTGTCTTAAAGAGAGAGTTCATCACTTTAAGTTTTGTTCGTCGTTTCTTGAAGTTTGTAATGCTACTACATCGATAAGAAAGCCGTTGTATCCTGAGAATAGACATTAATAGTCTGTAAGCACCAGTACGGGGTGAATCAAGTAGATGATATAATCTTTGCCTCGACTTTATTGGTCTGATTGGGTTCATATTTTCTTCATCTTTGATTGTTTTATTGCAGTTTGAAATAACGGGGGTCTAACAACCACACCCAATATCTCGTTCGGAAATCTGAATAGACAAACTCCAATATACTTTCAAGAGAATCAACTAGACAGTCAGACTCAATCTAGATAAAGTATAACAAAGATTTTATATCTATGTTTCACAAAGTAATCAGTAAATAAAAAAATAGAAATTTGCGGGCCTGATTATTATGTGAAACAACTTGAACGGTACCAAAGACCAATGTTCAAGTGTCAATCAAATAATACAACCAAAGGTTGGATTCACAATTGATTGAACTTATGCACAACCTGTAATATTTCTATTATATAACAAAATATAATGCGGAAAAGAAATAACACAGACACCAGAATTTTGTTAACGAGGAAAACCGCAAATGCAGAAAAACCCCGGGACCTAGTCCAGCTTTGAACACCACACTGTATTAAGCCGCTACAGACAATAGCCTACTACCAATGAACTTCGGACTGCAACGTAGTTGAGCCCTAATCAATCTCACATTGTTCAAGGTACAGTTGCGCTCTTGACGTCTCTGAACCCCAGCAGGATTCTACGCACTTGATTCCCTTAGCTGATATCACCCACAACCAAGAGTTGCTACGACCCAAAGTCGAAGACTTGATAAACAAATGTGTCTCACACAGAAAAGTATATTGGAATAGATAAATCTGTCTCCCACATAAATACCTATGAGTTTTGTTCCGTCTTTTGATAAATCAAGGTGTACTGGAACCAATTGATAAACCATACTTATATTCCCGAAGAATGGCCTAGTATTATCAATCACCTCACAATAATCTTAATCGTGTGGAAGCGAAACAAGATATTGTGGAATCACAAACGATGAGACGAAGATGTTTGTGATTACTTTTAATCTTACCGGAGCTAGTGGAGCCGTCTATCCGGAGAGAAAATACCCTAATTAGGCAAAATTTCTTAGGACCCTCGTTTAAAGACTTTTTGGGATCAAGAATCTCTACAAGTGTCGTTGGTTGGAAATTAGATAATTGCATTGTTATTTTAAATTTTCGATTATTGATTTGATTGACTAACGGTTGTCGAAACTGTGATTGCACCTAGTTTGATTATTCTTGAGAGCCTTCTCTTCTAATATAATGTCATTCAAACTAGATCAAAGTATTGACTGGATCTTCAGAACTATTTTTAGATACGAAGACAACTTGTGATCATCTATTTTTAACAGACTCCCTTTTGTGTGTGGTCGATCATAAGTGGATTCAAGTTTCTAGTACCTAATGAAGTTGGGTTTTGAGTTAATTGGATTTGACCCAATTATGTTTCTAGTACGGTTTTTTAGGGTAGTTTCAATTCGGAAACCATAAGAACCGTTATCAGAAACGTGGAAGAACATAATATTTCATAAGAATCGATCATAAGTGGATCCATGAAGCATCGTCATGGTTTGGTGAAGAGGTATTAGTACAATTTATAAATAACCTGCACAATTAGGTTTGCAAAATAATTAGTAAATCAATTATCATTCTATTGCATTTTATAGAAATCACCTTTCAAGTTTGTCTTACAGAGAGAGTTCATCACTTTAAGTTTTGTTCGTCGTTTCTTGAAGTTTGTAATGCTACTACATCGATAAGAAAGCCGTTGTATCCTGAGAATAGACATTAATAGTCTGTAAGCACCAGTACGGGGTGAATCAAGTAGATGATATAATCTTTGCCTCGACTTTATTGGTCTGATTGGGTTCATATTTTTCTTCATCTTTGATTGTTTTATTGCAGTTTGAAATAACGGGGGTCTAACAACCACACCCAATATCTCGTTCGGAAATCTGAATAGACAAACTCCAATATACTTTCAAGAGAATCAACTAGACAGTCAGACTCAATCTAGATAAAGTATAACAAAGAGTTTATATCTATGTTTCACAAAGTAATCAGTAAATAAAAAATAGAAATTTGCGGGCCTGATTATTATGTGAAACAACTTGAACGGTACCAAAGACCAATGTTCAAGTGTCAATCAATATAATACAACCAAAGGTTGGATTCACAATTGATTGAACTTATGCACAACCTGTAATATTTTTATATAACAAAATATAACGCGGAAAAGAAATAACACAGACACCAGAATTTTGTTAACGAGGAAAACCGCAAATGCAGAAAAACCCCGGGACCTAGTCCAGCTTTGAACACCACACTGTATTAAGCCGCTACAGACAATAGCCTACTACCAATGAACTTCGGACTGCAACGTAGTTGAGCCCTAATCAATCTCACATTGTTCAAGGTACAGTTGCGCTCTTGACGTCTCTGAACCCCAGCATGATTCTACGCACTTGATTCCCTTAGCTGATATCACCCACAACCAAGAGTTGCTACGACCCAAAGTCGAAGACTTGATAAACAAATGTGTCTCACACAGAAAAGTATATTGGATATATAAATCTGTCTCCCACATAAATACCTATGAGTTTTGTTCCGTCTTTTGATAAATCAAGGTGTACTGGAACCAATTGATAAACCATACTTATATTCCCGAAGAATGGCCTAGTATTATCAATCACCTCACAATAATCTTAATCGTGTGGAAGCGAAACAAGATATTGTGGAATCACAAACGATGAGACGAAGATGTTTGTGATTACTTTTAATCTTACCGGAGCTAGTGGAGCCGTCTATCCGGAGAGAAAAATACCCTAATTAGGCAAAATTTCTTAGGACCCCTCGTTTAAAGACTTTTTTGGGATCAAGAATCTCTACAAGTGTCGTTGGTTGGAAATTAGATAATTGCATTGTTATTTTAAATTTTCGGTTATTGATTTGATTGACTAACGGTTGTCGAAACTGTGATTGCACCTAGTTTGATTATTCTTGAGAGCCTTCTCTTCTGATATAAGGTCATTCAAACTAGATCAAAGTATTGACTGGATCTTCAGAACTATTTTTAGATACGAAGACAACTTGTGATCATCTATTTTTAACAGACTCCCTTTTGTGTGTGGTCGATCATAAGTGGATTCAAGTTTCTAGTACCTAATGAAGTTGGGATTTGAGTTAATTGGATTTGACCCAATTATGTTTGTAGTACGGTTTTTTAGGGTAGTTTCAATTCGGAAACCATAAGAACCGTTATCAGAAACGTGGAAGAACATAATATTTCATAAGAATCGATCATAAGTGGATCCATGAAGCATCGTCATGGTTTGGTGAAGAGGTATTAGTACAATTTATAAATAACCTGCACAATTAGGTTTGCAAAATAATTAGTAAATCAATTATCATTCTATTGCATTTTATAGAAATCACCTTTCAAGTTTGTCTTAAAGAGAGAGTTCATCACTTTAAGTTTTGTTCGTCGTTTCTTGAAGTTTGTAATGCTACTACATCGATAAGAAAGCCGTTGTATCCTGAGAATAGACATTAATAGTCTGTAAGAACCAGTACGGGGTGAATCAAGTAGATGATATAATCTTTGCCTCGACTTTATTGGTGATGTGGGTTCATATTTTTCTTCATCTTTGATTGTTTTATTGCAGTTTGAAATAACGGGGGTCTAACAACCACACCCAATATCTCGTTCGGAAATCTGAATAGACAAACTCCAATATACTTTCAAGAGAATCAACTAGACAGTCAGACTCAATCTAGATAAAGTATAACAAAGATTTTATATCTAGTTTCACAAAGTAATCAGTAAATAAAAAAATAGAAATTTGCGGGCCTGATTATTATGTGAAACAACTTGAACGGTACCAAAGACCAATGTTCAAGTGTCAATCAATATAATACAACCAAAGGTTGGATTCACAATTGATTGAACTTATGCACAACCTGTAATATTTCTATTATATAACAAAATATAATGCGGAAAAGAAATAACACAGACACCAGAATTTTGTTAACGAGGAAAACCGCAAATGCAGAAAAACCCCGGGACCTAGTCCAGCTTTGAACACCACACTGTATTAAGCCGCTACAGACAATAGCCTACTACCAATGAACTTCGGACTGCAACGTAGTTGAGCCCTAATCAATCTCACATTGTTCAAGGTACAGTTGCGCTCTTGACGTCTCTGAACCCCAGCAGGATTCTACGCACTTGATTCCCTTAGCTGATATCACCCACAACCAAGAGTTGCTACGACCCAAAGTCGAAGACTTGATAAACAAATGTGTCTCACACAGAAAAGTATATTGGAATAGATAAATCTGTCTCCCACATAAATACCTATGAGTTTTGTTCCGTCTTTTGATAAATCAAGGTGTACTGGAACCAATTGATAAACCATACTTATATTCCCGAAGAATGGCCTAGTATTATCAATCACCTCACAATAATCTTAATCGTGTGGAAGCGAAACAAGATATTGTGGAATCACAAACGATGAGACGAAGATGTTTGTGATTACTTTTAATCTTACCGGAGCTAGTGGAGCCGTCTATCCGGAGAGAAAAATACCCTAATTAGGCAAAATTTCTTAGGACCCCTCGTTTAAAGACTTTTTTGGGATCAAGAATCTCTACAAGTGTCATTGGTTGGAAATTAGATAATTGCATTGTTATTTTAAATTTTCGATTATTGATTTGATTGACTAACGGTTGTCGAAACTGTGATTGCACCTAGTTTGATTATTCTTGAGAGCCTTCTCTTCTAATATAATGTCATTCAAACTAGATCAAAGTATTGACTGGATCTTCAGAACTATTTTTAGATACGAAGACAACTTGTGATCATCTATTTTTAACAGACTCCCTTTTGTGTGTGGTCGATCATAAGTGGATTCAAGTTTCTAGTACCTAATGAAGTTGGGTTTTGAGTTAATTGGATTTGACCCAATTATGTTTCTAGTACGGTTTTTTAGGGTAGTTTCAATTCGGAAACCATAAGAACCGTTATCAGAAACGTGGAAGAACATAATATTTCATAAGAATCGATCATAAGTGGATCCATGAAGCATCGTCATGGTTTGGTGAAGAGGTATTAGTACAATTTATAAATAACCTGCACAATTAGGTTTGCAAAATAATTAGTAAATCAATTATCATTCTATTGCATTTTATAGAAATCACCTTTCAAGTTTGTCTTAAAGAGAGAGTTCATCACTTTAAGTTTTGTTCGTCGTTTCTTGAAGTTTGTAATGCTACTACATCGATAAGAAAGCAGTTGTATCCTGAGAATAGACATTAATAGTCTGTAAGAACCAGTACGGGGTGAATCAAGTAGATGATATAATCTTTGCCTCGACTTTATTGGTCTGATTGGGTTCATATTTTTCTTCATCTTTGATTGTTTTATTGCAGTTTGAAATAACGGGGGTCTAACAACCACACCCAATATCTCGTTCGGAAATCTGAATAGACAAACTCCAATATACTTTCAAGAGAATCAACTAGACAGTCAGACTCAATCTAGATAAAGTATAACAAAGAGTTTATATCTATGTTTCACAAAGTAATCAGTAAATAAAAAAATAGAAATTTGCGGGCCTGATTATTATGTGAAACAACTTGAACGGTACCAAAGACCAATGTTCAAGTGTCAATCAATATAATACAACCAAAGGTTGGATTCACAATTGATTGAACTTATGCACAACCTGTAATATTTCTATTATATAACAAAACATAATGCGGAAAAGAAATAACACAGACACCAGAATTTTGTTAACGAGGAAAACCGCAAATGCAGAAAAACCCCGGGACCTAGTCCAGCTTTGAACACCACACTGTATTAAGCCGCTACAGACAATAGCCTACTACCAATGAACTTCGGACTGCAACGTAGTTGAGCCCTAATCAATCTCACATTGTTCAAGGTACAGTTGCGCTCTTGACGTCTCTGAACCCCAGCATGATTCTACGCACTTGATTCCCTTAGCTGATATCACCCACAACCAAGAGTTGCTACGACCCAAAGTCGAAGACTTGATAAACAAATGTGTCTCACACAGAAAAGTATATTGGAATAGATAAATCTGTCTCCCACATAAATACCTATGAGTTTTGTTCCGTCTTTTGATAAATCAAGGTGTACTGGAACCAATTGATAAACCATACTTATATTCCCGAAGAATGGCCTAGTATTATCAATCACCTCACAATAATCTTAATCGTGTGGAAGCGAAACAAGATATTGTGGAATCACAAACGATGAGATGAAGATGTTTGTGATTACTTTTAATCTTACCTATGGATATAAATCTCAAGCAACTCTTAGCAAAGATAAGACTCAATCACAATAGTATAAGTAAGATCAGAACACGCAACTACAGAGAAAATAGTTGGGTCTGGCTTCACAATCCCAATGAAGTCTTTAAGTCGTTAACCTACAGGGTTTCATGAAAAACCTAAGGTTAAAGGAGAATCGACTCTAGTCACAACTGGTATCACACAACAGGTGTGGGGATTAGGTTTCCCATTTTCTAGAGGTCTCCCTTATATAGTTTTCAAATCAGGGTTTGCAATCTCAGTTACCTTGGTAACAAAGCATTCAATATTCATCGTTAGATGAAAACCTTATTAGACTCAAGCTAATATCTTTCAACCGTTAGATCAAATTTAGCTTGTTATACACAAATGAAACATACCTTGATTTAGGTTTGAGTAACCGTACCTAAACGTGTACACTAGGTTGGCTCAACAGTAGTTAACCTAGGTTAGATATACGAACACTCTCATATCAACCTTATTCATCTTAACCACAACTAGTTCAAATGACTCAAATGAAACTAGTTATAGAGTTGATTAATTGCTATATTCTCATAGAAGTATATAAGAACACAATTGAAGCAAAATCGGTTTGATTCACTCGAATCAATTCATGAACATTATAGCCATGATTTGCAAAGAATGTATTATTTATTATATAAATATATTAGTTCATGAACAAACCGATTTTAGAACTTTAACCACTCAAGTATGCAAACGGGTAAGCATACTTAAGTAGACGGTCTGAGTTTGGGTTCGCCAGTATGCAAACGCGTACGCGTACTTCCAAACACAGCAAAATTTCCGGACCCAAACCCTTCGCCAGTATGTGTACGGGTATGTGTAACTAGAAATTTCACAACTAACAGGTACGCATACAGGTATGCATACTATAGTTCCGGTCATGGATCACATACACGCAAGAATGCATGTTATATTCATAATCCAATGACGGTTAAGTGTTCTAAACTCTATGTCAATCATTGAAACTTTCTTAGAGGATGATAATAGCTATTTTCACGAACTATTAGCATCAAAGAATTTTCAAGTTATTGAAAATAATCATAACGAAACATTCCAAGTCTACACCAAATGATTGTATCACACAAACCATGTAAGATGTTACTCTACGATTTTCACATGATCATCTTTTGACTTTCTTCAAGAATATAAGACGAACTTGGTTGAAGCGAAAGCTTACCAACACATATTTCGAGAAATATGTAAGCGATTTAAACTCAACTCGAAATCTCAAATGTGCATAATCGAATACTATATAGTAATACGACTTTTTTCTCAATATAGGAGATACAGTAGAAATAGACTTTCCAAGTGATAGATGAGTTTTAGTCTCCATATACCTTTTGTTGATGAAGTTCTACAAGCTCTCCTTAGTAGTTATTCGTCTTTAATTGATGAACGCCGTGAAGTTTAATTCTCAACTATACAATCTATCCTAGTCCGAGACATCACTATAAGTAGACTAGAAATCAAGACTTATAGTTTTGATCACTAACATTGATAAACAAGCTTGAGATACAACGCTTGCGAGTTCGACCAAGCAGTGCTCTAATACAGTTTATACACAAGATTGCCAACAAAAGATCACTAAAATATATGTAGTAGCTGGAGTATTCAACGTATACATGAATAAAATGAGGAGGTAGTAGTTGAACTTTCAATCCCTGTTGAGTTGCGTGGTGTTCCTCCTTCCTTGTACCACAATGAAAATTTAATTAGTTACTGTTTGTGGGTGAAAACTGTTTCTGCTGATTTTGGTAATTTCGGGTGTGTGGGTGAGAAACAAATCTAAACCCTAAACAATGTACTGCACGGGAGTACTTTTGATTCGAGGGATCAATCTGTACAACCCTAGCCTAAACCAAGAAATGGTGGTTCCAGGCTTGCTTCGGTCACAAAGTGAAGGAGAAAGGTTGGTCTTCCGGAGGGAAGCGAATAAAGTGTTGAGACCAGAATAGTTGATTCTGGAAGTGTGGGTGTTTCGTGACTTGTATCAGAAAGTCGATCTGGCTAGCTGAATGAAAAGCTATCAGATGATTTCTGGATGTTTTATTTTTCTCCTGACCAAAATTTGTTATTTGGTGGAAAATAGATGAGACATATTTTATACAAGTTGCAACAAAACGTACCCTAGTCTCGTGGGAAGTGGAAATGATTGAGTGGTGGAAGAAGGGAGTACGGGTAACGCCTGGAATTTATGTTCCCATAATGAAGGATACTTTGACAACATTATTTATTGCCATTACTGACCGGCCCGCTTTATGACATTTTCTCTAACGGGCGTATTGCACGCCGCCTGCTGTAAACCGCCAGACCAATACCTTGATGAGTATCCCCCGGTTTGTGACATGTTTTGATGTCTTGAGTGTTTTCGTGGAAAACATATAACACTTTGCTACATGTGGAAAGTTTAGAATTGAGAGGCTTGCCGTAGGTAAATAATATATGTGATGCTAGGCTCGTTTTGGCTAGTCGAAGTGGTGCCAACAGTAGTGCATGGTGGCATGCCAGTGGCTGCGTCACGGTGGCATGCAAGTGGCTGCGGCATGGCTGGCATGCCAATGGATGCCTTCGGCGCGGATGTGTAGCCATAGCCATTGAAACCTTGGCACGTCGGTGTGGAAATCTTGCTTAGGGTTTGTCTTGTCGAAACCCTAATTAGCCTATGTAGCACGTCGCATGGGGTGAGTGGTCATGTTTGGCGCGTTTGGCATGTGCATCTGGCATGTGTGCCTGGCGTGTGCGTTTTTTTGGGAAACCAATTGGATTTGCGGCCATCCAGCGCGGTTTCCTTCTTTTCATTATTGTGGCGAGTTTAAGGTATCCAGATTGGTTAATGTAAGAGGGTCGGCCAGGCATGGGCGTGGCTACACTTCTGTGCGAGTGTGGCGGATTTAAAACGACCTGATTGGTCGATGGGAAGTGGGGTCGGCAAGCTAGGGCGTGGTCACACTTCCATGGCGGATTTAATCGCCTTATTTTGGCCAAGCATAGTTTTTCGACCAATGGGGTCTAGTGTACTGCGCGAGGCGCGAAACCTTAATTTTGCAAATTAGTCAGGTTTATGAGTTTTTTATGAGTTATCACAATAATCGGCTGGATTTTGTATGTTGCCACAAAAATCCTTATCTACAGAATGCAGTGTGCTTTCCGTCTGAGCATTTCGTGCAATTCCCTTAACTTTGGTACTTGGAGCTTCATGCCACTCCGCTACGAGTGAACATAAATCCGTCATGCCATACCGATATTAAGGGTTCTGCCGGGGAACACATCACAGGAAGGTACTCAGCGAGTCTTGCATTGGCGAGGTGCCAAAATTTACAGAGTATTTGGGATGGTTGCTACATTCGCCAGTCTGGATAAATTTCACGTAAATATATTGAATGGATCAATAAATACGCCGGTGGAGAGGTTAGCACCCACGACACCGTTTCCTTACAGAGTGATGTCAGATGCAAGGTTTTACGATTTTAACCTTAAGCTAAAAACCACCATCAACATTAAGTCCCCTGCTTAGCACGTAACAGTGGCATTGTTGTGGGGTAAGCATGAGATGGTAACAGACAAGAGTAAAATCGAAAGAGTAAAAACATGAAGAGATCGCCAGGGAAATTCAACAAACCTTTTGGTGGAAGGCATGAGGAATCTGTGACCCTTGCGTTGGCGACTTTTGTATAAATTTGTCTTAGCCATGGGATGTTGGCACCAGTGCGGCATCTTTGGCTACTGGTTAAGGAATGATTCACGGTGCTGGTAGCTAGGCTTGGCCGATGGATAGATGTAGTAGCGGATGGCGCTGCTTGATTGGCATAGCGGATGGCGCTTGTCAGGAGAAGAAAAGTTGGTGCTGAGAAGGTCGCAGGTGCATCGGCTATTAAGCAGAGAAACTATCGTTGGGAGGATGCAAGATGTTGGTGCTGGATGGGGCATGGAGTAGCGGATGGCGCGACTAGCTGGAGTAGCAGATGGACGCGGCTAGCTTGAGTAGCCGATGACGCAGCTAGCTGGTATGGCGGATGGCGCGGCTAGCTGGAGTAGAGGATGGACGCGGCTAGCTGGTATTGCGGATGGCGCGGCTAGCTGGGGTAGCAGATGGACGTGGCTAGCTTGAGTGGTGTTTCGGATGGCGCGGCTGGATGGGGTAGCGGATGGACGTGGCTAGCTTGAGTAGCCGATGGCGCAGAATGTTAACACCGCGGGCCCAGCTGCCTTATTTTGTGCGTGTCCAAAAAGGGAAACCCTTCTCTAGTTGAACTCCAAAACACTATGCTTATAAAAGGTGTTACCCATCTTCCTTACTTTCGTATTGTTGGTTTTGTTTCCTCACCTTGGTGCTAGCGGCAAATACTTGGACCAGCGGAGAGAAGAGCAGCGAAAGTAGGCGAGCGTATTTTAGGTATGTTTCTTAACGCTGCTTCTCCTTTGTTTGCTTGTCTGTTTTGGTGTAAACTTTAGACATAGGCCTGTCCTCCACAAACCTGTAGAAATCCTCTAATATGAATGATTCCTATCCGCCGGTAGTATTTTAGTAACGTTAGCCACAACATCAATAGCAGTGGAGCCGATTATTGTGTAAAGCAAGCACGTATGGATGGTCGCCGTAGGCTCCTCTCTTCGTAAAACCTAGTTTTATCCTGTGTTTGGCCGTGAGCGCTATTACCGCGACAAGACACGATTTCGACCAATAGCATGTTTTTCCACGGCAAGTGTTTGTTTGAGTGAACACCAGTCCCCATTCCCCTTGACCGCGAGTGTCGTGACGTGTGGCCAAAGAAAATTTCCCATAGAGAATTTGTTGTCAGCTCTTAATCATTGTACCCTAATTTCTTGGCAAGATCCTCATGTGTGGTTTCCTTCAAGGTAGTAACCTTTATGTTTTTGTTCCGTTGTAGTTACTTCGAAAGTAAAAGTAGCACACGGACTTTTGTTAAGATGTCACCTGAAAGCAGTTATGCCGCCGCATCAAGAAATGCTAACAACTCCAAGCCGAATACGGATGATGAATTTTTTACAAAGCCTTCTACACTTAGGAGAGCCCATCCCAATTATGTGGCGATCCTTTTGACCGGTTCAAAAAATGAAGGAGAGGTCCAGTCGGTTAGGCCGGGGCGCGTAATGCGGTTTTTCCTTCCGAGGAAAGAGTATCCTGCTTCTCCAATCGACTTCAAAATATGTCAAAGTCCATTGTGCTCTTTTCATAAATGGATGCAATTTATGATAAGTCAAGACTGTGTGAAGGCCAACTTGACCAAGGCGCAAATCATTGATGCTGTCATGGCTTCTGCAACACTTCAAATCAGGAAAGACATCCCTAGCTTGATCACTTTTATATCCAGATAGTGTCCAGATACTCATACGGCCATATGTAGGTGGGGTGAAATGACCATTTCTTTAGATAGTGTATCCATCTTGTTGAACCTTCTTATAACAGCGAATCTTGATATCACGTATGATGAAGAATAAATGTGTGCCACTATTGACGAGAAGTCAAAAGGATTCGTTCGGAAGGATTACGAGACGAAGTGCTTCTATAGATGGTGGGTGTCTGAGTGGTTCCCTGATGAGCCGGAGTCGGATCTAGTGTTGGACGATACACTTCATGTCGCTGCATTTTTAATTATGTGGCTATCCATAGATATTTTCCATTATGGCTCTGGTAAGAAGGAGATAAGACATGAGCTCATTAAATTCGCCATTAAATTGGCGAAAGGTGTCGTTCTTCCCATTGGCGGCTTGTTTCTTGGCTCTTTGTACACCCATTTGGATCATCTGGTCGCGGATATGTATGCTTCAAATGGTTATATGAAAGTGGATTTATATGTCCACGTTGCTTTTCTCCAAGCATGGTTGTGGGAGCATTTCGTAAAATATGCTCCCAAACCGTTGGCTTTACTTCCCGAGTCTTGTGGAGGCTCCAGAATACTGCGTTGGTTGAATAAGCGCCCAAAATCTGGATCAAAGCTCATCGAATTCCTTGACAATGCCTATGCCGTTAGCTTTCGTCCTTGGGATCCAGTCCATGCGTCCATAGTTCAGCCGAACACTTTCGCCGCTGCTCTGAACTTGACTTTACTTTCTGCTGGAGAGAATATGAGTGTTGGAGAGGTCATATTTATGCGAAGCTGTATCCCCGGACACGTGCCATCTTTCTTCCGGCGGTCTTTGGAGGCAGTCCCTTATAATATTTATAGGGCGGCTCGGCATATGGGTTTTGACCAAGGGGTACTATTTACTCGTCATCCGGTTGCTACGGAAAAATTGTTGCCAGCTGTCCTTGATGCCCGTATTCTCGCGCCAGGTAAAAGTCTTCCTTTCTTGCTCTCGGAACGAAGTCCAGTGACAACCTCCACGTACAACGTGTTCTGTCAGGATGAGTTTCTCGCCATCCATGGATTTGTGAATAACGTGGTGGAAAATTCTCGTGGTAATCCTTCCCCTGCGACTTTAGTGGAACATCCATTGTTGAGGGAGCCTTCTACTGCTAAGAGAAAATCTCCTAGCTCAGATGTGAACAATCTCTAGAAGAAGGAGCGAATGTCTAAAACTCGTGTGGGTTGTTTTCAGTCGGACTCGACGGCTCTTCCGACTTTTAGTTCTTCCAATATGCGAGTATGTATGATTCTCTTCCTGATTTGGTCGTCTTGCATAAAATTTCTGAATTTTTGCCACTGAAAATCTCTACTGCTAAGCGAAAATCTCATATCTCAGATGTGAACAGTCTCCAGAAGAAGGAGCGAAGGTCTAAAAATCGTGCGGGTGGTTTTCAGTCGGACTCGACGGCTCTTCCGACTTTTAGTTCTTCCAATATGAGAGTATGTATGATTTTCTTCCTGATTTGGTCGTCATACATATATATTCTGTATTGTTGCCATTGAAAATCTCTTCCCTTTTGATTGAGAGTCTCAACAAGATAAACGCCTTTACCATACTTGCAAGTGGCCAAAAGGTGATGCCTTCTGAAGAAAAGTCTGGCGATACTGAGCCTCTCAGCAGTGAAGGGGAAGATGAAGAAGAAGAAAACTCAGAGTCTGATGGTGATGGAGAAAGTTCTTTAGAGTGGGGTAGCGAGTCCTCTTCCAATCCTAGTGGGCGCAAAGATGAGTCGGTGTGTCTCCCACGCGTTTTCCTCTTGAACTATTTACTTATACTGAATAAATATTCAATTGGTGATATTTACAGGAGGAGGCCGCTTCTGAAAGTAATTCTGAGATGGAGGTTCACGGCAATAAAGATGCAACAGTGTCTCCAATCATGGAAACTGTACCCGTTAGTAATCTGGAGATGGAGGTTGCTCATCATAAAGAAGTTGTTATATCTCCCATGGCGGAAAATGCTGTCGTAACGACGGGCGTGATTGTTACCAAAGAATCTTTGCTAGTCGCACATCCAGCAGCAGGTGTCGCTTTTGATCCTCCATTCGAGGCTCCTTTCGAAGGTCATGTGTTGGTTGGAGGATTCAGTGTGCCCGTGAAGTATGCGGAGCTATATACCAAGATATGGAATAGGTATGGTCACATCACCACGAACAAGAAGGTTGATAGTCGTTTTGCATTGGTTAAGCGCGTGGAGGAAACTTTATCTTCAATTCATGACATGTGTGGCATGACTGGACAAACTATTTCTGGAGATGTAGTCAAAAGCTGGGAATTCTATCGGGATATTGTGTAAACTTTGAGTTTAATTCCTCCTGGTTCTGTGATGGATTTCCCGAGATCCAAAGGCTGCAGGCTAAAGCGGTTGATGGCCCTTCCGCGGATTTGATTAGTCAACAGGAGGAAGAAGTCGAGAAGTTGTCCTATGAGTTTAAGCTGAAGCATGCGGCTCTTCAAATCATGAAGGACACTTTCTCCAAGAAGAACGATCCTTTTCTAGGCGATTTTCCTTGAATTTTTTTATTTTTCTGAAATTCCTTTGCTTAGTTTTTTTTTTTGAAAGGCAAACGAAACTCCTGGTTTATGGTTTGATATTTTTGGATTGATAGATAATTGTTACCTATGAGGGTTTTTGGATTATTCCTTGAAATGAATTTTAGAATAATGCCGTTTTGGTCATGATTGTTGGAAGCATGAATATTCCAGGAGATTCATGGAACCGTGAATGTTGTATGATGGTAGAAAGTATGGGATGAAATGGGGGTAATGTGGCTATTGGTTTCTATTATCAACGTGAAAACTTGAAGTAGTAGATTATGTAATTTGTTTGACATGACTTACTCGCTTTTAGGGTTCCCCAACAAAATGGATCTTCCGGGCGTAAGTCTGAGTTTTATGGCGATGCCATTGTGACTGTGAGAAGTCCCCAATCATTCCTCATCGTGTAATGACTGACCACCGAGCCATTGAACCCCGCGCGGATCGTTTGCATCTACCATCCTGATGTCCGGGTTGAAGAATGAAATTTGGAATCGGAAAATGATATTGTAACCGAGAGATTAATCTTCCACTGTGGTCGCCAATTGTTTGTGGGTGAAAACTGTTTCTGCTGATTTTGGTAATTTCGGGTGTGTGGGTGAGAAACAAATCTAAACCCTAAACAATGTACTGCAGGAGAGTACTTTTGATTCGAGAGATCAATCTGTACAATCCTGGCCTAAACCAAGAAATGGCCGTTCCAGGCTTGCTAAAGTCACAAAGTGAAGGAGAATGGTTGGTCTTAGGGAGGGAAGCGAAGAAAGTGTTGAGACCAGAATAGTTAATTCTGGAAGTGTAGTTGTTTCGTGACTTGTATCAGAAAGTCGAACTGTCTAGCTGAATGAAAAGCTATCAGATGATTTCTGGATGTTGTCTTTTTCTCCTGACCAAAACTTGTTGTTTGGTGGAAAATAGGTGAGACCTATTTATACAAGTTGCAACAAAACGTACCCTGGTCTCGTGGGAAGTGGAAACGATTGAGTGGTGGAAGAAGGGAGTAACGGGTAACGCCTGGAATTTATGTTCCCATAATGAAGGATACGTTTACACCATTATCTCTTGCCATTACTAACCTCCCCGCTTTATGACACTTTCTGTAACGGGCGTATTGCACGCCGCCTGCTGTAAACCGCCAGACCAATACCCTGATGAGTATCCCCTAGTTTGTGACATGTTTTTATGTCTCGAGTATTTTCTTGGAAAACATATAAAAATTTTCTACCTGTGGCAAGTTTAGAACTGAGAGGCTTGCCGTAGGTAAATAGCATATGTGATGCTAGGCTCGTTTTGGCTAGTCGAAGTGGCGCCAACAGTTGCGGCATGGTGGCATGCTAGTGGTTGTGGCAGTGGTTGCGTCATGGTGGCATGCCAGTGGCTGTGGCTGTGGTTGCGGCACGGTGGCGTGCCAGTGGTTGTGGCATGGATCGTGCATGCCTTCGGCGCGGCTGTGTAGCCATAGCCATTGAAACCTTGGCACGTCGGTGTGGAAATCTTGCTTAGGGTTTGGCTTGTCGAAACCCTAATTAGCCTATGTAGCACGTCGCATGGGGTGAGTGGCCATGTTTGGCGCGTTTGGCATGTGTGCCTGGCGTGTGCGTTTTTTTGGGGAAACCAATTGGCTTTGCGGCCATCCAGCGCGGTTTCCTTCTTTTCATCATTGTGGCGAGTTTAAGGTATCCTGATTGGTTAATGTAAGAGGTCCGTCCAGGCATGGACGTGTCTACACTTCCGTGTGAGTGTGGCGGATTTACAGCGATCTGATTGGTTGATGGGAAGTGGGGACGGCAAGCTAGGGCATGGTCACACTTCCAGTGCGTTGTGGCGGAATCGCCTTATTTTGGCTAAGCATAGTTTTTCGACCAACGAGGTCTAGTGTACTGCGCGAGGCGCGGAACCCTAATTTTGCATATTAGTTAGGTTTATGAGTTTTTTATGAGTTATCACAATAATCGGCTGGATTTTGTATGCTGCCACAAAAATCCTTATCTACATAATGCAGTGTGCATTCCGTCTGAGCATTTCGTGTGATGGCCTTAACTTTGGTACTTGGAGGTTCACGCCACTCCGCTGCGAGTGAACATAAATCCGTCATTCCATACCGATATTAAGGGTTCTGCCGGGGAACACAGCACATGAAGGTACTCAGCGAGTCTTGCATTGGCGAGGTGCCGAAATTTACAGGGTGTTTGGGATGGTTGTTATATTCGCCATAAATTTCATGTAAATATGATGAATGGCTCAATAAATATGCCGGTGGAAAGGTTCGCACTCATGTCACCGTTTCCTTGCAGAGTCTCGTCAGATGCAAGGTTTTACGATTTTAATCCTAAGCTAAAAACCACCATTAACAGTTACGAAAACACTTCAAGCTACCATATAAAGGCACCCGAACTTATTATGATGTTTTATGTGTGTGCAAGTATTTTTGGAGAAATCGGCTCGAAAAATTGATGAAGGCACCCGAACTTTGGATAAGGGAACCCCAAAAATGTGATAAAAGCCCCCCAGAGGAGTTGTTAAAAAGAAACCAAGGAATTTGCTAAAAGCATACGAAAAATTACTAAGGGACATCCTAATTACTAAGGGGTATCCCAATTACTATCGACACCCAAGAAGACTGGTTAAGGGGTAACCTTCTTCTAGCTTTTGAAAATCAAAATTTGGCGGGAAAATTGGGTTTTACGAGACAGAATTAGTGTTCGGATTTTTGAAAATGACCGAGATTCTCCGTTAAGATCATGGAAGACTTTGGGTTAGATTCAATCGATAAAATTAATTTGGCTGGACTTGTTTGAGCTAAACAGGACTGGTAAGTCCTTCGGTTTCAAAAGAATTGGCCTGTATCGATGGGTTTTGAAAAACACGGGGAACTAGAGTTATTCACGGGATTTCTAGAGATTTTCTCTGGCCGGCATGTGTCTGCACGAGTCTAGATTCTTATGGGACATGAAATCAACGAGACTGGAGCGTGTTTACTGATAATATTTTTTGAATGATGTTGTAGTAATGAGGTTCAAACTCCCGGACTTGTGAAGATTAAATTTAAAGATTTAATCAAATTATATACAAAAAATATTAACAAAGTGGGCGAGAGGTAACCAAGACACTAGATTCCACTATGACGCAAAATTGAATGATACATATTTCAAAACTCTAATTATCTTTTAAGACTCTTATTTCTTAATTCACAAATAATCTGGAAAATTCTCAAAAATTAATTGTATCCCCTAAGCATAGATTATGTAAACGAAGCATAACCTATCTAATTGAATCACAACTAATGAAGAAATTTTTTGCAAACAATTAAAAACTTCGCAAAAGCGGTGATTGAGTGAATTATAAATTATAAATTAGAGGAAATAAATGATTACCAATTATTCATGCGTAAATAGCTTCCTCATTGCCTTGGTTGTGGGAGAATTAGCCGCTCATCATGTTGGAAAACCTCTCAAAGAATTTCATTGATGCTCAAAAATGGTTTACAAATGATGAGAATATGAGAAATACAATAAAACTGGGTTTGTAACAGTTATAAGTGTTACAAACCAGCTGTTACAGAAAACGACAGACAGAAAGTGTTGTAAACACTGTGCTGCGACCCTCTCCTCTGTGTCGCTGACACTGTTGAAAAACGACTGTCTCTGGGAGTCTGTTCTTTGCGTTCTTCAGCACCAACACCAGCAGAAAACATCAGCAGGAAGCTTGATGTTCGTCTTGATTTCTCACTCCTCAGCCTTTTTAAAGACCCCCCAAAATCTCGACCCCCTCTCTAGGACTCCCAGGGAATCTATTTAAAGAAAAAACACGCTTTGAATCTCCTCCATTAATCCCAAATAATCTTCTTCTACTCGGGATATTTTCTTTCTTTTTTTATCAATGATTTTGATTTTTACGCATCTGCAGCTGGATTAAATTCCTTATATATCTTCTCCACGTTCCAAAGTGTTGATTAAGGCATCCAAACACGTGCAATACACGTTTAGATTCACCACAGCTCGTGTAAGCTCATGTTTTTCCTCCAACTACCTGTTTGGATTAAACCAAGTTATCCAGACAAATTTGATCGAAACAAACACCCATACTAGCTTTGTTAGGACATATCACAACTACCCATGAAGTTTCAGCGATTGAATCACACAAAAACTCCTCCAAAATATGATCGAAAACTCTGCCATTGTTGCTGCCAGTTTTCCCGCCTTTTTTCATTTTTGAATTTTGGGAAGAAGATGTCCTCCCCTTAATCCTGTACGGGTGTCCCTTTAGCACTTGTCCTGGGGTGCAAATAGTATTTTTGGGCGTAAATAGTAATTTTCTGGGATTCCTTCAGCGCATTTCTGGGGTGCCTTTAACACATTTCGGGGGTGTAAAACACCATTTTTCGAGCCAATTTCGCCGCAAGAGCTTATTTTTCCAAAAACATCTACAAAAACATAAAACACCATAATAAGTACGAAATCGAGTACTAATAATACAGAACATTGAGGACAAATTAGACACAAAAATGTGTCTATCAAATACCCCCAAACTTATTATTTGCTAGTCCTCGAGCAAAACTAATAAAAAATAAAACCGAGTTAATCTCGGGAGGTTTTACCAGAGTTGTACCCACAAAACCATTATTTCTAATTGGTCACAAGTATCCAAAGAGCTATGAGGACATACATATTCTCAACCTATCTCCAAGTAACTAGAATGCCAGAGAAATTAAAGGTATCAACTATAAAGCTGACTGAAGAAAAGGGGATACACATCCGCAACACTACTAGATAAAGAGATATCCGCAACACAGCTAGATAAACATTGTAAGATGCGTCCACTGCTTTACAGCTGGATAAGATTAGGAGAGAGATAAAGATGAGAGGGACATCTTCTACACAGCTGGACTAATTACGTGTGGTGAGTTAAACCAGTGCTAGAAAGATCTTGTGCCAGATTGAAAGCGGACTAACAAAGCAACCAAATGTATCTTTCTTCGACTCTCTCATAGTGCTCAGTAGAAACAACGTCTTCTTCGGTCTTCAACTGTTGATGATAAACTATCGAACCTCATAGAACCTTGAAAATTAACTCTTCTCTTCGATTTCTTCCTTGACTTATAAATTTCTACTTCCCTTTGGCCTTATTGAACAAAACGTAACGATGATTTTTTTCATTTTTCATTTTTTTTTCATTTTTTTTTTTTGGAAACAAAAATTACAAGACAACAATTTACATGGCCATGAGAGAAGGACTTTCAAAACTTGGATCTTCGCAACTTGTTATGTCTTGGTATCATGGATTCTAACAACTTATATCATTTTCTCTTATAACTTCATCTTTGATTTTTGAATTATTCTTTTCTATTGTTGCTTCTAAACCTAAAACGTCTTTAACTTTCTTCATAGATTTTGATGTCGCTCCGCTTGTTGATGATGATAAGTTTCTACTGAGAGAGAGTCGCAATCCAGTAACTAAGACTACATTGTGAGGTTGCTTTGTCTTTCTGGCATTTCCTGACCTACTTGCCTTTCCATCATGTATGGTTAGGTCCATCACGGTTACCCTCTAAAAGGAACAAGTTCTCTCCTGAATTTCAAGGATCTCAATGTCTTTTTCTCTAATGTCTCAAAAGGTTGTTATCCCTAACATTCCAATTTCTATCTTTTCGGTGAGAAACAGTATGTAAACTTAGCTAACCGGATACCATGTGACGCTAGAAGTTTCAAAATGAAACTAAAAAGTTCTTCCCCACCCCCAAACTTAAATCTAACATTGTCCTAGATGTTCTAAAGATAAAATTAAAAGCATGAACAAGGAGAAACTGTTACCACTTGAAAAGATATTACCATGTTGCATAAGCATGGGTTACCTCCCAAGAAGTGCTAAGTTTAAAGTCTTCATCCAGTCTTAGGAAAGGATTAGTCAACTCGAACCGTATAACAGTAGCCGGAATAACTGTGGGTCTTCAAAACCAAATAGAGCTGACCAAAGGAAACTGAAGTAAACCAAGAAAATGAACAAGACTAGCATGCCTTTACCTAGTTTCCTGATTAAGACAACTACATCTAATTGTGGTTCAGGTTCTATAAAAGGGTCTAAATATATTTCTTTAGGCTGCAACTCCTCAAAAGTGAGATCCGAATTATTAGGTCCTAGAGTCTGTAAAAACTCAAATAAAAATTTAGAAGCACATAATAATAACCTAAATAATTAACGATCCTCTAAGTCAATCAGGTTTGACTTACAAAATTGACCACAATGAGGGTAGTAGTCATTCTTAAGAAAATGTGTTGATTCTAATTTCCTAAAGCATTTAGGTTTAGTCTCACAACTAAATATTCGACACATTTGAAATATAAACGTTCCCACATTTGGAAGAAAACTATTTGGTGGGAAAACAAAGTCAATAAGGGTATTATAGCTTGGGCAAACCACATCAACCAGAGGATGGGTTTCTAATGACTGAACTTCTTCCTGGACATTATTAGGTTCGACAAAACGAGTATGAATGTAATATTGTAAAATGGTCGAGGAACAAATATCAAGTCCTAAGTGAAGGGACTTTCTGAGAGTTAAAGGTAAGGCACTAGGAAAGTGATAATCACCCCCAAACTTAGAGTTTTTTGTGTCTCTAGAAAGACTAGTCACAACTTCCCTAATTTCTAGGGCATCAGATTCCTGGAAATGGTCAATTGATTCTTCTAAGTTGGGTTCATCCTCACTCGTTTCTACCAGTTTATCATCTTCTAAGACTAGTGTTTCTAAATCGCTAGATTCTAAAACAATATTCTCAGGGTAAACTCTTTCCTCTAAACCATCATCACAATCATATAAAGGATTATCAGCAGAATTTTCTAGTAAAGGCTCATTAACTAAGGTGTTAATCATATAACTTCCTCTGATTCACTGATAGGCACATCAAATAATGGATTATCCAACACACAACAGGCTAAAGGATCATGAACCGCATCATCTAAAACGGTGGTATCTCTAGTCAAATCCTCATCCTTTTGAATAGGTGAATAATTATTAAAATTATTTGGATTTGAACTAGAAACAACACTATCATTATAAAACTCAATTGGAGTAACAAATTCCTGATCACTATGCCTACATATTTTATGTTCTCCATCAATACTATCCTCATCATAATCATCACTTTAATAACATGAAAATGATCGAACCTTATCAAAACAAGTAGTGTTACCAATTCTAACCTCGTCATCTTGATTATGTGAAT
Source organism: Papaver somniferum (assembly GCF_003573695.1). NCBI lineage: Eukaryota > Viridiplantae > Streptophyta > Magnoliopsida > Ranunculales > Papaveraceae > Papaver > Papaver somniferum. Next base: position 14,885,310 of record NW_020621603.1, on the reverse strand, counting down.
AAAAACTATCCTTATTTTTGAGGGTGGTATTGGGAAAACTACACTGGAAATTAAGACTATCCTGAGCAAGTTTTTCCACAATCCTATTTTTATTCTCAGTAAATTGCTTGAGGGTCTCTTCTAGAGATATCTTAGTTGACCGTTCTACGGGCTCTTCTGGGAGAAAAATATTATAAGTATCTTTCATAAATAACTTCCGTGCTGACTTATTGAAACTCTTGAGAGACTCTTCTAAAGAAATATAATGATTGTTTTGCTCGTATGACCTGTGGGTATGTGGATAGTAATTGGGATCAAGATGGTATGGACCATAACCTTCAAAGGTTTCGCGTTCCCGATCACTATTCACACTATGGTTATAAAAAGGATAATGTCTAAGATGCTCAGTCGGATACTCATTGTATTGGCTATTATAATACCAGTTCGACATCCTAACTGCAAGGGAATTCTAAACAAACACAAAGAAGGCTGACTCGACCACAACAAGCCTATTTTATCTAGCAAACAAAAAGCATGATGGCTCCACTTAGATTTTTTCTAGACCAGCTTCTAATCCTTCGAAAGGGAATTCGTTACAATTTGAGCAAACCCCTCTGGAATCAATCCGAGTCAAAGTAAGTTGAATAGAGGCGAGGGAAGCTGCATGGAGCTTTGATACCCAAGGCCTCATCGCATTACAAGGCGACGTAGTCACGCATTCAACTCACGGAAACCATCATGAACTTCGAAGTATTCTTAAAAGAGTAACCAATATTTCTCGAATGACTTTCCTATTAAGCTAGTTACCCTATCGGTCTCGTTCTATTCAGTATTTTAAGCTTAGGTTCGCGTAGGTTACGTTTTCCTAAGGCGGGCAAGAAGGAAACGGTGATGAAATCCGAGTCCTTATCTTAATTTGGCCAGGCCTTGCCCTTTACTAGGAAATTAAAACAACCGTATTCAAATACTCAGCATATATTCTCCTTAAGGCATACAATAAACCCGTTGACAGGGCATTCGCGGGTGTTTCGAAAGCTTACTTCCTGTACCAGACGGGCGCAGAACCGCTGAAATCGACTCGGGCCACGACTCATATGTCATGTGTGAACCCGAGGGGCCGAGACGATATTGTAATCGTCGTCCTTCCCTGCAAACAGTTTTATATTTAATGTACCCTTAGGGTTTAAAAAAAAATAATTGTCCAAGTCCAAAGTCCAAATAAAGTGCAAAAGAAAAGAAATAAAAAAAAATAATCACAAAAAATGGAAGGTCTCTAAAAAAAATAAAATAAATCCTCTCTCTTTTTTTTTAATTTTTCTTTCGCTCTTTTTTTTTTCTTGCTTTGTCTTTTTCCTTCTCTTTTGGCTTTAAGCTTTGATTCCAAGTCTTTAGTATCCAACTTCAAACCTGTAATACAAAGACACACCCAAAGAAACGTAAAAAGAAAAAATGAAATAAAAAAAAAAACCTAAAAATTCTACCTAAGCACAAATCCGCGTCGGCGGCGCCAAAATGATAATATTTTTTGAATGATGTTGTAGTAATGAGGTTCAAACTCTCGGACTTGTGAAGATTAAATTTAAAGATTTAATAAAATTATATACAAAAATATTAACAAAGTAGGCGAGAGGTAACCAAGACACTAGATTCCACTATGATGCAAAATTGAATGATACATATTTCAAAACTCTAATTATCTTTTAAGACTCTTATTTCTTAATTCACAAATAATCTGGAAAATTCTCAAAAATTAATTGTATCCCCTAAGCATAGATTATCTAAACAAAGCATAACCTATCTAATTGAATCACAACTAATGAAGAAATTTTTTGCAAACAATTAAAAACTTCGCAAAAGCGGTGATTGAGTGAATTATAAATTATAAAATTAGAGGAAATAAATGATTACCAATTATTCATGCGTAAATAGCTTCCTCATTGCCTTGGTTGTGGGAGAATTAGCCGCTCATCATGTTGGAAAACCTCTCAAAGAATTTCATTGATGCTCAAAAATGGTTTACAAATGATGAGAATATGAGAAATACAATAAAACCAGGTTTGTAACAGTTATAAGTGTTACAAACAAGCTGTTACAGAACGACAGACAAAAAGTGCTGTAAACACTGTGCTGCGACCCTCGCCTCTGTGTCGCTGACACTGTTGAAAAACGATTGTCTCTGGGAGTCTGTTCTTCACGTTCTTCAGGACCAGCAGCAGCAGAAAACAGCAGCAGGAAGCTTGCTGTTCGTCTTGGTTTCTCACTCTTCAGACCTTCTAAAGCCCCCCAAAATCTCGACCCCCTCTCTAGGACTCCCAGGGAATCTATTTAAAGAAAAAACACGCGTTGAATCTCCTCCATTAATCCCGAATAATCTTATTTTACTGGGATATTTTCTTTCTTTTTTTATCAATGATTTTGATTTTTACACATCTGCAGCTGGATTAAACTCCTTATATATCTTTTTCACGTTCCAAAGTGTTGATTAAGGCTTCCAAACACGTGCACAGGGCCGGCCCTAACATTTTGCTGCCCCAAAGAAAACCAAAAAAATGTTGCCCCCTTCCATATAAGTCTGCACATATATATGTTTACTAGACAAACCTTTCCATAAGTATATCATTCTCAGCATGTAAATATGTCAAGCAAATTATGGTTCAGAAAACAATAAAAGTAAAGGGTTCAGATAATCATACAAATAACATATATTGAAAGTTGATTCTTCTTACATTTCTAGATGCAAAATCATTAAGTATAACTTTAAAATCAACTTGCATAACCATATCTGTTTCAATTTCCAGCATAGACAATCCAATTAATCTCTCTTCTGACATAGTTGATCGAAGATACGATAAAATCAACTTTAGCTTAGAAAAACTTCTTTCCGCCGATGCAACTGTTACCGGAATTGTGAGCAGTATCCTATAAGCAATCCACGCATTTGGGTAGCAACCATCCATTCTTAGTAAAAATTGTAAAACCTCCATTGGTTTGCTATAAGCCTTAGGTAATGCAACTCTCATGACTAACAATTCCAAATATAACTCCCTGCCATCAATATCTCTAGATGTACCATGCTTCAAATAACCTTCAAGTGCGAGACAGGACCTCATCAATTCATTCTCACTCATAGTTCTTAACTTGTTCGAGTCAAACAGAAAACCAAATATTTTTTCATATAATCGAAACTGTTCAAACCTGTCCTTGAATGATGATATAGCACTGTCCATTATATATAAAAAGTAAGTTCTTCTAAAAAATTCCTCAACTGATATTGGTTCGCAAGTACGAGTGGTGCGAACTTCACGAAATGTAGGTTCAATATTCATACCATCTGCAATCTCCTTCGCTTCTTCCATTGCCTTTTGGAACCCATCTTTTCTATACTCTTTAAAAAAAAATAATTAGACCTTTTGTTTTTTCTATAGCAACACCAATATCCATATTTTCAGATTGCAAAGATTTACTCACGGTATTAACAGCAAATAAAAGTTTATACCAGATTGTCAAGCTAACATAAAATTCAAAATTATGCATATCAAAACTTACTAGGCTCTCGGATGTGCTGACTTCTTGAGAAATAGAGGATGAATCTCGCAACTTCTCTAAAGCTTTGCATATTTCAGGAGCTTGGTATCTTATCGCTTTGATACTTGCTACACGGCTTTCCCACCTAGTATCGCATAATGGTTTAAGAGTCAAACCTTTCTCTCCAATCTCTTCTTTGAAAAAATCCCATCGATTAGTAGAAGCCGAGAATAACGTATAAATACGTTGTATGGATCCAAAAAAAGACAATCCTTTAGGACATGACTTAGCCATATCACAAAGTATTAGATTTAGACTATGACAAGCACACGGTGTGTAGAATGCTCTTGGATTAATCTCGAGTAGTCTTGCTTGTATCAATTCTCACTGGACCCTTCTCTACCAAAAAATCAACAAGCTTTTTATCAATTGTATTCCAATTAGCCGGATCAAACATATCTATATGGCTTAACTCTTCACAATAATTACCAACTTCATTCGTTCCTACCGTCTTGTTGACATTATCCCCCCTTCTGTCATTCTCATTGATATCATTCATACCATTCTCAACACCACCATCATTCACATTTCCCTCATTTACACTATTATCAGCATCACCCTCATTCTCATTGCCCTCATTCATACCATTATCAGCAACCCCATCATCTCCATTCCCCTCATTCATACTATTATCAGCAGCACCATCATCCCCATTCCCTTCATTTAAACCATTATCAGCAGCACCATCATCCCCATTCCCCTCATTCTTACCATTATCATCTGTAGCATTATCCTCATCGCCTTTATTCTCAATTGCTGGTTGATTCCTAATCAAAAACTTATCAAAAGAACCTACTAGAGATTTAGTAGATTCCAATCTCTTTTTCTTTTTCTTCTTATTTTGACATCCAGAAGATTGCTTTCTTTTCAGAACCATGCCTGCAATTAATCAAATACATATATTACACAACAAGCAAAAAAATATGTTAAACAGCAAAAACAGTACACAATTTATTTCTTCAAAATAATCCTAACCCTAAATGCCTAAATTGTAGCTCTTTTAAAATCAACAAATTATTTAGATCCTGTAACTAAGATATATATATATATATATATGATCGTTGGGTATTTAGAAATCAAAAGATTAATTGGGGTTTTGAATTTTTTTGCCATAAAAATACAATTTAGGTTTTCTAGCAGAAATCAAAAGATTAAAAAGAAAACTAATCATATAATATAAGTGATAAGCTGTTTTTCATAAACTTACCGTAAAGATTTAATTGTTGTTGACTTGTTGGGAAGAAAAATAGGAAGGATCACACCATCATGGAGGCTGGAAGCCTGAAGCAATGGAGTTTTCAGCCGACGGAGAGAACGAGAAGTTTAACAAAAAAAAATTCTGAAGTGAAAATGTGAAATCCGTCCCACTTGTTATGTATTTAGTGTTAACTCCTTTGATATTTTAGTATTAACCCCTCTTATAACTCCTTCTTTATAACATGCCCTTTGTTCTTTTAAAAATGCATCATATTTTGTATTTATAATTCTTTTCTAGACCCCCAGTTTTCTGCTATAACATAAAACTCCCCTAATAAAAAAATTTTTTTTCTTCCCCCCTGATCGTGATGCCCCAAAGATAGCCTTTGACTGCATTGCCTCAGGTCCGGCCCTGCACGTGCAGTACACGTTTAGATTCACCACAACTCGTGTAAGCTCATGTTTTTCCTCCAAATCCCTGTTTGGATTAAACCAAGTTATCCAGAAAAATTTGATCGAAACAAACACCGATACTAGCTTTGTTAGGACATATCATAACTACCCATGAAGTTTCAGTGATTGAATCACACAAAAACTCCTCCAAAATCTGATCGAAAACTTTGCCATTGTTGCTGCCATTTTTCCCTCCTTTTTTCATTTTTGGATTTTGGGAAGAAGATGTCCTCCCCTTAATCCTGTACGGGTGTCCCTTTAGCACTTGTCCTGGGGTGCAAATAGTATTTTTGGGCGTAAATAGTAATTTTTCTGGGATATCCTTCAGCGCATTTCTGGGGTGCTTTTAACACATTTCGGGGGTGTAAAACACCACTTTTCGAGCCAATTTCGCCGCAAGAGCTTATTTTTCCAAAAACATAAAACACCATAATAAGTACGAAATCGAGTACTAACAATACAGAACATTGAGGACAAATTAGACACAAAAATGTGTCTATCATTTACCACCAAAAGAGTGAGGAGATAAAAATGGAAGATTATTCGTGTGTTTCTCTGAAAAAGGAAAGAAGATCACCGAGGAGTTATCACAAAGATTCAATGGATCTGTCAAGTATAAAAGAGATGTTGGGATACCAAAGAACGAGAACGGAGAGTCTAGGAGAAAAATAGTTCTTAGAATCGAGAGAAACTAAAGTTCTAGGAAGTTTTGCTGCTTCTGCAAAATCAAGAACACGAAGAACATTATACCTCCAGAAACAGTCGTTTAATCAACGACATAAGTAGTGTATTGTTTTATGTTCCAATTGATAAAGACTTTTAGCAATAGAAGTAGTTGAGCAGTTTACGTTGTTGAATACCTTTAGTGACTAAAAATCGTTGTAAGCAAAATTTCATTATTTTTAATACAATGGTATTTGTGGGTGAAAACAGTTTCTGATGGTTTCGGTAATTTCATGTGTTGTGGGTGAGAAACGAGCTTAAACCCTAAACAATGTACTCCAAGGGAGTACTTTAGATTCGAGAGATCAATCTGTACAAATCCGGCCTAAACCAAGAAATGGTCGTTCCAGACTTACTTCGGTCACAAAATGAAGGAGAAGGGTTGGTTTTAGGGAGGGAAGCGAAGAGAGTGTTGAGACCAAAATAGTTGATTCTGGAAGAGTAGTTGTTTGACTTGTATCATAAAGTGAAAGCTAACATATGGGAAATCTAACAAGTGATTTCTGAGTGTTGTATGCTCCTGACCAAAACTTGTTATTTGGAGGAAATAGGTAAGACCTATTTATACAAGTCGAGTAAAACGTACTCTGGTCTCGTAAGAAATGGAAATGGGTGAGTAAATGGGAGGAGGTGGTAACCGGTAACGCCTGGAATTGATGTTCCATAATGAAGGAAAGCGTTTCACCATTACTCCCTGTATTTACTAACCGCCTCATCCTTATGACACTATCTTGTAACGGACGTAGTGTACGCCGCACGCTGTAAACCGCCAAACGAATACCCCCAATGAGCATCCCCCAGTTTGTGACATGTTTTGATGTCTCGAGTGTTTTCATGGAAAACATGTAGCATGTTTTTGTTGTTTGGCAAGTTGAGCTTGGGATACTTGACGGCTCGGTGGTGACCTTCGACGGTCGAGATTTTGCATCTTGAGAGGAAGGGTAGTCGTTGATTATTGCAACCCTTCGTTTGGTAGCCAGTGGCATGAAAGCATGGCCGGCATGGTTAGGTATGGCCAAGCTAGGATTTTGGCATAGTTTAGGCGCGCCAAAAACTAGGGTTTTGCTATTGTTTGGGCACAACTAAACTAGGGCTTGGAGTCGGGGCAAAGGTTCCCATGCGTTAGCTGGTAACCTTGGACGGCTAAGATCCGCATCTTAGATGGAAAGGTGGCCGTCGATTGTTACAACTCTTCGTTTTGGCAGCCAACGTCGTGAAGGAAAGGCTGGCATGGTTTAGGCGCGGCAAGGTGGCTGGCACGGCATGCCATTGGCACATGTGGCATGCCTTGGCGCGGTTTAGGCGTGGCCAAAACTAGAATTTGGGCCAAAGGTTACCATGCATTGATTGGTGACCTTGGACGGCTAAGATCTGCGTCTCAGATGGAAGGGTGGCCGTTGATTTTTGCAACCCTTCGTTTTGGCAGCCAACGTTGTGAAGGAAAGGATGGCAGGGTTTAGGCGCGGCAAGGTGGCTGGCATGGCATGCCATTGGCACATGTGGCATGGTCGGCATGCCTTGGCGCGGTTTAGGCGTGGTCAAAGGATTTGGCGTTTGTAGACAAGTTGGTATCGTGACCAAAGGATAGGCGTCGTAGCCAGGTTGGTGTCGTGACCAAAGGATAGGCGTCGTAGCCAGGTTGGTGCCGTGACCAAAGGATAGGCGTCGTAGCCAGGTTGTTTCATGACCAAAGGATAAGAGTCATATCCAGGTTGTTTTCCTGACCAAAGGATAGGTGTCGTAGCCAGGTTGGTGTCGTGACCAAAGGATAGGCGTTGTATCCAGGTTGGTTTCGTGACCAAAGGCTTGCCACAAATCGTTTGGTGGCAAGTTTGTATGGATGAGATTCGTATCTCAGGAGGAAGGGTAGTCGTTGATTGTTGCAACCCTTCGTTTGGAAGCCAGCGGCATGGTTGCATGGTCGGCATGGCTTTGGTGTGAAGTGGAGCTGCTGGAAGTGTGCGTCTTGCAAGTGAGTCGATTGCGGCTTGGAAGGGAGCCACCAGAAGTGTGCGTCTTTGTCTAAATTAGGGTTTGACATACCGAAACCCTAATTAGCGCCCTTTACTATAATCGCCGTAGAATTCACGTACGGACTCGGATTTTGAAGATCCGCACCTCCATTTCGATCGGAAAAGAATTCTCTATCTCTCTATTCGGGAATATTTAGGTTTTGAGATCGTTTGGGTGGTGAAAACTCCCCGACAGTAAAAATTAGGAAGAATTCAGGAGGGATGGCGGCATGACCAAAGTTAGATTTTGGTGGCACAAGCCAAAGAATTTGGCGTCGAGGCCAAAAGGTCGCCACACGTATTTTAGTTCAGTGGTGGACTTGGACGACTAAGATCTGCATCTTATATGGAAGGGTGGCCGTTGATCGTTGCAACCCTTCGTTTTGGCAGCCAACGGCATGAAGGCGTGGCCGGCATGGATTTGGCACGGTTTAGGCGTGAACAAGATAGGATTTTGGCAGAGTTAGGCGCGGCCAAAAAACTAGGGTTTTGGCATAGTTTAGACGCGGCCAAAATTAGGGCTTGGCGTTGGGCAAAAGGTTACCACGCGTTAACTGGAAAACTTGGACGGCTAAGATCTGCATCTCAGATGGAAGGATGGTCGTTGATCGTAGCAACCCTTCGTTTTGACAGCCAGCGTCATGAAGGCGTGGTCGGCATGGCTTTGGCATAGAGGCGTGGATGACATAGTTTGCGATTGGCACGGTGGCGCGGCTGGCATGCCTTGGCGCGGAGACGTGGCCGGCATGGTTTGCCATTGGCACGGTGGCGCGGCTGGCATGCCTTGGCGCGGAGACGTGGATGGCATGGTTTTCCATTGGAACGATGGTGCGGCTGGCATGGTTGGCATGCCTGGCGCGGAGACGTGGCTGGCATGGTTTGACACTGGCACGGTGGTGCGGTTGGCATGGTTGGCATGCATTAGCCTGGAGACGTGGCTGGAATGGTTTGCCATTGTCATGCTGGTGCGGCTGGCATGGTTGGCATGCCTTGGCACGGTGGTGCGGCTAGCATGGTTGGCATGCCTGGGCGCAGAGACGTGGCTGGCATGGTTTGCCGTTGGCACGGTGGTGTGGCTGGGAAGGTTGGCATGCCTGGGCGAGGAGACGTGGCTGGCACGGTGGTGCGTCTGGCATGGTTGGCATACCTTAGCGCGGAGACGTGGCTGGTATTGTTTGCCATTGGAACGATGGTGCGGCTGGCATGGTTGGCATGCCTTGGCGCGGAGACGTGGCTGGCATGGTTTTCCATTGGCACGGTGGTGCAAGAATTAGGGTTTAGTATATACGAGGATAATGTCAGTCAATACTAAGGGTTCTGCCGTGGAACATGACACATGTACATATAAAAAAAGGTACCCTGGTAATTCTTACGTAGGCATGCTGATTGATTCAATAAATGCGCTAGTGGTCGTACTGATGCCATGTCAGATGTACAGTTTTATGATTTTACCCCTAAGCTAAAAAACCACCATCAACATTAAGTCCCCTGCTTATCTCGAAACAGGAGCATTGTTGCGAGATAAGCATAAGATGGTGATAGGCAAGGACAAAATCAAAATGACGAGTCATGAAAAATGGTCAGGAAGGCCCGGCTAACCTTTTTCGAGAGGTAAGGAGAGCTCGTGATGCTCGTGTTGGCGCCTTGCATAAATTCTTCTCGTGGTAGAGGCCGGTTGAGATGCAAGTTGTTGGACTCGATCTGTAATGGTTCCGCGCCTTCCGGGTTAGGCTTTGGAACGTGGAGCGGAGCTGCTAGCATAAACTTGGCGTGAAGGGAAGTCGCTGGCATTGGATCAGATTGGGATTAGCCGTCAGCATTGGTCGGCTTGGACTTGGGTCCGTTAGTACTTGATTGTCTTGGAATGGGATCCTTCAGCATTGGTCGGCTTGGACTTGGAGTGGAGCTATCTTGAGTTCCTCGGAAGGATGACGACTGGCTTCGGTTCCGTAGAAGGATGATGACTTGTTTTGGGAAGATAACAACTTTCTTCAGTTCCCTGGGAAGGTGACGACTGGCTTCGGGAAGATAATAACTTGCTTCAGTTCCCTGGAAAGGTGATGACTGGCTTCGGAAAGATAATAACTTGCTTCAAATTTTAGCTTGCTGCAACCCTAATTAGTGCTCCTTACTAGAATCACTGTAGAATTCTCGTACAAACTCATATTTTGACGGTCCGCCCTCCATTCTGAACGGAAAATAATTTCCTATCTCCACGCGCGAGAATATTTAGGTTTTGAGCTCGTTCGGGAGGTGAAAACAGCTCGACAGCAAAATTTGGGAAGAATTCAAGAGGGATGTTGCGGGCCCGAGGTGGCGTAGTCGCGCCCAGTCATCCGTTTCATGGAGCAAGAAGAAATATTTATTTTGTTCAAACTCTAGAAACTCCGTCCACATGAAAAGAGATACTGACCTTCTTCTGTTTTCTATTGCCCGTCCGGATCCGCGCCTTCTTCTGCAGTGTCTCTCCAATGGATTCCAAAATTTAACGAACTCCGTTGCATTCTTGGGACGAATGGATGAAATATGTACTCGGCAACGACCATGTTAGGGATAATATTTGAGATTGTGGTTACGTTGTCGGTCAATCCTCGGCTTTAGGTTGTTCAGTGCCTAGACTTTCAGACCGTGATGATGATGTGCTTTGAATGATTGTATGGTCGAAATCTTCCGACGCCACTGGATAAAATAGATGAGTTGGGAGATGTTCCGTTACCGATGTATTGATATCAAAGTCTTCAAGGACTTTGTTCCAAGCGACATCCTTCAAACCATCTTCTGAATCTTGGACAATTTTGGTTGAGGGGATTGAAAGCGTCCCATGTTGGTAGTCCTCATGTGTAGCATACTTTCATTGCATCGCCTTGAATCCACGTCCACGGGATTCGATGCAAGCTTATTGTACTCTTCTTTATGTGATGCCGGGATGCTCAGAATGTCACAAGGATGAAATATTCTGGGTGGCGAAGTGGTATAAAATGATAGAGTTATGTTGTTTATCGTGGATCCCTCTGTTTCTTCAGGAAAAATTTTCAGCCGCGTCTCTGGAGTTATCTCACGAATCTTTGATGGTCGTCGGGATGGACTGCGATGATCAGTGCCCAGTCGCGCTTTTCTTTAGTTTCTGAAGTTTTTTTCTCTGGAAAGGCTTTGGATCCGCCGCGACCTCGTAGAGTGTCGAAGGCGTCTTCTATACAGAGAGGTGATGATATTCTTGCGCTGCACCCTTGAAGAGTAGATGAATTTGTTGTGGCTATGGCCTTTTGATTGACTATGTATGTCTTCTGAGCTTTGACAACGAACGGATTCCGTGTATATCCTCAGTCCCCAAGTATGGTTTACATGTTTCCATCTTTGTAGTGATTGTTGCTGTGGTGAAGCTCTGGATGGTATCAACAAATGGGCGTCAACAATTCTTGATAGAAGATGTAATTAGAAGAGACTGCATTGTCGTGGTAACAAGGTAGGTTGGATGGAATTATATGGGCATCCATGGAAGTAAAAGGATTGGCTGGATGCGTTAGCGAGCAAACTTTTCATGATCACGAGTTTTGGCGGGATGGATTAAAAGGCGGCCATGACTACGAATAATGGCTGGCTGTGATCATGATCCTTGACATGGGGAGGTGGTGGTATGACCTTTTGCAGGAAGAAGCGTCGTTGAAGCAGCTTCGGCCCTTGGAAAGGATGTTGAAGTGAAGTGGTTGTTGGAGCGAACGTTTAAGCGGAGCGGCTGCGTTAATCAGTGTGTTGTCAAACTGGACACCCTTCAAGGGAACAACGGTTAGGAGTCCCCAGTTCCATTTATCAATCGTGATTTCCAGGAGAGGTTGGGGTTTGGGAACGACTTCTCTGGTTGGAAACAACTGCTTCCCTGATGCAGTGCGGTTGAGGGATGCAAATATGTCTTGACGCTACGCCTTGGGGAAATGCAGAATCTTACATAAGTGTTTCATCATAGACTGCACGATTTTGTGGGCGAAGTCCCCAGAAATCATGCAGCTCCTTGTTGATGGTGGATTTTAGTTCAGGGCTAAAATTGTAAAAGCCAAAATTATGTGCTGATATTCTGCAAAGGATAAATCCACTGATAAAATGATAAATACTTCTTCACTTAGCTAATTTACTTAGAATGGAGCATGTAGCAACAATCCCATGTACCCTATGAATTTATGGCATCATGCCCAGCCTTATATTTCCTGTGTTGTTCCCACTGAACTCTCATTATTGGTGCGGCATGACGACTGAGTGTTACTCTCAGCAGAGTAACACGAATCTCCAAGTGTCACTAATGAGGCATGCACGAAATACCTGTACAGGGTACAACTCACGGTGTGTTATACTATCCCGATTAGGCATATTTGAATTCAGACTGTCCATCTCAGTCTCAGAAATAATCACGACCACGCAAGTTGGCCGCATGATTTAGCCATCCTAGACGATCCTCAGCAGGAGAAGGCTACCACCTTAATGACCACCAATGGGCCCGCTTATGCCCTGGTTGGTCAAATATCTACCATGCCTCCCAAACTACCACCGAACATCACCCTGAAGTTGGACGTCCAGGATGGTATGGAGCGGCTTGGAGGAGTCGTACGAACAAAGACCGCATACGGCAGTCTCAAATTCATCACGTCCGTCCGACTTCACCGGCATAGTTGGACGGCGTAGATCGTCCCATGGACGGTTGGACAAGCGTTGTCCTGCACACCGACGGCCCCCCTTCACGCCTGCATAATCGATCCTCCCCTGACCTAGCCACAAAACCATGTACAGTTGCCCGAAGTTGGGCCAGAGTGAAAGCTTAAAGGGTCGCAGGAAATTCCACTAAAGGTCCCAAATTGATCACGACTATCCAATTTCACTGTCATGATTGGATGGCTTAGATCGGACCCATAGCCACCAGGCAGGTATTGGCGCGTTCACCACCGACCCAACGTGAGTCCCACATGGTCGGCCTCCCCAAAGGATAAGTGTGGCTTGCCAATTCGTCCAGCCAAAGCAGCGTGGACGTGAAACCTTAATTAGGGTTTGCGACACATCACATGTGTCGCAAATCAGTCTCAACCATCCATTTTCGCAGGTATAGACGGAGGGTGTAGATGTAGATTCAAAGCGCCCAGAGCATATCAACACAATCACCATGGGCCCGCCTACATACATGACTAATCGATCAACACCAACTATGGTTGGTCGTCTCGATTCGTTCGCCCAAACTAGGCATGGCCACGCGTTTTCAATAGCAAATCGATCTCGACCACTCAACTTTGTCGGACAAATTGAGTGGCTTAGATCACATCTTCACGGGACAGTGAGGTACGGATGTGTACAATGGCCTTCCGACTGCACGCCTGACTGATCATCCAAGACCAACCATGGTTGTTCGTCTCGAAACGCGCGCCCAAAGTAGGCACGACGTGCGGTCTTCAATTCCTTTGAGGCATGGGATTTCTGTCGCAAATCGATCTCAGCCGCTCCTCTTTGCCAGACAAATTGAGTGGCTTAGATCGCATCTCAATGGGACAGTGAGGTACAGACACCTACACCAGCATGCCGTCTACACGCATGCCCAATCGGCCCTTCCAAAAATATGCCCCATGCTTGGATTCGACCAAGCTAAAGGTTGGTGTTCGAGCACCTCCTAAACCCTAATCCGACAGTCGCAGATGTGGGTCGCAAGCCATCTCGTCCGTCCAACTTCATCAGCCTGGACGCACAGCCTAAGACAGGACTTAGGCGACCCGTGAGGTATCACCACGATCACCGTCCACCACTCTTCCACACAGAGTGATCGACCAATTCAGGTCTTACCTGTACAGCCCTTCAAACGATCACTCGAAGATAGTTGGACGTGATGCTATGCTTAATCCGCGACTTACTCCGTTAAGCCTTAAAAGAACGATGCTTCATACACGCTAAATATATTCGATGCATTACATGCATAGAAATGTACACGATATTTCATAAATATCAACTTCCTAAATAACTTAGTTATTTAACCTCGCATCACATGCTTTCTGTGGGTCCCACGATCCACACACTCGAGACATTAATCATGTCACAAACTGGGGGATACATACTGGGGTATTGGTCTGGCGGTTTACAGCGTGCATCGCACAACCCGCCATCACAAGAACGTGTTAGGAAGACATGGACGGTTAGTGATGATGGGAAAAGTGGGAAAGACTGATCGTGTGACACTAACAAACGCAACTCCACTACTCCATCACTCCACTTCCTCCACTTCCCACGAGAGACGTGGGTAAGGCTCAATGACTTGTATAAATAGGTTCTCCTCCCTATTTCCAGAACAAAACAAGACATAAGCCGAGTGTTGATACAATCATATTCCAACACCAGAACTGATAGCTTTCAATCTGCAAGCCAGTTCAGCTTTCTGATACAAGTCATACACAACCAACACCTTCACAATCTCAACACCTTCTTCGCTTCCCTCCCTAAGATCTACCCATCTCCTTCATTTTGTGACCGAAGCAAGTCTGGAAAGGTCATTTCTTGGTTTAGGCCAGAGTCGTACTGATTGATTTCTCGAATCACAAGCACTCCCGTGCAGTGCATTTGTTTAGGGTTTAGATTCATTTCTCATCCACACACCCCAAATTACCAAAACCGGCAGAATTAGTTTTCACCCATAAATAATTGGCGACCATAGTGGGAAGTTAATCTCTCAGTCGTAAAGTCAATTTATTCAAAATCCGATTCAACTTTATCAATTTCGAAAAGGGTAGATCTTAGGACCAATTCAAATCATAAATCCATTTCAAGATGGTAGAACTCGGGTCTGGATCAGCAATCAATTCTGATGGAGCTAGTGTGGATAACACTCTCGGTATTGATGTACCTGTCAGTGGAGCTATTGTGGTCAATACATCTCTTGGAGTCGTCACTTCTTCCACCAACGCCAGCGGAGCAGGAGATGTTCCAGTAAGTGTAAAGCCTCCCATCACTAGAGCCAGAGCAGCCACGAATCCCGACATCTCCTCAAGTGTAACGCCTCCGGTGGTCACCAGAGCAATATATTCCACTCCTTAGTCAGGACGAGGAGTTGGGGGGACGAGAGGAGGACCATCTCCCATTACCATCGCAGACTTGATGGAGAGGCATGAATTTATTGCTAAGACTCAAACAGATATGGCTACAACTCAGAAAGAGGTACTCACTTTTATTAAACATTAATTGATCGATTGCCACAAGAGCCGCGACATCCCCTGGAGCCAACAAAGAACGCATCCAATGCACCCGGAGAAGGTACTTCAGCGGAGCGGGCCTACATGGACCTGATCAAAGAAGCAACATCAGATATGAGCGGTCCTGTCATGGAGACTCCTACACCGGGAACTGATCCTCACAACGATCTTCCTCAAGTCAATAGTTTCACTATGAACCAGAGGCCGGATCAGGAAGCAGTTTCTCTAGAAAAGTTTATGCGAAGTTTTACACCTCTCGAAGAATCAGCGGGCGGAGACGTTTTGCTGCAATCAACCAGAGGAAGGTCACAACTGTGCCCTACATGTCACCGCACGCATCAAGGATTCAGATTTCAAGAGGGCCCTTATCGACACAGGAGCGTCTTCGAATGTGATTACTCTCAAGACTCTCAGGACATCCAAGGTTCGCCAAGGAAAGGTCGTATGGAAGCCTACTACAACGACGAGCCATGAGAGGAAGTATCGGATGCTCCACGACAGCTGCAGGACGGTACCAATTCTACAACTGATGAGATCGAAGTGGTCAACATCGGGGATGAGGAATATCCTAGGCCTATCTCCATCAGTTCGACCTTGTCTATGTAGGAACACACGATACTTGTGCAACTTCTCAAGGAATACCAGGACATATCTTCCTGGACGTATGAAGAAATGTCAGATTTAGATTGGTCACCCATCATCTACATATCATACCCGGATCCAAGCCGGTTGCAGTTCAGACACGAGGAAAATGGACAGATCAGTTGTTGCATGGATTTCATAGACTTGAACAGATGCCGCCCCAAAAACGATTCTCCTCTACCTAACATCGACATGTTAGAAGATGCAACCAGCGGACACGGCATGTTCTCCTCCATGGATGGATGTAGCGGCTACAACCAGATAAGGATATACGAGCATGACGAAAGTAAGATAGTTTTTCGAACTCCTCTCGGAAATTTTTATTATATTGTACTGCCATTTGGTTTAAAGAATGTCGGTGCAACGTATCAACGCTCTATGACGACAATCTTCCACTGGAGCCGATACCTCAAGAGAGCCGCCTCAAGAAGATAACGATGTCCACGCGTCATGTCGAGCAAAATCCGGGCGAGACACTCTATCAGACGATGGTGCATGTCTATCATGCTTTGTTGGAGAATCTGCGCTTTTGGTCATCCTCTGGACTTCGTGAAGCTGTTGAACGCTCATCTATAACAGCATCTGCCCTGCTAGAAAGAACCAGTTTCACTGAAGCAGCAAGAGGAAAGTCACCGAGATACAACATCATGCGCGTCCAAAATTTCCAACTTCAACTCTAGTACACATGCACGACTGCCGCAATAATAAAACAACGTCCAAGATATTCCATATCTGGATCGACGGTAACTACATCAATGAGAGACGCTTTCATAATTTCTCTCCCGTGTAAAAAGTAGTTCTGTTACCAAAGGATATTTCACCTGGGACTTAAGAGGGTGTCAAGTTTGTACAAGTTTCCACCACGCCTCTCCCTGACAGTCTCTTCTGATCACAGCTGTTGCCAAGAACTATTGTTACTTGTCGATTGATACCATCCAGAGATTCACCATATTAACGACCATTACGTACAAAAGACTTATCGGGCATACAAGATAGAACCATGTAAACCACGCTTGGGGACTGAGGCTCAGCACGAAGTTCCTTCACCGTCAGTCAAGGACTTCTTCAACACGAGAGAGATAGTCAATCAAGAAGCATAGAGTTCACAAAAGTAAATCAAACTGAAGAGGAAGCTACTTCAACGTTCCCTCCAGCACAAGCTGCTTCAATGGTCTATTCAATATTCGCCTGAACGCTCTCTCTGGGAACCACATTCTCTTCAGAATCCTGCTTCAATGCTCTCTCCAGCAGCCACCTCCACAATTGCTTCAGAAGCTGCTTCAATGGTCTATTCAAGAGCCGCCTCAACTCTCTCTCCGGGACCCACATTCTCTTCAGAATCCTGCTTCGACACTCTCTCCAGGAGCCGGTTCAACGTTCGCACCAGAAGCCACTTTAACATCCTCTCGAGTCGTTTCAACACGCAATCTACATCAATAATCTGCGCTTTGGTCAAGTTATCTTTGATGTACTCATTGCTCAACAAACGTCTCATCCATCCTTCATAAGGGCCCAGCGGAGCATGACAAACCTTGAAGTCGATAGGATAAGGGTTATCTTGTGGAACGGATATTTTCAGATAGTTGAAAAGGCGCGGAGAAAAACTTATCATCTATGTTCGGCATATCTTTGAAGCTGTCAACACTCCCTGACTTGGCATCAGCATTATCCCCAGAAGAAATCTTAGCAGGACCCCTTTTGTTCATCCTACAATAAAATAAAAGCGGGGGAGTCAGTACTTGTATGAAAACGCATGGGATGTGTAGTCACGCATGACAGGATATACATTCACATTAAAGTACACCAGGTTGGGCAAAGCAAACAAGGCTGGTATTGGGCCACGTCAGCAAACGAGGTCGGTGTTAGTCAAGTCCGCAAAGCCGGTGTTGGTCGAGATCGCAAAGCTAATATCCCATCACGCAAGCAAGACTGATATCATGTCACGCAAGTAGGGCGATATTGGGTCACGTCAGGACGGTATTGGTCAAGGCTGATCAAGGTCACAAGGCTGGTACTGGTCCACGTCAACAAACAAGGCTGGTATTGAGCCACGTTAGCAAACAAAGCCGGTCAAGTCCACGAAGCCGGTGTTGATCAAGGTCACAAGGACGAACGAAACAAGACAACAAGGCCGGTGTCGATCGAAGCATCGATGTCAGTCAGCAAGGTCGGGGTTCGTCAAATCAGCAAGGCCGGTGTCGGTCAAGGGGCAAGTCTGGTGTTGGGGTGAGGCAACAGGTATGGTGTTTGGTCGAAGCAGGCACAACCGGCCCCAAGCAAAGCCGGCATGCGGCGGGTCCCACTTGATCAGGCAAAGCCAGCCTAGATTGGTCGAAGCAGGCACAGGCGGCCCCAAGCAAAGCAGGCACGCGGAGGGTCCCACGTTCGAGCAAGGCAGGCATAACAAGCCCACGTTCGAGCAAGGCAGGCATAACAAGCTCACGTTCGAGCAAGCAGGCGCATGATGAGTCCCACAATCGAGCGAAGCAGGCGCAAGAGTCCGTTGAGCAGGCACATCAGCACCACGCTCGAGCGGAGCAATCACGAAGCAGGCTCTCGACCGAAGCAGGCATAGCAAGGTCGATCGAAGCAGGCAAGAACGACATCATGCTAGGGGAACGCTCGCCTGGAAGCCTCTTGAACGTGACATGCTCCAAACACAGGACGACTCGTCTCTCCTGGTAACATCTAACTTTGTCTTATAAGTTTTATCTGTATATGTCACCATCTAATGCCTACCCCACAATAGTGTAACCATTATGTGCTAGGTATGGGACTTAATGTTGATGGTGGACTTTAGTTCAGGGATAAAATTGTAAAAGCCAAATTTATACGCTGATATCCTGCAAAGGATAAAGCCACTGATAAAATGATGAATACTTCTTCACCTCGCTAATTTACTTAGAATGGAGCATGTAGCAACAATCCCATGTACCCTATGAATTTATGGCATCATGACAAGCCTTGTATTTCCTGTGATTTTCCCACTGAACTCTCATTATTGATGCGACATGACGACTGAGTGTTACTCTCAGCAGAGTAACACGAATCTCCAAGTGTCACTAATGAGGCATGCACGAAATACATGTACATGCTACAACTCTCGGTGTGTTATACTAGCCCGATTAAGCATATTTGAATTCGGATTGTCCTACTCAGTCTCAGAAATAATCACGACCACGCAAGTTGTCCGCATGATTTAACCAGCCTAGACGATCCTCAACAGGAGCAAGCTACCACCTTAATGACCACTAGTGGGCCCGCTTATGCCCTGGTTGGTCGAATACCTACCATGCCTCCCAAACTACCACCGAACACCATCCTGAAGTTGGACGTCCAGGCTGGTATGGAGCGGCTTGGAGGAGTCGTACGAACAAAGGCCGCCTACGGAAGTCTCAAATTCATCACGTTCTTCCAAATTCATGGACGGTTGGACAAGCGTTGTCCTCCACACGAGCGGGCCCCCTTCATGCTTGAATAATCGATCCTCCCCTGACCTAGCCACAAAACCATGTACGGTTGCCCAAAGTTGGGCCGGCGTGAAAGCTTAAAGGGTCGCAGGAAATTCCACTAAAGGTCCCAAATTAATCAAGACCATCCAATTTCACCGTCATGATTGGATGGCTTAGATCGGACCCATAGCCACCAGGCAGGTATTGGCGCGTTCACCACCGGCCCAATGTGGGCCCTGATAGGCTTTTAAAGGAGTAAGAAAATAAGACAAAGGATAAGGGGAGACAGAAAGTCCTACATGTTAAACTGCAAGTGCACAGTTGTCATTGTAGTGTGTATGTGCAAGAACAGGTCATCTCCACAGGGACTAGGGTGTATAGTTGAAGCTTTATGTTTTCCTAAGCTAGTTCTCTAAGTGCAAGGCAGTGAAGTAAATGTGACAGTGAAGTAGAATAAAGACAATGAAGCAAAGGTAACAGTGGCAGTTAACAGGAAACAAAGCCAAATAAACCAAGGCTGTTAGCCAAGGGCAGGGAGGAGATTGCAGCTGTGGCTGAGCTAAGGCTTAGAATCCACCTTGTGTCCTAGCTAAACAATGCAATTCTAGGTTTAAAAACTTAAGCATCCAACTAGAATGGGAAGAAAATCAGCTTGCTCACTGATTTGCCCCTAGCATTGACTGTCTTTTGAAAGCACAGTCAATCACAGGCATATCAGAGCACCAACTTCTTCCCATTACTCAAGCAAAACAGGCCTTCCTAGCAATTCATCATTCAATAGTGCACTAAGGTTTCATCAAATCCCTAGCAAATGGAATTAAAACATCATGAACATAATTGACAGTGCAAAACAATTGAAAATATCACAAAACAGTTGAACTAAAAACAGGACAGTTGAGGAACTGGCTAGTCCAGTCCTCTTGGGTGAAGCTCTGGCTAGCCCAGGCATAACCCCTTTTCATGCACATCACAACTCTATTTATAATTACACCCAATTCTCAAAATACCTAATTTACAAAATTAGGGTTTATCCCAAAAAAATCCAAAACAGGGAATTTAGGGTTTCGAATTCACCTAATTTGATGGGTCAAATCTTACCCACAACGTCGACCCAATCTTCCTCTGACTTCACTGCTTCATTCCCATGTGTCAATTGCTACTCTAGACTCGCCTAATCGATTGATTTTTCTTCTAGGGTTTCAGAGAAAGGTGAGAAGAAATATCAATCAAATAGGGGGCTAGAAAGAGGGGGTGATGATGTTCGAGCAGGTGGAGTTGGTGGTTTGGTTGATTTGAGAGGAGATGGTGGTGTTTGAGGTGGTGGTTATGGAAGTGGACATGGGTTTTCTCTGCAGCGGAGTGGAGGAGAAGATGGATTCGATGGAGAATAGGAGAAGGGTTGTTTGGTGCGGGGTATAGGGTTAGGTTGTTCGAGTGTGAGGCGGGCTCATCAGATTTCGATGTTAGGCGAGTGATAGGCGTTTGATCGATACATCTGAAATGCATCCAACGATAAGTTGGAACATAGCCTTCAGCGACCGTCGGATGAAGAGATACAACGAAACTAACGGCGTGAGATGGAGTTAGGTGCTGTAGTGTTGGTCAGGAATTTCAGACTTTGATGCACGAAGAGGAGGCGACCGTTGGATGATGATATGGATCCAATCTGACGGCTACATGAGAAGTGGGTTATGGATTTGGGTTTTGGTTTGGGAGATAAGTTGGGCTTGGGATAATTCTGAGCCCACTTCTTCTTTAAGAACAATTTCTTCCACTTCAAGCCCACTTCTAGCCTCTTGGTCTTGTGCACCACATTCTTCGCGGCTTCCTTGTGTAATTCCTCCCGGCTTTTCACCACTTTTCTGCTCCGCAACTCATCTAGTCTTTATTTACAACCTAGAAATACAAAATTAATTAATAAAAATATTTATTCTTGAAAACAATGAAAATACAGAATATGGGTTAAAATGTAGAATTAATGCACAAAAGATGAGTTAAATGCCAAGAAAAATATATAGAAATATGCACTTTTTAGCACTCATCAAATACCCCCAAACCTGAATTTTACTTGTCCTCAAGTAAAACAAAACTAAGGAAATCCTACCTATACCACTTTCGCTGGTCTCTCGAATGCATTTAGCGTATGCACTAAGCATTTAAACCACTAAGTGTCCCTAGTGGACGAGTGAAGTCTCGTGAAGGTTTGCTTAGAACGTACCTACAAAGTTCTAGGTCAAAATATAAGCTCAGATTCCATCAAATGTGACATGTGCAAGTCAGTTTAAGCTCACAGCAAAATGGAGATGTCAATCTAGCTATCAAAGGCACAATCCTAGCACTGATAACAACTAAAGACACGTGATAAGAGTGTAATGTGTATCTACACATGTTTCTAGAATGACCTGAAGTTATGACTACTAACCACCAAGAGATAGTTTTTAGGCTAAGAACCGAATTCTAAGCCAAGCTAGCTGTCCGGCTTTACGAGAATTGTGAATGTTCACCCAATGAGTTGGTGATATTTCAGTTTACCCGCGTTATACATCGATGGCTGCACCCTCCTTGCTTATTACAAGACCATTTACAACAAAAAGATGACTTTTTACATGACTCTTATTTACATTGATTACTCTCTTTTATTTTTGGAACAAGAGAGAACTATTGTCTTTAACATGACAAAACATGGAATAAATAAATACTTGATTTTTTTTTTTTTTTTTTGATTTTTTTTTTTTTTGATTTTTTTTTTTTTTTTAAAAGAAAAAAAACTTTGATCTTTACAACATAATGACACTTTGATACATGAACAAAAAGAAAAACAAATTTACATGACTCTTAGCAAGAGGTGGCCCTTATCGAATGCATCCGGTCAAATTCTATGGTTGCTTTTCTTAACGTATCCTCCAACTTCTATCCCAGCCAACCAAAGAACAAGCTAGTCAAGTCTCATTCAGTATTCTAAAGTGATTGGCAATCTAACTTCCTATCAAACACCTTGAAGATCGAGGCTATACATGTATTGGTAGATCGTGTGCGTGCAAATTTCTTATCACTATGTGAATTGTGCTAGAATCAGGGTGCCTAAATATCTAGACTAAGACTCCTAAAAATTACATATTTGCACAAGAGTCAACATTTCAAGGTAAATGAGCTCCATTTTTATGATTTTTCATTTTTTTAATTTTTTTGGAATTTTTTAAATTTTTTCAAAAAGAGGGAGTTCTTGTTTTCAATTATGGCATATTATCGTGGTATCTACTCTATACCCCCAAACCTAAACTAAACATTGTCCTCAATGTTTCAAAATATGAACAAAATTATAATACAACATATGAAGAGGATCATGTTGAGTAGAGAAAAAGAAAAGAGAATACCCGATTTCGGCGAAAGCAATATTAGAACTCCGTTATTCAAGGCAAGAATCCAACATATGTCAGCCGAGATCATATTGGATTAGC
Organism: Papaver somniferum; assembly: GCF_003573695.1. Taxonomy (NCBI): domain Eukaryota; kingdom Viridiplantae; phylum Streptophyta; class Magnoliopsida; order Ranunculales; family Papaveraceae; genus Papaver; species Papaver somniferum. The sequence continues at coordinate 14,862,601 of NW_020621603.1, read as the reverse complement.
AAAATATATACAAAAGGAACAAAAGGGTTTTAAGAAATTTTATCTACTGGATTATGTACAAAAAATTCACCATACACATATAGTCTAAAGAGTTGAGGATCAACCCAAAAGACGAAGTGTTGAAACGTCGATAGTTTCAAACAACTAAAATTGGACTGAAAAGGGAGTGAGAGTGAAAAACCGGATGGATCACCCCCAAACCTATATTTTTCAACAGGTTTACTTTTGAGCACAAAATCTTTCAATTTTAGGGGTGCAGGATTCACAAGGTCTAACTCAAAATGGACTGTGTTTGGGATGGTCAGAGAAATTAATTCCAACTGTTTCTTTAAAGATGTTATATTTAGATGCAAAATGGTCCAAAAGGACTTCGGAGGCACACAGTTCCAATCCTAGATTAGGGACTCTCAGAATAGTTGGTTTAAAATTTTTGTGACAAACCAAATCTAGCTTGGGTGGAAAAATCTCAATCTGTGATTTAGGCAAGAAAGTAGGTGCATCTAAGTTATTTTCATTTGTACGATCAATAGTACTAGCACATACTTTCCCTAAATCAGAAACAGGTAAATCATGCACACATTCATGGAACAAAACATCAAGACCTAAATCGGGATCATGATTGTCCAAAGTACTCACATCAACATCAGAAGGGACAGCATCTTGTGACTTAGGCATGGAATCAGACACAACTAATTCATTTTCAATTATAGGAACATTAGTGTCTACAGAAGATTCAATTTTCCTATATCATGCTCATCTTCAATGAACAATTGTACAAGCCCCAAATTAATCTCAAAATCATATGAGTTGCAATGATTATTAGAATTAGAAGAAACAACATTCATGAAGGTCGAGGGGCGAGAAGCCATATGTTATTGAACCAAAAGGTTCCATAATGTTTTCATGTTCTTCTAACATAGCATCATCATCATAATCATCATCATGGTAACATGCATATTGGTCCCTATTAGCAATTGCGGTATCCTTAGTCGACTCATGTTCCTCTAGGTTAGGATCATATTCAACATCATTTACATGAATGGGACTAGACACTTCATTAGGAACAACACACATTTCATCATGAATTTTTTCATTTTTTTTAATAAGCAACATCCGATCTAAACATGCCTGCATTCGCAATTCCAATCTAGCATTATTTTGATCAATGAGTCTGAGATTTTCCATGATAGATTCGTTCTTCATAGGGGAACAAAATTCTTCATGTTCGAATTGTGGTGATGGGTACATGTGTGCATGGTCATTTGGGTCTATAAAAGATTGATCGCAACCCTCAAAGGATTGATTATGGTCCCAATGACTACCAGCCTCACAATTTGTGGGCATTTCATAATTTGGATTTTCATGGGACTCTCTAGATTGTCTAAAATCATGCAACATATAACAGTTCTCAACAGGATGGTCTAAACCACCACATAAGGTACATGCACAGATTTCAGGTTGTGTTGGTTGATACATGTGTGAATAGTTATCAGGGTATATGTATTGAGGCTCCAGACTATGAAAATGTCCATAACAATCCCTATAACTATTGACATCATGGTCTATGGAGGGCTCATAATGTGGCACATGCCCATAAGCAAGTTCTCTAAGAGTTTTATTTCCATCCCCAGGAGCAGACCAAAATCCAGACATGTTATGTTTATCAAGCAATTACACAATTAAAAAGAGAATAAGGCCCACAATTTCAGTAATGGGTTTCAAAATTTTGGTTTTAGACTTTATGGATAAAGCCTATTTTGGGAATTTGGTTTAAATGGGAGCAATTTTTGGTTTTTTTTTTTTTTTTTTTTTTTTTGGGTTGGGTTTTGAAGCCCAAATTTTAGTTTAAAAGAAACTACAAGCCTAACAAACAACTAAATTACAAGCCCAAATAAAGAAAGAAATAAAACTAATTATTACAAACCCACAAAAAAAAAGAAAATAAAAATAAAACTAAAATTATTACAATCCCAAATAAAGAAAGAAATAAAATTAAAAAAAAAAAAAATTATTACATGCCCACAGATTAAAAATGGAATCCCACAGGTTGGGTTCTCTTAATGGGTTTAGGCTTACCTTTGAAGCACAGCCCAGCTGTTCAGTTTGGTTGCAAAAGCCCAGTTGGGCTTTGGATCATCCTAAGCTTTGGCTTCAACACTCAAGGCCCAGTTGGGCTTTGGTCTTTCTTCTCCTTCTGCAGCTTACAGCCCAGTTGGGCTTGGTTCAAATCAGTTCACTTCACAAGCCCAGTTGGGCTTTATCTTACACCAGCTGCAGCAGCTTCAGCAGAGATTGCAGCAGACTTGGCCTGACACCAGCAGGAGCACCACAGCAGCACAAGTTCTAGCAACAATAGTGCAGCCCCAGCTCCACAGCAGCAGCACCACAAGTTCAGAGGCACCACAAGGCACAGAGCAGGACTTCAATTGTACCTGCAGCTCACAGAAGAAAGTGAGGCACAGCAACAAAATAGTAAGAACAGCAAGATGTAATTGCAAGTGAGTATGCAAAGACAAGAGATGAATATGCAAGTTATGATGCAATAATGCAAAAAAATGTTACACTGAAACAGGGAAGATGCAAATGCAATGGTTATGCAAGTTACACTAAGATGCAGTTAACCTAAGATGCAATGCAAAACAGTAAGATGCACAGCAAGTTATGCAAAAACAGCAAACTAAGATACAAGAAAAAAAACTTCAACACAACAGCAGCCAAGTCCCCGGCAGCGGCGCCAAAAACTTGGTAGGCTTTTAAAGGAGTAAGAAAATAAGACAAAGGATAAGGGGAGACAGAAAGGCCTACATGTTAAACTGCAAGTGCACAGTTGTCATTGTAGTGTGTATGTGCAAGAACAGGTCATCTCCACAGGGACTAGGGTGTATAGTTGAAGCTTTATGTTTTCCTAAGCTAGTTCTCTAAGTGCAAGGCAGTGAAGTAAATGTGACAGTGAAGTAGAATAAAGACAATGAAGCAAAGGTAACAGTGGAAGTTAACAGGAAACAAAGCCAAATAAACCAAGGCTGTTAGCCAAGGGCAGGGAGGAGATTGCAGCTGTGGCTAAGCTAAGGCTTAGAATCCACCTTGTGTCCTAGCTAAACAATGCAATTCTAGGTTTAAAAACTTAAGCATCCAACTAGAATGGGAAGAAAATCAGCTTGCTCACTGATTTGCCCCTAGCATTGACTGTCTTTTGAAAGCACAGTCAATCACAGGCATATCAGAGCACCAACTTCTTCCCATTACTCAAGCAAAACAGGCCTTCCTAGCAATTCATCATTCAATAGTGCACTAAGGTTTCATCAAATCCCTAGCAAATGGAATTAAAACATCATGAACATAATTGACAGTGCAAAACAATTGAAAATATCACAAAACAGTTGAACTAAAAACAGGACAGTTGAGGAACTGGCTAGTCCAGTCCTCTTGGGTGAAGCTCTGGCTAGCCCAGGCATAACCCCTTTTCATGCACATCACAACTCTATTTATAATTACACCCAATTCTCAAAATACCTAATTTACAAAATTAGGGTTTATCCCAAAAAAATCCAAAACAGGGAATTTAGGGTTTCGAATTCACCTAATTTGATGGGTCAAATCATACCCACAACGTCGACCCAATCTTCCTCTGACTTCACTGCTTCATTCCCATGTGTCAATTGCTACTCTAGACTCGCCTAATCGATTGATTTTTCTTCTAGGGTTTCAGAGAAAGGTGAGAAGAAATATCAATCAAATAGGGGGCTAGAAAGAGGGGGTGATGATGTTCGAGCAGGTGGAGTTGGTGGTTTGGTTGATTTGAGAGGAGATGGTGGTGGTTTAGGTGGTGGTTATGGAAGTGGACATGGGTTTTCTCTGCAGCGGAGTGGAGGAGAAGATGGATTCGATGGAGAATAGGAGAAGGGGTTGTTTGGTGCGGGGTATAGGGTTAGGTTGTTCGAGTGTGAGGCGGGCTCATCAGATTTCGATGTTAGGCGAGTGATAGGCGTTTGATCGATACATCTGAAATGCATCCAACGATAAGTTGGAACATAGCCTTCAGCGACCGTCGGATGGAGAGATACAACGAAACTAACGGCGTGAGATGGAGTTAGGTGCTGTAGTGTTGGTCAGGAATTTCAGACTTTGATGCACGAAGAGGGGGCGACCGTTGGATGATGATATGGATCCAATATGACGGCTACATGAGAAGTGGGTTATGGATTTGGGTTTTGGTTTGGGAGATAAGTTGGGCTTGGGATAATTCTGAGCCCACTTCTTCTTTAAGAACAATTTCTTCCACTTCAAGCCCACTTCTAGCCTTTTGGTCTTGTGCACAACATTCTTCGCGGCTTCCTTGTGTAATTCCTCCCGGCTTTTCACCACTTTTCTGCTCCGCAACTCATCTAGTCTTTATTTACAACCTAGAAATACAAAATTAATTAATAAAAATATTTATTCTTGAAAACAATGAAAATACATAATATGGGTTAAAATGTAGAATTAATGCACAAAAGATGAGTTAAATGCCAAGAAAAATATATAGAAATATGCGCTTTTTAGCACTCATCATGCCCCACATGGTCGGCCTCCCCAAAGGAGAAGCTTGGATTGCCAATTCGTCCAACCAAAGCAGCGTGGACGTGAAACCCTAATTAGGGTTTGCGGCACATCACATGTGTCGCAAATCAGTCTCAACCATCCATTTTCGCAGGTATAGACGGAGGGTGTAGATGTAGATTCAAAGGGCCCAGAGCATGTCAACACAATCATTGTGGGCCCTCCTACATACATAACTAATCAGTCAAGACCAACTATGGTTGGTCGTCTCGATTCGTGCGCCCAAACTAGGCATGGTCGCGCGTTTTCAATAGCAAATCGATCTCGATCACTCAACTTTGCCGGAAAAATTGAGTTCCTTAGATCACATCTTCATGGGAAAGTGAGGTACGGACGTGTACACTGGCCTGCCGACTGCATGCCTGACTCATCGGCCAAGACCGACCATGGTTGGTCATCTCGAAACGCGCGCCCAAAGTATGCACGACGTGCTGTCTTCAATTCCTTTGTGGCATGGGATTTCTGTCGCAAATCGATATCAACCGCTCGTCTTTGCCAGACAAATTGAGTGGACTAAATCGCATCTCAATGGGACAGTGAGGTACAAACACCTACACCAGCATGCCGTCTACACGCATGCCCAATCGGCCCTGCCAAAAACGTGTCCCATGCTTGGATTCGACCAAGCTAAAGTTTGGTGTTCGAGCACCTTCTAAACCCTAATCCGACGATCGCAGATGTGGTTCACAAGACATCTGGTCCGTCCAACGTCACCAGCATGGACGGACAACCTAAGACAGGAGTTAGGCGACCCATGAGGTATCACCACGAACACCGTCCACCACTCTTCCACAAAGAGTGATCGGCCAAGTCAGGGATTACCTGTACGGCCTCCAAACGATCACTCGAAGATGGTTGGACGTGATGCTATGCGTAATCCGCGACTTACTCCGTTAAGCCATAAAACAACGATGCTTCATACACGCTGAATATATTCGATGCGTTACATGCATATAAATGCACACGATATTTCATAAATATCGACTTATAAATAACTTAGTTATTTAACCTAGCATGAAATGCTTTCTTTGGGTCCTACGATCCACACACTCGAGACATTAATCATGTCATAAACCGGGGGATACATACTGGGTATTAGTCTGGCGGTTTACAGTGTGCAGCGCACAACGCGCCATCACAAGAACGTGTTAGGAAGATATGGACGGTTAGTGATGATGGGAAAAGTGGGCAAGACTGATCGTGTGACACTAACACACGCAACTCCACTACTCAATCACTCCACTTCCTCCACTTCCCACGAGAGACGTGGGTAAGGCTCAATGACTTGTATAAATAGGTTCTCCTCCCTATTTCCAGAACAAGACAAGACAGAAGACAAGTGTTGATATAATCGTATTCCAACACCAGAACTGATAGCTTTCATTCTGCAAGCCAGTTCAGCTTTCTGATACAAGTCATACACAACTAACACCTTCATAATCTCAACACCTTATTCGCTTCCCTCCTAAGATCAACCCCATCTCCTTCACTTTGTGACCGAAGCAAGTGTGTAACGGCCATTTCTTGGTTTAGGCCAGAGTTGTACAGATTGATTTATCGAATCACAAGCACTCCTATGCAGTTCATTTGTTTAGGGTTTAGATTCATTTCTCATCCACACACCCCAAATTACCAAAACCGACAGAAATAGTTTTCACCCATAAAAACTCCTGACAGGAAGAGAGTCTTTGTAAACTCAGGGGGGGTGCTGATTTTCTTTGCCTCGATTTTGGAGAAGTCATTCCTGATCTTTACGTGTGATGAAATTGGATTGTTGATTCCCTTCTACTGGGCGTTCAAGAGAAAAGATGGAAGGATGCAAGATGTTAGCGCTGGAAAGGATGCAAGCCGCTGGCGCTGTAAAGATGCAAGTTGTTAGCGTTGGATTAGATGCAAGATGCCGGCACTGTAAAGATGCAAGTTGTTAGCGTTGGATCGTCTTGGAATGGGCGTTGGCTTGTTCTTGCAGGCCCAGTTGCCTCTTTCCATTTGTTTTCTTTTTTTCTTGTGTTGGCGCAAATCCTAGCCATAGGTATGCCTTCCATAAATCTGTAGAAATATTGTTCTTCTGAACTGGTGTAAACCCTAGTCGTAGGTATGCGTTCCATAAACTTGTAGAAATATTCCATCATAAACAATTCCTCTTCGAATATCACCATAGTAACGTCAGCTACCTCATGAATAGTGACGGGTAATCATTATTATGTAAAGTAGGCACGCACGGGTAGATGACTGCCATTGATTTCACAAAGAACTAGGCGTTAGGGTTTCCCCTTTTTTGTTTGAAAGGAAAAGAAAACGCCTGGTTTATGGTTTGGTTTGAATTGATAGATAACCGTTATCTATGAGGGTTTTGGATTATCCTTTGGAATGAATGGTTTTAGGATAACATTGTTTTGGTTATGATTATAAGTAGCATAAATATCTCAGGAATTTTGTGGAACCGTGAACGTTGCGTGTCGGTAGAAGACATGGGGTGAAACATAACATGGCTATCGGTTTAATCATTCCCGTGAAAACTTGAAATAGTAAACCATGTATTTTGTCTAGGCAAGACTTACTCGGTTTTTCGGATCTCCTGATGAAAAAAGGAATCTTCCGGGTGTAAGACCGAGTTTTGTGGGAACCGTCGTGATTGTGGAAACACCCCAGTCGTCTCTGATCCATCTGATAATCGAGTCATCGATCCCTGGTCGGATCTTTTGCTTTTAACCTCTAGGCAGTCGCCAGTCATCCCTTGTCGTGTTAAGACTGATAATCGGGTCGTCTGGTAGCCGAGTCGTCGATCCCTGAGCGGATCGTTTGCTTCTACCATCTTGATGTCTGGGTCAAAGTATGAGATCAAGGATTGAAAATTGACATTGTAACCGAAAGATCAATTTCCCACTGTGGTCGCCAATTGTTTGAGGGTGAAAATAGTTTCTGCTAGTTTCAATAATTTCGTGTGTTGTGGGTGAGAAACGAGCTTAAACCCTAAAGAATTACTGCATGGGAGTATTTCAGATTCGAGAGATCAATCTGTACAAATCCAGCCTAAACCAAGAGATGGTCGTTCCAGACTTGCTTCGGTCACAAAGTGAAGGAGAAAGGTTGGTTTTGGGGAGGGAAGCGAAGAGAGTGTTGAGACCAGAATAGTTGATTCTGGAAGAGTAGTTGTTTGACTTGTATCAGAAAGTGAAAGATAACATATGGGAAAGCTAACAAGTGATTTCTGAGTGTTGTATGTTCTTGACCAAAACTTGTTGTTTGGTGGAAATAGGTAAGACCTATTTATACAAGTCGAAGTGAAACGTACTCCGGTCTCGTAAGAAATGGAAACAGGTGAGTAAATGGCAGGAGGTGGTAACCGGTAATGCCTGGAGTTGATGTTCCATAACGAAGGAAATCGTTTCACCATTACTCCCTGTATTTACTAACAGCCCCATCCTTATGACACTGTCTTGTAACGGGCTTAGTGTACGCCGCATGCTGTAAACCGCCAAACCAACACCCCAATGAGCATCCCCCAGTTTGTGACATGTGTTGATGTCTCGAGTGTTTTCATGGAAAACATGTAGCATGTTGCTATTGTTTGGCAAGTTGAGCTTGGGAGACTTTCCGGGCTCGGTGGTGACCTTCGACGGTCGAGATTTTTCATCTTGAGAGGAAGGGTAACCGTTGATTATTGTAACCCTTCGTTTGGTAGCCAGTGGCATGAAAGCATGGCCGGCATGGTTAGGTATGGACAAGCTAGGATTTTGGCATAGTTTAGGCGCGACCAAAAACTAGGGTTTTGGTATTGTTTGGGGGCGATTAAATTAGGGCTTGGCGTCGGGCCAAAGGTTGCCATGCGTTAGCTGGTAACCTTGGACGGCTAAGATCTGCATCTTAGATGGAAAGGTGACCGTCGATTGTTACAACCCTTCGTTTTGGCAGCCAACATCGAGAAGGAAAGTCTGGCATGGTTTAGGCGCGGCAAGGTGGCTGGCACGACATGCCATTGGCACATGTGGCATGCCTTGGTGCGGTGTAGGCGTGGCCAAAACTAGGGTTTGGGCCAAAGGTTACCATGCCTTGATTGGTGACCTTGGACGGCTAAGATATGCGTCTCAGATGGAAGGGTGGTCGTTGATTGTTGCAACCCTTCGTTTTGGCAGCCAACGTTGTGAAGGAAAGAATGGCATGGTTTAGGCGCGTCAAGGTGGCCGGCATGGCATGCCATTGGCACATGTGGCATGATCGGCATGCCTTGGAGCGGTTTAGGCGTGGCCAAAGGATTTGGCGTTTGTATCCAAGTTGGTGTCGTGACCAAAGGATAGGCGTCGTAGCCAGGTTAGTGACGTGACCAAATGATAGGCGTCGTAGTCAGGTTGGTGTTGTGACCAAAGGATAGGCGTCGTAACCAGGTTGGTGTCGTGACCAAAGGATATGCGTCGTATCCAGGTTGGTGCCGTTACCAAAGGATAGGCGTCGTAGCCAGGTTGGTGTCGTGACCAAAGGATAGGCGTCGTAGCCAAGTTGGTGCAGTGACCAAAGGATTGCCACAAATCGTTTGGTGGCAAGTTTGTATGGCTGAGATTCGTATCTCAGGAGGAAGGATAGTCGTTGATTGTTGCAACCCTTCGTTTGGAAGCCAGCGGCATGGTTGCATGGCCGACATGGATTTGGTGTGAAGTGGAGCTGCTGGCAGTGTGCGCCTTGCAAGGGAGCCGCCGGAAGTGTGCGGCTGTGTCTAAATTAGGGTTTGACATACCGAAACCCTAATTAGAGCCCTTTACTAGAATCCCCATAGAATTCCCGTACGGACTCGTATTTTGACGATCTGCCCATACATTTCGATCGGAAACAAATTCCCTACGTAGGTATATTTAGGTTTTGAGATAGTTTGTGTGGTGAAAACATCCCGAAAGTAAAAACCAGGAAGAATTCAGGAGGGATGGCGGCATGGACAAAGTTAGATTTTGGTGGCACAAGCCAAAGAATTTGGCGTCAAGGCCAAAAGGTCGCCACAAGTCTTTTAGTTCGGTGGTGGACTTGGACGGCTAAGAGCTGCATCTTATATGGAAGGGTGGCCGTTGATCGTTGCAACCCTTCGTTTTGGCAGCCAACGGCATGAAGGCGTGGCCGGCATGGCATGCCATTCGCACATGTGGCATGGTCGGCATGCCTTGGTGCGGTTTAGGCATGGCCAAAGGATTTGGCGTTTGTATCCAAGTTGGTGTCGTGACCAAAGGATAGGCGTCGTAGCCAGGTTGGTGACGTGACCAAATGATAGGCGTCATAGTCAGGTTGGTGTTGTGACCAAAGGATAGGCGTCGTAACCAGGTTGGTTTCGTGACCAAAGGATAGGCGTCGTATCCAGGTTGGTGCCGTTACCAAAGTATAGGCGTCGTAACCAGGTTGGTGCCGTGACCAAAGGATAGGCGTCGTAGCCAGGTTGGTTCAGTGACCAAAGGATTGCCACAAATTGTTTGGTGGCAAGTTTGTATGGCTGAGATTCGTATCTCAGGATGAAGGATAGTCGTTGATTGTTGCAACCCTTCGTTTGGAAGTCAGCGGCATGGTTGCATGGCCGGCATGGCCGGCATGGCTTTGGTGTGAAGTGGAGCTGCTGGAAGTGTGCGCCTTGCAAGGGAGCCGCCAGAAGTGTGCGGCTGTGTCTAAATTATGGTTTGACATACCGAAACCCTAATTAGCGCCCTTTACTAGAATCGGCGTAGAATTCCCGTACGGACTCGTATTTTGACGATCTGTCCCTCCATTTCGATCGGAAACAAATTCCCTACGTAGGTATATTTAGGTTTTGAGCTCGTTTGTGTGGTGAAAACTGCCCGAAAGTAAAAACCAGGAAGAATTCAGGAGGGATGGCGGCATGGACAAAGTTAGATTTTGGTGGCACAAGCCAAAGAATTTGGCGTCGAGGCCAAAAGGTCGCCACAAGTCTTTTAGTTCGGTGGTGGACTTTGACGGCTAAGATATGCATCTTAGATGGAAGGGTGGTCGTTGATTATTGCAACCCTTCGTTTTGGAAGCCAACGACATGAAGGCGTGGCCGGCATGGCTTTGGCACGGTTTAGGCGTGACCAAACTAGGATTTTGGCATAGTTAGGCGCGACCAAAAAACTAGGGTTTTGGCATAGTTTGGACGCAGCCAAAATTAGGGCTTGGCGTTGGGCCAAAGGTTACCAAGCGTTGGTTGGCGACCTTGGACGGCTAGTATCTGCATCTCAGATGGAAGGGTGGTCGTTGATCGTTGCAAACCTTCGTTTTGGCAGCCAGCGGCATGAAGGCGTGGCCGGAATGGCTTTGGCATAGAGGCGTGGATGTCATAGTTTGCTATTGGCACGGTGGCGCGGCTGGCATGGTTGGCATGCTTTGGCGCGGAGACGTGTCTGACATGGTTTGTCGTTGGCACGGTGGCGTGGCTGGCATGCTTGGCATGCCTTGGCACGAAGACGTGGCGGGCATGGTTTGCCATTGGCACGGTGATGCGGCTGGCATGGTTAGCATGCCTGGGCGCGGAGACGTGGATGGCATGGTTTTCCATTTTTACGGTGGTGCGGCTGGCATGGTTGGCATGCCTGGGCACGGAGACGTGGCTGGCATGGTTTGCCATTGGCAAGTTGGTGCGGCTGGCATGGTTTGCATGCCTTGGCGCGGAGACGTGGCTGACATGGTTTTTCATTGGCACAGTGGTGTGGCTGGCATGGTTGGCATGCCTTGGCGCGGAGACGTGGATGTCATGGTTTTCCATTGGCACGGTGTTGCGAGAATTAGGGTTTGGTATATACAAAGATAATGTCAGTCAATACGAAGGGTCCTGCCGTGGAACGTGACACATGTATATATAAAAAAAAAGGTACCCTGTTAATTCTTACGTAGGCATGCTAATTGATTCAATAAATGCGCTAGTGGTCGTAGTGACGTCATGTTAGATGTACGGTTTTACGATTTTACCCCTAAGCTAAAAACCACCATCAACAAATGGTTAATAAAGTTTTCTCCATTTTTCGATTCATGAGTATCTAAATATCTTTTTTAGGATTTTGGAAGAAACTATTTTTTATGAGTAATTCTTAGTAATTATTTTCTTTGACTTATTTTACTCCAATATTGTTCTTTTAATTTGTCTAAATTTTTTCTCTTCTTTACATGCTTCATAATAATTGTTTTGGGTAGTTTAGCTATCGATATTTTATAAGCAAAGGAAAGTTAGGCCTTAAATAGAGACGAGAGTCATAAAAAGAGCGTGTAACGTTATATCTTCCAAAGCATGAGATTGAGTTCGAAATTGTTTTGAGTAAAGTAAGAGTAATTTTTCAAATAAATTATTATTGAGTTTACAAATATTAGAAGTAGTGGAATCCAAAACCCCGAATTCATCTCTCCTTGATTAAAATCAATCATATTTAATTAGTTAACCTTAGTATTTTATTTTAATAATAAAAAACCTAATCTTCATAAAAGTCCGAGGATCGAACCTCCTACTTACCACTTGTAAAAACTGCATCAGTTTTTGGCGTAACCGACGCCTTGCCTTTAAGTTAGGTTTTAGATTTTGTTTTGTAAATATTTTTCTAGTTTATTTTTTATTAGATTTTACTATTTGGGTATATTTTATTTTTGATGTGCATGATATTTTGGATTTAAATTGGAAATAAAAATTTGCTCACCAAACAAGTAAGTATCCAAGATATTATTTTATTTTTATTTTTGTTTCCTTTTGTAAATATTTATTTTAGGAAATATTCTGATTCTTTAGATAGTTTATTTGTTTGTACATAATTAGATTAGGTTTTTTTCCCTTTGTAAATATTTATTGTATATATTTTATTTTATTTATTTATATTAAAAAAAAGGAACACCTTGCACACACCAATTGCATTGTCAGAGTACCGATTTTAGGAAAACCTGTGGAATAGTACGCTGAACTCGTGCCTTGGGCCTTATGGGAGTTACCAGCCGAAATTCCACAAATCTTAACACAGTACCGTTGACCAGTCTTTGACTGTAGGTATATTCTGCTTAAGGTAACTTGAGCCTACCAATTTTAGCAACCCTGCATTTGCATGTGCACTGATAATGCCGAGCTGGTATTATAAAGACCAATATAATGATTATCCGACTGAGTATCTTAATGGACAATATCCGTACTATGACCATAATGTCGATAGTACTTGGGACCACTACCGACCTTCTGAAGGTTATGGTTCTTACCACGCTGATCTCAATTACTATTCGCACATCTACCAGTCATACGAACGGGTGAATGAGCAATATTATAATGTAAAAAAATGAGAGTTCTCCATATTTAGAGGATTTAATCAAACAGTTTCAACCAATTTCTGATGAATATAGAACTATTTTCTTAGAAGACACACTCAAACAGTTTCAATGGACAAGTCTTTCTTTACAGGAATCACTTAAGAAGTTCAATAAAACTGTATGTGAATCTCAAATAAAAATGGATAAACTGTGTAGGAATTTTAATAAGTATGAGGACCAAAATGCACCTAAGTATATTGATCATAATGAACTTGAATTCCAAAATAGTATTTCCAATCTTACCCTTGAAAATACATATAATTATTCACCTAATTTAGAGGATGGGGTTAGATATGAAAACACTGCATGTTTAGATAATGTAAAACTTGAATCATGATTTTCATTGCGAACAATAATTTTTCCTTAACCGAAATTCGTCAAGTATGAACAAATTTTCATTAAGCTTAGTCATTATATTTCGAGAACCAATTATCAAGATGGTTGTAATAGATTGTTAAATCAGTGCCTTGGCCCCAGACAGTTTAGAGCAGTTGTTTGTTATCGCCTCGACATCCCTTTGTTTGTTGAAGATGGTTTGTGTTCTTGTTGTAATAGATCTATGGATATTTTTGGAGACCATGCATTACATTGTGCTAATGACGTGGGGTTGAAGTTTCGTCATGATTTAGTTCGGGATGTTATTGCGAGTATTTGTTACAAAGATGGTGTTCCTGCACGCAAAGAGGTCTCTTTGGGTTTCTCTTCAGAATATGGCAAGGATTTACGCCCAGCGGATATCCTTGTTCTCAACTGGGAAAACGGTCAAGATGTTTGCATGGATGTCACAGGTGTTTCACCTTTTACTGGTGATGGAGTCCGTTCTTTCATTCCGGGGCAAGCTATTTCTAAGGCAATTGCGCGCAAACGTTCCAAATATTTGAGTGAATGTGTTTCACATGGTTATGGTTTGGGAGTTTTGGCGTTCACCACCTTAGGGGAACTCAGTGAAGACTTTGTTTGATTTTTCAAGCGTTTAAAGAACTGTTTAGTTAGTCATGATGCTGGTAGTGGTCTAGGTGGTTTTATTTTCCATAGATTGGGTGTTTCTATTCAAAAAGGGGTTGGCGCCCAGCTTGTTGCTCGGATGCCAACTAAGAACGTTGTTACATAATTTATAATAATAATAATTTGTAAAAAAAAAAATTATCAAGATAAACTTGACTCGAAATTATTTTCTATGCATGATAGTACGCGACAGCGTCTCAAGGATAAAATGTGAATATAACTTGAGAAATAGGTGGTTCAATCGTCACTTACCTTTTGTTGATGAAGTTCTCCAAAAGCTTCGGTTGATCTTCTCCTTCAAACGGTGGAACACAATGACTACTGGTTCGTTTCTCAACTACCTTTATCCTATTCCGAGACTTAACTAATTGTAGACTAGAAATCAAGATATAGTTTTGGCAACTAAATTTGACAACAAGATTGAGATATCAACACTTGTGGGTTCGACCGAGCAATGCTCTAACATAAGCTAATAACTTTTGCTGAAATTTTTGTAGAATATCATTCCAAATAAATTTACTTTTGGATTTACTCCAAAGAGGGATGCCTAAATAATTCATTGGAAGAAGATAAGTCTTACAGCCAAAAATCTCAGCACAAACTTCAGCATTATGCAACTGACCAAGCCCCATAATAGAACTCTTCCTGAAATTCACCTTTAGCCCAGAGATAATTTCAAAATATAATAAGATATGCTTTAAATTATGAATTTTCTCCTCTTCATCTATTAAAAACACCAACAAATCATTGGCAAACTATAAATGAGTAATCATAGACCTATTTTGCGTGACTTTGAATCCAGTTATCAAACCATCATCAACTGTTTTCTTAATCATTAAAGACAAGATTTATGCTACCAGAATAAAGAGAAAAGGAGACATTGGGTCCCCTTGCCTAATCCCGTTTTGACTTTTGAAAAGGTCTGTAGCTTCACCTTTGAGCAAAGCAACAAATCTAGGGGAAGAGATGCACCATTTTATCCAACTTCTCCATCTTGTTCCAAAACCAAATTTAACCAAAACAATATCCACACAGTTCGAAATTGATGTTATCAAAAACTTTTCAAAATCCACTATACATAAAAGACCTTGTTTTCTTAACTTAGAGTCTATGAGTTCAGAAGCAGTTGGAATATCATCATAGATTTCTCTGCGATGCACAAAAGCACCGTAGAAATGAGAAATAATCTTAGGAAGAACCAACTTCAATGCACCCTAAAATATGGCATTAATTAAATGTGTATTTGATAATAAAAGAACTAACTTCACAAAAAGAACTAACTTTAATGCACCCTTTTTCTTGAATTGATTAAAAACAACCATTTTGAGATATATAAAAGGACTGATATAATTCTTCTCTTAATTGATTATCGATGGTGATATGTTTAAATGTGTATTTGATAATAAATGTACCGCGTGATTCTAAATTAAAACGTAGTAGAAGTAATTTGCTACATGGGAATTCATCTTCCTGTATTGCGCAGTTTGCTCGCAAAAATGGCGCATGGATACCGGCACTGTTGAAGTGTATTTGAGCACTACCTTTAGGGCTTTCTAGACATTGAAATTTATATTGCTTTTCCCTTACCGATCCATTGGTTCGTGACCATTTTAATCTTTTTGTGAGGCCAAGACATCACTCTAAACTCTTAAGTAATAACTGCAAACTTCCACCCTATACTCACATGTCATGCCAATGCTAATAGCATGTTTGGATGCTTTCAAACAAACAAACAAACAAAAAATGAAAAAAAAAGCATGTTTGGATACACATTTATAGTGTGTTTGGGTATACACTTAGAAATAGAATTAGCTTTTTGACTTTCGAAGTCAAAAAGCAAGAAATTGGTTTGTTATATTATTTCAGAGCGACAAAAGCGAAAAAGTTAATTTTGTGAAGCAAAATGTTTTTGATTCTGACTTCTACTTTTAAAGAAGCAGATGCACTTGTGCTTTTGGTGTCCATACGCGCTATTAAAAGTGGTTTTTTTACTTCTAAAAGTCGATCTTAAAAAAAATGACTTCTAGAAGTCATAGCATGTTTGAGTAACAATATAGAAATTGCTTTTTGGCTTCTTAAAGTAAAAGGGTCAGAAGTTAGTTTGGATACATGATTTCAGAATAACTTCCAGAAGTAAAAAAAATCATATTTTTATGAAGCATAAACATTTTACTTCTGAGTTCTGCTTCTGGTATCCAAACAGGCTATTTATTAGGGTATAAAATTCCGACTTCTGCAAGCAAATAAATCAACTTTTTATGCTTTTGATTTATGCTTCTGATTTCTACTCTTGACGCGCTCAGAATACTAGTTGTAATGTCTAAGCAAATAAATCAACTTTTTATGCTTTTGATTTCTGCTTCTAGTTTTTACTCTTGACGCGCTCAAAATGCTAGCTGCGAATATATCTCTATCTCATGATTCTCATCAAGAGTTAATCCTCATGACACATAGGTACCTACTAGCCTACTAGTCTGCTACTATTATCTAGAGAAACCTGGATGGAACCTAAAAGCGACTTTTAGGAAATGTGTAAACAACAAGCTAGCAAATTCCAATAGATGGCAAACGAACTATGTTGAAGGGTAAATTCGTGTTTAGGTCCTACCCGTCCTAGCCACACCAAATGACCTCACAATACCAAGAATAGTAAGAGAAAGAGTTGTCTTTCTATTGTACCTTGTCCTTTCTTATATAGGTTTTCCTAAAATCCCTTCCATTTACTACATCATGACACATGTATTAACCTCTCTTAATTACTCTTAATGACATTCATTAATATAACCTCCTTCTTTGTCCTTCCTTCCTCGTGAGTATTTTTCATTTGGGCTTGGGTTCGGTCCCCAAGTCCCCATATCTTATGCCAAACTCATCTCCATTCTTAGGGGCACCCCAAACCCGTTAAGGGATATTTTTCATGTATTAACATTAGTCCCCTGACTATTATATCAATTATCAGATGATCCAATAGTCAAATTCTTTTACATCTCTATGCGCCACGTGTCGCTGGGAGCGGGGCGGCTGCCGCATCATTTATGGTGCTCCTTCCCTTATATAGTGACATCGGGCTTCCAATCCGATCATCAGTTTCGAGTTTTCATATCCATTCCCTTCCTTCTTTATCAAATACTTTACTTAGATGGCTTACTCCCTTCAGGGATACGTATTGACTCTAGCGCCAGTCCACGCGTTGGTCTGAATGTTCAGAAAGTTGGAACTGGCGCGCTTGCTATTGGTAGAAGCCGAAATTGAGGCGTTTTGCGAACATAGGTTGGTCAATAGAGATTCTATACGCGCTCAGTTTGCAGAACGTTACGAAGCAAGCCAAGCCGCCAAGGAGGCCGGACGATTAACGTCTGCAATCCAGCATGCTTTGGATGATGTTGTTACAGCTCGACATGCTATTATTTCATTACTCACTGAATCCTCAACGATGAGGGAGACCATTGAATATGTCGTCACTGATTGTCACTCGCATATCTCTGGTCATGCGGATCCACGCCTTCTCGGCCACACCCTATCTTTGGTTGCCGCTTTCGCGCTTGTAAACCCGTCTTACCCCAAAGACGAACTTGCGCGTTTACTGGTGTTGAGGGAGGAGATAGATGTATTGTGGAATCTCAGGAAATTCCGACCGGATAAAGCACGTCAAGATTGTGATGAGCACGAAAGTAGTCTTGCACTCGCTCAAGGAGCGAAGGCCGAGGGAAATATCATTCGGGACATCCGTAGGTTGATAAGTGATGCCAATTGGGGTCTATCTCAAGCCAACGTTCAGTGTGATGAGAGTAGGCTCATGGCGAAAGCTGTGGATATGGACATTACCCATTGTCGCGCGCTGTTGTCTAACTAGGTTGCGTATGATTTAGAGAACGTCTTCATTTACTTATCTCCCAACAAAGAAAAAGAAATATGTTTCTACTTATTAGGTCTATGTACTTATTTTCTTTGTGTGATGTTTTTTCTTTTTTGGGGTTGTAGATTCACTTAGTTCTTTTCTTATTTTTGTCTTACGGGTGTCATCATGCTGGCCTTGTGTCTTAGTCTCCGAGTCCCCAGCGTTTATACAAGAGGCCTTCCTCTCAGGGGTATCCTAAACCTATTTGGGAATCATTACCTCCTACGTTCCTACGAATTTCCACGTATCATGGCATGTACAAAGAAACGTAGGGGGCATTGCATCGTAAACCACGTCATTTCCCCTTTATATATGGTTCTCATTTCTTAATCTTGGTTATTATTTTCTTTTCAACTTCACCATCTTTCTTTTTTGACCAATAAGACGTAAGCATATCTGGTTCTCTTCATGGGTATGTGTTGTCCCTTGCGCCTGTTCCTATGTTGGAATCTGCGATGTTTAAACATGATGAACTAAAGCGTTTGTTGCTCGTGAAGGCTGAAATTGAAGCGCTTCAAGAGAAAATGGTGGTGAACAGGAACGTTATGCGTGGTAAATTCAGGGAGCGAGATGAGGCGCATCGGGCCGTTCAGGGAGCTGACTTATCGGGACGCGTTTCGTTGGAGATCCAACGCGCGTTAGATGAAGTCGTCACTGCTCGTGACGCGGATGAGCGTTTGTTCGCGGATTCTTCAATAATGATGGCTACTATTGATCGTGTCATTTCTGACTGTCGTTTGTGGATTTCTGGCCAGGCATCCCCACCACTTCTGGGGAATATTTTGACCTTGTCCGTCGCGTCTCGAGGATGAGTTGGCGCGTCTATTGGTTTTGAGAGAAGAAGTGGGCCTGTTATGGACACTCAGGTTGATCCACCAGGACAAGGCGCGTAAGGAATACGATGAGCATGAAGATACTCTTGCACTCGCCCGGGGAGCGAATGCCAAGGGAAAAATTATTCGGGATATTCACAAGTTAGTACATGAATCCGACCAGGATCTTCGTTTAGCCACCGCGCAGTGTGATGACGGGCGTTTGATGGTGGAAGCCTTGGATACAGAGATTGCTCGTTGTCGGTCATTAATGACTGACTAGGATGTGTCTTTTTAGCAGGGGTTTTGTTGTTGTTTTTGTTGTTTTTTTTCGTTTGTTTTTCTATCTGTTTGGAACATGATATGACTCAGATTTTATTTGAATTGAGATATTCTTCTGTTTTTATTTCAACACCTAGCTATGCTACGCTTACTTTCTCTTCACCCCTTCCCCCCTCCTTTTTTTTGCAAGGGGAGTTAGGTGAAGTGGGCGAGAGTAAAACGCGCCTACTTACCCTCTTTTTATTTCGAAAGGGTGTTGGGTGGGGTGGGCGTGGATAAAGCGCGCCTGTTCCACTCTTTTTTTGTTTTTTTTTTCCGGAAGGGTATTGGATGGGGTGGGCTTGGGTAAAATGCGCCTACTCCCCCTTTTTTTATTTCAAAAGGGTGTTGGGTGGGGTGGGCGTGCGTAAAACGCGCCTACTCCCCCTCTTTTTATTTCAAAAGGGTGTTGGGTGGGGTAGGGTGGGCGTGGGTAAAACGCGCATGTTCCCCTCTTTTTTCTCGGAAAGGTAGGGGGGGTGGGCGTGGGTAAAACGCGCCTATTCCACCACCACCACCACAACCATCACCACCACCACCCCTCCCCCCACCCCCCGCTTTTTTTTGCGAGGGGAGTTAGGTGAAGTGGGCGTGGGTAAAACGCGCCTACTTCCCCTCTTTTTATTTCGGAAAGGTGTTGGGTAGAGTGGGCGTGGGTAAAACTCGCCTGCTCCGCCTCCTTTTTTTACGGAAGGGTATTGGGTGGGGTGGGCGTGGGTAAAACGCGTATGCTCCCCCTCTTCTTCTTTTTTTCCGGAAGGGTATTGGGTGGGGTGGGAGTGGATAAAACGCGTCTGCTCCCCCTCTTTTATTTCGAAAGGGTGTGGAAAGTCGGTCGGGCGCCTTTGGTTTTCCTGGGACCTTTTGTAGATGTTGATCAGTCGGGCGCCTTTGGATCTCCTAAGACCTTTAGTAGATTTGTCAGTCGATCAGGCGCCTTTGACTTTCCTGAGACCTTTAGTAGATTTGTCAGTCAATCAGGTGTGTTTGGCTTTCATGAGACCTTTTGTAGATTTTCAGTCGATCGGGCGTCTTTGGCTTTCCTAAGACCCTTTGTGAGTTTGTCAGTCAATCAGGCGTCTTTGGTTTTCCTGAGACCTTTGGTATATTTGTCAGTCAATTAGGTGCCTTTGGATTTCCTGTGACCTTTTGTAAATTTGTCCGTCAATCAGGCGCCTTTGACTTTCCTGAGACCTTTTGTGAATTTGTCAGTCAATCAGGCGTCTTTGGCTTTCCTGAGACCTTTAGTAGATTTTTCAGTCAACCAGTTGCCCTTGGCATTCCTGGGACCTTAAGTAGATTTGTCAGTCAATCAGGCGCCTTTGGATTTCCTGAGACCTTTTGTGAATTTGTCAGTTAATCAGGCGCCTTTGGATTTCCTGAGACCTTTTGTAGATTTGTTATTCAATCAGGCGCCTTTGGCTTTCCTGAGACCTTTTGTGAATTTGTCAGTCAATCAGGCGCCTTTGGCTTTCCCTGAGACCTTTTGTGGATACGCCATTTTCAATAACTTACTTTTATTGCTCAGGGCAGATGTTTACATGGTGCGACTCATGCATAATTTTTTTCAACCACTTGCCATTAATAGGCGTTTTGAATTTGGTTCCGTTCATACGCATAAGCTTATAGTATCCGCTTTCTGTTACTTTCCTTATCATGAACGATCCTTCCCAATTCGCGACAAACTTTCCAGCACTGGCGTTTCTTTGTACGCGTGGGGCGATTTTTAAGACCAACTCATCCACCTTAAATGTCCTTTCCTTTACGCTCTGGTTATAGTAGTTAGCTGCGCTTCCTGTAGACTTCCGCAAATCTTTCCGCTTGTGCTCTCCTTTCCTCTATTGTGTCTAAATGGGCGAAGCGGATTATTTCATCAGGTTTGGTATGGCTAGACATTTCCACTCTTGCAGATGGGATAGTTATCTCCTGCAGGCAGTATCGCATCTTCTCCGTAGACTAGCGAATAAGGTGATGCTCTCGTGGAACTGCACTTCGAAATCATGTATGCCCAGAGCGCCAGTGGCAACTATTCGTGCCATTCCCTATGATGATCGTGCATTGTTCTACTAAGGATCCGGATGAGTGTCTTATTTTTCGCTGCCGCCTGCCCATTCCCTTTGGGGTAGTAGGGAGTTGACGTGTGGAGCCTTGTGTTGTATTGGCGGAGCAAGTCAATCACATCCTTATTCACGAACGATTTTGCGTTGTCTTCTCTGATTATCATAGGCGCGCAGAACCTGTAAATGATGTTCTCCTTGATGATCGCGACTACTGTATCTCCTGCGTAATATTTAAGGGGTATTGCTTCAACCCACTTGGGCGCGTACTCCGTGGTTGTTATTATGTATTTATGGCGTTTTGAAGACGTCGGGTTAATCGGTCCTATGAGATCGAGTCCCCAGTTATGGAACGGACACAGCGTCACTATGCTGCATAGTAGAGTGTGAGGCGCTTGGATCGGATTTCTATGTGTCTGGAAGTTCAAGCATTTTCGGACATGTTCTGCGGTATCACTTTCCATGGCTGGCCAGTAGAAGCCTCCTTCATAAAGTTGTAGGAACAGTTTCCGCATCCCTTGATGTTCAACATTGTGGGACCGGGTCATTACCTCCACCGCCTCCTGATCTGACAAAACCATAGCGCGGCGTTACCATAGCTTTTGCGATAAAGGACGCCCTCATGTATGAAGAAACACGTTGTTTTATTTTGGATTTTTAGAGCCACCTTCATGTCACTAGGTAATCTCCTGTGTTGGATGAAATCAATGTAGGGTTGTCTCCAATCTGCTTTCTCAACAGTGCAGACTTCCGCAGGTTGCGGCGGAGCTTGACAATCGGCGCAGCTGTCTTGGAGTGCTGCCGCTTCAGCTGACATGCTCGTACAATACACACCCAACCTTTGAAGCTTTCTGTGGAGGTGAACAACCGGTTTTCCCGCATATTTCTGCGTGCATCTCCTGGAGTAGCTTCTCTCTTATTCACACACCTCGCAAGGGATCCTCCGGCTGCCCTATAGTATAAGGCTCCTTGGATCATTACGAATTGCTTCAAGGCTTGGGTGGGGATCACTCTTCCTTAGTCCATCCGGGTCAGGTCTTCAATATATACCCGCCTCCAGTCATCTGCTTCCTCGAAAGACGGGTCCTCTTTCCAAGTGCTGGGTAGCTCTTTTCTCCATATCGTGACAGTTCCCCCTTCCTCGCCATTCAATTGTACTTTGCTTTCCAGGTTTGCCAGGGCATCTGCGTGCTTATTTCCACCCCTACTGGTATGGTTCACAGTCGATACCGCTTGGTTCATCAACCTTTGGGCCTCCGCTCGATAGGGCGTTAAGTGCGGTTCTTTGACATGAAAGTCTCCATTCACTTGGTTCGTCACAAGCCTCGAATCGACCTTGACTTCTATGTTCCCCAGGTTGAGCTCCTTCGCCATCTGGAGTCCCAAGATCAATGCTTCAATTCCGCGACGTTGTTACTACATGGGAAGTCCAATTTAAACGAGTACGAGAGCAGCTCCCCTTGTGGTGCTTTGAATACTACTCCGGCTCCTACGATAATACCATATGACGAGCCGTCAAAGAACATGGTCCAGAGCTTGTCAATGTCTGCGGCTGCCACTTCTCTGGGTATATATTCGTGTACCTCATCATTTCCTTCTCCTGGAAACATAGCTATGAGATCGGCTATTGCTTGTCCTCGTACCGCATTTGGGCGTTGATATTTGAGCTCGAACTCCGACAATTGTAGCAGCCGTTGGGCGGTTCTCCATGTTAGGACAAGCTTCGAAGCTAAGTAGGATATAGGGTTCGTCGCCGTCACTACGATGGTTTTGTGTATCAAAAGATAAGGAAGTAACTTGTGCGTCGCGTATATGAAAGCTAGGCACGCCTATTCTACGCGCGGGTATCTCAATTCTGCATCTCGCAGAACTCGGCTAACATAATAGATAGGTGATAGCAAGTTTCCTCCCATGTCTTGTGCGAGGTTTGCGCCTATTCCCGAACTGGTAAATGTTGTGTAGAGGTAGAGAGGGACTCCTCGTATCGGGGGTCTAAGGATTCTGGGGCTGACAAGGCATTGTTTTAGTTTCTCGAACACAGCGCACTGTATTTCTCTCCACACAAAGGGTATGTCTTTCTTTAGTAGGGGAAGGAATGCAGTCATTAGTTGCGGTAAACCGGGCATGAAGCGTCGTATGTACGATATCCGTCCTATAAAATCTTGCAGCTCTTTTGTGCTTGATGGTGGTTCCATCGTCGTGATCGCCTAAACTTTGCTCGGATCCACTCGGATTCCCTCATTAGTCACTACGAAGCCTAGGAATTTTTATGATGTTACCCCAAAGGCACATTTGAGGGGGTTCATTTTGAATTTGAACTTTCTGCATCTCTCAAAAGCCGTCTTTAAGTGAGAGGTATGGTCCTCGGCCTCTTGTGTTTTAACCATGATGTCATGGACACACACTTATATCATTTGACGCAGCAAGTCATGGAATATGGACATCATGGCGCGTTGATACGTGGCGCCAACATTTTTTAAGCCCAATGGCATTACCACATAATAGAAGTTTTCGTACGGAGTTTGGAAGGCGGTCTTCTTTGCGTCCGAGGGGTCCATCTATATTTGGTTGTATCCGCTGAAGCCGTTCATGAAGGAATACCTTCATTTTCCTCCTATTACGTCTAGTGTCATATCGATGTTTGGTAGCGGGAAATCATCCTTCGGGCATGCTCGATTTAGGTCTCTGTAATCTACACAGCATCTGACTTTACCATTTTTCTTCATTACGGGCACAATGTTAGCTAGCCAAGTAGGGTGCTGGATAGGCTTGATGAATTTGGCCTTAAGCAGTCGTTCCACTTCTTCCTTTATCGCGAGAGCGGTGGCCCTAGGGAACTCCCTGCTTCTCTATTTCACGGGCTTGAATTCAGGCGATATCCCAAGATTGTGTACCACAAGATCGCTGTCTAGACCCGACATCTCGTCATAATCATAGGAAAGACGTCCTTGTTATCCTTGAGTAGCGCGATCAAGGCTTCATTTTCCTCTTTATCTAAACTCTTGCTTATCATGATAAGGCGCTTATCTTCTTGTGTCCCTAAATTGACTTCTTCCATCCCATCCACAGTGAGATCCCCTGGTGTTCGTTCTTCGGAGACCTTGGCAGTAGTGTCTATCAACTGGTTTTGTAACTCTTCATCAATTGTGTTATAAGGAAGCTCAGATAAACTTTTTTCTGTTCCCTCATCAGGAGCCTCCGCTTCGTTCATTGGTACATCGGCGTGATCTTGCACATTCGCGTACGCTCCCTCGGTTAATTGCTACAAGCGGTACACGTGTCCTCCATCTGGCTTGGAGAAGCGCTGAAAACTGGGTTTCTCCTCTTGCTTCCTTTTCATTTCTGTTGAAAATACCAGCCTGGATTGACTAAACACAGACTTGACCAGCTCTGGTTTTTCTTCCTCTCCCCATTTTGGTAACGGGATGAGTTGCACCTCCGGCACTTCGTCTTCTTCCTTTGGCTCGTCATAGAAAATTGCGTCCGCCATGTATGCTTCCTATGGGTCGAAGGGGTTACTTGTGACAGGGATTCGGTACTGCTTACCTCCTATGTTAGTCTTCACACATTGGTGGTATGTTGACGCGACCACCTTATGATTAAGCAACCAGCCTCGCCCTAGTAATACATGGAATGTAGTATCGTCCTCCAATACATAAAACGGCGTAGGCCCTCGGATGGGACCAACCTTCATGACCAGGTTGACGATTCCAATGTTTGTCTGAGCGTGGCCTCCAAACCCTTTTACCGTCGTAACTCGCATTTTGATCGCATACCGTTGCACGCCTAGGACGTCTAGCGTGTGTATTGAGATTAAATTCAGGGACGCGCCTCCTTCGATGAAAGCTCTCTTTAGAGGTTGCCTGTTGATGTATGTCGTGAGGTATAAAGGTCTAAGGTGTTCCCAGGATAGCAGATATCTTCATTTGTGAACACGATCGCCTACTTGGGGAAGAGACCACATGGCCTTCCCGCCGTTATAGCCTTGGATGCTGTTTCCTTGATATGATCTTCGCTGAAGCCAAGCGAGTCGAAGAATTGTTGAGCTAATACCGTTTTAGCGAACTGGCTAGCCACGTTGTCTATATTTGCAAATGCTGGGTTCTCCATCCCGAATTCGCACACTTCTTCCTCATCGTCATCCCACGGCTTCTAGACACCTCCGCTTGGATCATGGGAGAGCATCATGACTTGGTGTTGGATCGTTTTGCCGCCTTCTGGATTATTCATCTTAATTTCGCCTATTTCCAATTTTTTCTGGAACATCCTCCGAAGGTTGAAGCAGTCGATCGTAGGATGTTGTATCCTGCGGTGGAAATGGAAATACCTGGCATCGTTTGTGTCGATGGCGCCGGGGTCCGTCTTCGTTTGGGGAAATTGAGTTTCCTTGTTCGCTATCCATTGTTCTAATAATCCCATGATTTGTTCTTTGCTACAGGGCAAGGGTGGTAGAAGTGCCTGTGTACTCCAGCCCTCTCGACCATATTTGCACGAGTATTTCTAGGCACGGTTGACACGGTGTTAACTGAGTTCCGCCAGATGTAATCTGAATTTGGTTCCTCGATGCAGTCGGCAATTCTTGCGGTTGCTTCTTCCATCTCTACGAATGTGGGAAAGCGGAAGTTGACCAAGCTCTTCTTAAAGGATGGAGTCATTCATCGTACAAAAATTTCCACTAGCGCTTCCTCCCTGACATCTTCGTGGCAATCTAAGGTGAGAAGACAAAACCTGGCAATGTACTTTCCTATCTCCTCGCCTGGGCGCTGATTACATTTGTTCAAGTCTATAGTTGTGACTTTCCTTTTTGCTGAATAGAATTTTCTGAGGAAGAGCGTGGACATGGTCGACCAAGAGCTAATGCTTCCCGACTTTAGGTTATTGTACCAAGTGAATGTTGTATCAGTCAGCGACTTTGGGAACTCTCTTAGGTATAGTTTCCCATCAGTTGCGCGATCATTCATAGTGGATAGGAATCGACTGAGGTGTTCCCTTGCGTTTCCCTGTCCATTATAGACCTTGAACTTTGGTGAAGTGTAATCCTTCGGATACTGATATTCTGTGATTTCGGAGGAGTAAGGACTCGCCATGAAGTTGTAGTTGTCTTGCTTTACGACCCTATAGTTCATCTCTAAGTATCTTGCCATCGCCTCCTGCATCATATCTATAGGTTCTTCTTCCTTTTCCTCCGCGTTCTCCGTTGTTTCTTTGGCACTCTTCTCGGCGTTGGCTACCTTCATGAGTTTTATCAATTCTTGTTCTCTGCGTATGTGGTCTTCTAGATCCTTCTGCATCTCTTTGAGGGAAGGATGGATGAGTGGCGCTTCCTCAGTTTCCTGTTGTTTATCTTCTTCGCACGTTGTACTTGGTTTTCTTACTTGTGTGATTGGATCTGACACTATCCCTACTCTCTAGCCTTCTGGGTTAAGTGGAGGGATGTTTGGAATCTCTGTCGCGCCTAAGTTAGCACCTTATGGGTGTGTCATGGTGAGCTAGGCACGAGCCTCCGTTGTGGTCTCCAAATATTGAAGGGTGAATTCGTGTTTAGGTACTACCCGTTCTAGCCACACCAAATGACCTCACAATACCAAGAATAGTAAGAGAGAGAGTTGCCTTTCTATTGTACCTTGTCCTTTCTTATATAGACTTTCCTAAAATCCCTTCTATTTACTACATCATGACACATGTCCTAACCTCTCTTAATTACTTTAAGTGCCATTCTTTAATATAACATCCTTCTTGTTTATTAATTCCTTATTTGTCCTTCCTTCCTCGTGGGTATTTTCCATTTGGGCTTGGGTTCGGTCCCCAAGTCCCCATATCTTATGCCAAACTCATCTCCATTCTTAGGGGCACCCCAAGCCCGTTAAGGGATATTTTTCATGTATCAACAAACTCCACTCCGCCGTGTTCACTTCACAGTCATGACTCATGCGTTATGTATGCCCAGGAAATTCGCTTCTTATCTTGGGTAAATATAACCATCACAGACCTAGATTTGCAACATGATAGTGAATTCGAATCATCTTAGATTAGATAGCTGTTAAAAATGCTAGTAGTCAATTTTCTTCGTTTGATAGGAAATATAATAAACAATATGGATATCAAGATGAAGGAAAAATCACAATATGAACAAGATGAATACACTTTCAACAATGTTCATCATCCTTATGATACTGTTGGACCATGACCTATTGTCATGTGCAGAGTAGAGAGTTAGATAATGACAATTATGTTAGTTATAGTGGTTGACAGCCTGTATTGTTGACTCAGATGTGTGAGATGTAACTGAGTCGTGCTTGTCACACCTTCTTATCCGTTTTATTATAAATAAAAGAATCACCTCCTCTTTTGATATTCATCAGAGAAGATCAGAACCTTGTCCGACGACTTAGAGTTCTTAACATGGTATCAGAGCTTATCTCTGAGTTCCAAACCCTAAAATCAAAAATAAATTAATTAATTTACTCTTTTCTTCAACAACTTTCAAGATCTTTATCTGTTTCATCTCAAATTTTATCAAAAATGTCAAATTTATATACAATTTTTCCTTCGAATCCTCTAGAACTTATTATTTCACCACATGCTAAGCTAACTTCAACAAATTATGTTTTGTGGAAGTCACAAATTGTTCCTATATTGCAAAGTTTTGATCTGTACAAGTATGTTGATGGATCTACTCATGAACCTCCTGAATTCATTCGAGATCCAGAAACTCAAGCACCAATTTGTAATCCAGCATATAAACACTAGATACATCAAGATCAATTTTTTTTTCTTGGCTGCTTTCTTGTTTATCAGATGAGATTCATCTCTCTGTCCTTGGAAGTTCTTCATCTCTTGTTGTATGGCGAATCTTGGAGCATAATTACATCTCTGTTGTTAAATCAAGATTAATGCAACTCAAGAATTATCTCCATCATCTCAAGAAAGTATCTTAAATGATGCAGGCTTATTTTAGTCGAGCTCGATCTATTGCACATCAACTTGCTCAGGTAAGCCGTCTTGTTCTTGATGAAGATTTAGTATATCATATCTTAAATGGCCTACCTTCTGAATTTAATATGCTTTTCGTACTTCAATTAACACATGATAACTCAAAATTATATAATCAATTTTCTCTTCTGATCTTCTTAATTTACTATTGGGATAAGAACATGAATTATCATACTCATCCTCTGATTTAACATCTGCTTCCGCTAATATTGTGCATAATTCATCATCTTTCCACTAAAATTCACCTCATTTTTCAACTTCATTCCCTAACGTGAATTATTCTCATTATTCACATTCACCTCATCCTCAACACTCGTCTCATTATTCCCCTCATTCTCATTCATCTGGTGGTTTCAATTTTCGAGCAAGAGGTGGTGATAGACATTTCAATCCTTCACGTGTTCGTGGTGGTGGTTTTCGTGGTAGATATGCTCGTGGTTGTAGATGGGAAAACGGTTCGCTGGTTTTTTAGGGAATTGAAGAGACAAGCGTGTTGTCGAGACTCCTCAACTGAGAAAACTGTTCAACCTCACACATATGCACTGCAAAGGGATTTCTTAGATTCGAGAGATCAATCTGTAGGACTCCGGCCTAAACCAAGTCAATGGCCGTTCCAGAGTCAATTCGGTCGCAAAGAGGGAGATGGGTCGATCTGTAGAAGGAAAGCTGAGAAATGTGTGAGATCAATGGTGATCGAAATTGTAGGTGTGTTATGTATTATGCGTGAAGAAATAAGATAAGTTATGATTGACTGAATGTGCTCTGTTGAGAGTAAAATATTCATATGATGAGTTCGTGTTTTCTTGTTGTCTGTTGAACGAAAGATTGTCTTATTTTTCAATCATGATTCAGAGACTTATTTATATTGCAAGAATTGTAAACACCTTGATCCCATGAAGTGTGACAGTTGATGGAGTCAAAAGTGGGGAAGTGGAAATCGTGTTAAAACCAGTTGCTCATCGTGCGAAGACTTGGTTGATTTTCTGCCAACTACTTTGCTAACTCCTCTAACTGCTTGGACGACTTGCTCACATTCTCATCGTGTATGAACACGTGTTGTATACCGCCAGACCAAAACCCTAGTTGATATCCCCCATGTGACACGATTGATGTCTCGTGATTTTAGTTAGTCAGTTGATGACTTGATGGTACGATGATTTTTTGTATTGCTGAGTTGAACAAATGTTCCGGGATTCATGAATTGAACGTGTCTGTTGAGACAAAGGTACAATTGTCGAATAAATGTTGATAGTTGATGGTGAACAAATATTGCTCATTTGATTAATTTTTGAATATTGATAGTTGAACCAATATTCCTTAGTATGAGTAAATATTGCTCATCTCAGCGAATGTTGCTCGTTTGATGAATTATTGGTAATAGAACCAAATAAAATATTAATTTATAATACTGGCAACTGAACCGAGTATGATAATTAAAATGTTGATCACGGGATCAACGTAGAATTATTAGTGTTGGAATCTGCTCAGAATTATGTTTTGCAGAGCTTTGGATTCGAACCCCTAATTTTGATCAATTGCTAATTAATTGATAATTTATTGAAAATCAACCACGGAGTGAAGGAGGGACCGGCTACATGGGATGATGAGTCGACCATGTAACGCCCAGATGCTCGAGTGAGGAAAATACCAAAGTCTCTTGAAGACCAGTTGGTGAAAAGATGATCAAATGCTGGTTTAATCATTTATTGAAATAATGTTCATCTGAACCTTAGGTGATAAAACCTAATTAACTATGAAGAGATGAAGGACCGACCAAGGGGTCGTGAAACCTTCCCTGGTTGGTCATGGCACCGACTGACAATCGTTTTATGGAATTCCAAATTGTTTGGAAGAGTTTGAACCTAATGTGGACAAATTAGGTCAAATGATGAAAATATGTGGGACCGGCCTCTTGCAAGCCAAAGAGCCAACCTTGGTCGGTCAAGGTAATATGCTCATGTCACCAAAGTATTCGTGTCTCAGTCATGAGAATTTTGATATTTTCTGATGCGCGTTTGAGCAATATTTTGAGAAAATATGAAGAAATCAAGGTTTTTGCTCAAACTGAGGAAATTTCATAAGATGAAGGAAATAATAATAATAAAATGAAGGAATCATGAAGTGTGGGACCGGATATGTCCAAGGCATGGACGGCCCACCAATGAGCCCGGTCCCATTGCACTTTTTCTAATTTTATATTATTTTCATGATTTTAGGGAAATACCATGAAATCAAGGAGTTTGTTGAAATAAAAGAGTTTTCCTTAAAGTGAAGGAGTTTCCATGAGATGAAGGAAACAATGATGATAATAATAATAATAATAATAATAATAATAATAATAAGATAAGGGACGTGTGGGACTAGCCATGGCTAGGGTATGGTTTTCCAGCTAGTGGCCCGATCTCATGAGTCTTCCCTAATTTTATATTATCTTCATGATTTTAAGGAAGTATCATGAAATCAAGGAGTTTTCATAAGATGAAGGAAATAATAATAAAATACTAAGGAATCATGAGGTGTGGGACTGGCCACAACTAGGGCATAGCCATCCGGCTAGTGGACCCGGTCCCATGACACCTTTCCTAATTTTATATTATTTCCTTGGTGTGAAGGAAACACCATGAAACAAAGGAGTTTCCTTAAAACGAAGGATTTTTGTTTAAATGGAGGTATTTTCACGAGATCAAAGAAAAATAATAAAATATGATAAAATAAAGAATTAGGCTGGAACTGGCCACTTCATGAATGGTCGTCCGGTGGGCCCAGTCCCCTAGCGCCTTAGCTTAATATTTTATTATTATTATTATTATTATTATTCATATTTTGTATAGGTTCATCGTTCCTTCGTATTTTGGAATGCTCGTTCGTGCATTCAGATGCTCGTTAGTGTATTGCTGAATACACTTACACCATTTGGTCGGGGCTTACTCGATAGCGGTTCAGATGCCCGTACGTTGAATATTTATCAGTAACCCATGTAATTCTGCTGGGAAGAATCATGAATTGAAGTGATGAAATATTATGAAGAATGTAGAATGTTTTCTAGGGATTCAGTTAATGAATCTAATGATTTAGAAATAATTGATTGATGGCTCTATACTTGCACGATCGTCTATGAGCATTAATTATTCGAGAATTAAGCGATTTGAGCTAATTAAAGCGTCATATTTATTACGTATAATAAGGGAAAACTTTGTTGCATCCTGAATACGTTATCGCTCTATACTAGCAGGCAAGCTTTCTAGGAGCCGTCCAATCATTAAGATTTTATACACATGTCTTTTATATATTCAGGGAAAACATTGTTACATCGTGAAGACGTTATTGCTCTATACTAAAAGGCAAGCTGTCTAGGAGTCGTCCAATCGTTCGATTCTATATAAATGTGATTACTAAAATTGTTCAGTATTCATAAAATGTGTCGTTGCCTCAATTGAGAGACTGCACATTCATGTAAGCTCTGAGAGACAGTATACTCAGTCAGAGGTTCTTGTGGCATGAGTTTTCATGCTTTAATGAGAGATATGATCCTCAATACTCATCTGATTACTGGATCAGGAATATGTAAAATTATGATTTTACGATTTTAGTCTTTGTCGAAAATCCACTATCAACATTAAGTCCCCTGCTTAGTGAGGGACAGTCATGTTTCTCAGTCAGCACTGGATGGTGATTTTTCTAGTTACATACGAAATAAGTAATTGAATTTAGTCGTAAGAAAGAATGTTACCGGATTTTAGATTGCACGAGCGAGCCATGGATTGACCGAAGATCCCAGTGGTATGATAGAGCATCTTCTAACGAGCGTACATTGGTGTGACAATGCTGATTTGGTGATGGAACCTTGGTCGATTTAGGATTCACGGGTCCGGGCCCAAGAAAATAAATCCTTGTGGAATTAGGTTATGGACGTTCGTTCGTTCGTTAGTTTAAGAAACGAGCAATAATCCCTAACTTAGGAGAGATTTTTTTTTGTTATAGACCTGTGTCTAATGGTAAAATTTTGTTTATGAGCTTTATTGAAAACCAAAATTTTGCCTTAAAAGTGTGATTTTTCACAAAATTGAAATAAACCCTCGTTTCAAAGACGTACGATCGTACGAGGGATTTTTTTTTTAATACATGAATATTCACGAAATATATATCATATATATATATATATATATTATTTATTTACGTGAGTTTGCTCACGTTAAAAAATTTTGAAAATTTTACGTGAGTAATTCACGTTTTATTATTTTGTTAAAATCAATTGATTTTGAGTAATCTTTAAAAGTAGACAATTATTTGTGATAAAATATTGTCTTGGTGTGAGTTTTTTATAACTCAATGGTGAATGTTCACACACTGGAAATTATGTCCATGATTTCATGAAAAATCAGGTTCGATTTTCGAAAACTAAAGCTTTGCTCAGTTTGTAGGTTTAAAGAAACGAGCGAGTTTTGAAGTGTTAACTCTTGAATCACAATCACTACTATTAGTGGAATCGTAAAGAGTTACCATTTTTGCGCGTATTGTTACCATGTGTTTGACTCCACACTTTTCGTAACAGATAATGGTAGCCCCGGATTATAGACGTGTCTCTGCTTCTCTTGGGAAACAATCTGGAAACACCAAACCAAAGATGGCACTTTTGCCAATGTTCATGCCGAGGTGAATTGTCCTGATACGAGAGAGGTACGCATCTCGATCAGCTAAGGAAGAAGAGGGGCGAAGATGAAAAGCTGAGAACCCGTTGATCGTAGAGTTGAGCCTATCCACCCGGTATGAAGGTTGATCGTTTAGCCAAAATAAATTTCCATGTTGAATGTAAGGAAAATGACCATTTGGATGTTGCCTATGATTATCCTGAACATCATCTCCAAGAGATTGCTGCAAAAACATCCATGTGCTTGCGTCTTCGAAACTTATGGAGCCGTCATGGAGGGATGTGCAGTATTACAGTGGCAGACTGTCAGTCCCCAATATTAGTGGGATCTTCTCTTTGTTCCTTATCTTTATTCTTTATTATTTATATAAAGGTGGATATATCGAGGTTTAAAGACTTTATGGAAATACCTATGTGAACGTCGCTCGACTGTGGGTGTTATCAATCCCGTCTAGAAATTTCTGCTTGCATGTCATCCGCTCTGGAAGTTGCTGAAACTTCATACGATGTCGGAATTTGATGATTGACCCCAACTTTCGAAGATAAGGGACTGAGGAATCATATGCAAAAAGAATCCTTCAGTTTGGAGATGTCTAGGGCGTTCAATGGCACGTTCACATTCATAACTTGTAATCCCGTGCAAATTTTCATATTTCATAAACCTGAGTGTGGAAGCCATATCTTTATGCTCGTATGTCCGATTGATGCGCCCTTTTAGTATGTTGTAGCAGAGACATAGACGAACATCGATCTTTCATCAAGGAAGTATCATCACATTCCTCACTCATTGGTAGGTTTTTGTAAACCCATGGCCTGAAGTATGTTGTATCTCATTTGTAGAGGTGATGATAACATCTTATAGAAGACTTCGGCTTGTGCTTGTTCGTCGTGCAAGCTTTGGGAAGACTTTCGTGTCTTCGTATCTTGATATGTAGTGCTTGGAGAAGTGTGATCCATCGAGTAACACTTAAGAGGATGGATAGTTGATGAAGCCGGATGTTACTCCTGAGACCGTTGTTAATGTTGAGATCACAATTGGATTTGCTTCAGAGATCCTTGTTAGTGTTGAGACCGTGGAAGAAGTTTCTCTAGAGATCCTTGTTGATGTTGACACCGCAGATTGATGTGGATTTCACGGAATTGGAAGAAAGTGTCCGGGGCGGAGAAGTCAAAAGTTGTTAACGCTCCTTCCACCATGACTTTTCTTATCCGTGCAATTAGGATCACAAAACCAATATTTGTTACTTCGTTTCAGAATCTTACTCCATCAAGTATTGACAGTCTTCAATTCCCTACTGCTGGACAAGCGGATCCCATGAGGAAATTTCCATGGAAAAGGAGAGCACAGATGATGCTTTCTCGTCTTCGGAGGATGGTGAAGAAGAAGAGTCTCAGAATCCAGGACCAAATGACCGATGATCCTCTTGATAGCGATGCTGGAAATTCTGACCCCTTGAACGCTTCAGAGGCCTCCCAAATAAGTACCCATCTTATATTTTCTTAGTTGAAGCATAAAATTACTGATTTATGGATGAATGAATCAGAATCCATATGAATGAACGAAAAGTTTTGCCGAAATACCTCACCAGAAAATTCAGAACTCAGCCTTTTAGCAAAAACACTGTAGAATCTTCATCCGATGTCGGATTTTTGTGGTCCGCCTCTGTTTTCTTATGCAAAGGAAATTTCCTAGCTTTAACAAAGAATATTTTTGAAGTTTGAGCATGTTTAGGAGTCTAAATTTAAGAAACAGTAAACTTCCAGGAAGTTTTCAGAAAATTTTCAGTTGGCATGTAGTTGAATGTTTCGACCGTATCTTTTTGCTAGGTTATCCAATTGATATAAATTTTGGATATGTTGTAGAGAACATACAAACGAAGAGAACATATGACGCAACCTTATATTCGTTACCGATTGCTCCCAGTTCATCGTCTTGTACAGGGCAGCGTAAAATTGACTCAGACAGACTTGCTTGTAAAACGTCTTTCTTGTATCTTCACGTTATTTGCATATGTATTGAAGGAATAATGAAGAACTTTGATGATGTTAGATCACTTACATCCTGAATTTACAATTGCATTTGCTTTATATGCTTGGAGCGCTCTATTCTCATGTAATCATCATATTAGGTGTCGAAAGATGAACTTGAGAATAACCGAGTTGATGGCGATGGTACGAGCGGTATTGTGAATCAAAGAACTGGCAAAACCATTTCTGCACCTGAGGAGGTCGTTACTGAAACTATTAAAGAAACCGAAGCTCAGGTCGTCATCACTTCAGGGATAAAAGAAACCATGTCATGGATTGAAGAAACCGCTTCAATTGATAGAAAAAACTACTCCAATGATTGAGACTCGAACACCCTAATGCAGGTATTTCCTTTGCTTCTTCATTCAGTGAGTTACTCCTGTATAATGAACTAGTTGGTGGATTCAGCGTACTGGATATGCTGTCTTGTATGAAAAGATATGGAGCGGTACGGTCATATCATCGTTACCCAAGACTCCAAACGTGTTTACTTCTTGACAATGCAAGTAGGATATATCTTGCGTGTCATAGACGACATACGAACCAGAGCTAGAAGTAATGTTACTCAAGACATACACTTTGATTGGGAGTACAACTTGGAGAATACTTGGCTTCAATTTGAAGTGGCTTGGTCAGAGAATAAATATTATCAAAGATTCTTGTGAGAAGAACATACCCTTTCCCAATGATGATGTGATGGAGAAAGAGGCCGCAGTTGCTAGATTGACCAAGGAGCTGGAGTTGGAGAAGGCAGCTTTGCAAGTCTTGAAGAATGTAGAGGAGCAAAAATCTTACTTTGCTGATTTCCTTTCATGAAATTTGTTGTTAGACTTGACCGTCCGTGCTCTGTATATCTTATGTTGATCCGGAATACCAGTAGGGTTCCACGTTTGTGGAGCCTTCCAAGCTTGTGCAACATGTGGATACTCGTGCAGAGGAGAATACCTAAGTACGGAACCTCTTGATGAATGTCTATGCATCTTTTGCAGGTTCTTTCTTCAACCTTGTCAAAGTTCGAAATTCTTCCAAGTGCTCTGATGATGGAATGTAAGCAAAATCTTATGGATCAGAACTTTCTTCATTAGAGAGATGTGCAACCAAAGGCTCTTTGTCAGTAGCCATCTTTTCAGCGTGGATTCACGCTAGTCTGAAGAACATTTCATATCCTGGATCTTCCTGATTATGTGAAACTTGGTCTCTGTCCAGATTGAACTTGTGTTCACTCTGAGAGTGATGTAGTCATAAGTATTTATGAGCGTTCCTTCAAGATATCTGATTGAAGTGTGATCACGAGTAGCTTCTTGTCCCCGAGGCTCTGAGGATTTTCAGTGTAATGATGTTGATGGCGGTGTCAGCATCGATCAACATTCCTCCAAATTCACTTACTCTGAGATGGACTGTGGTAAGCAGTCCCCAGTAGTGCATCTCCTTGTATGTGGATGAAGGTTCAAGGAGTATTTCTGAGATGGACAGACTCTGACACAATGTAATTCGGTGTTGCGATCATGTCTTTCCTTTGTGCCTTAGACAGATAGAGAAATTTCATAGATATGCTCGATCAACGATTGAACTGCTTCTTTGACTGGTTGTTCAGAGAGTGTAAAGGTTCTGATTAGGAGAGGATTCTTGTGTACTCATTCAGTCCAAAGTTGAAGTTATTGTGGATCAACCTTCTCTTTGAAGATTTGCTTCAAAATATTGCAGTTACTTGTTGGATGATTGATGAACCTATGAAGGTGATAGTACCTGGGATTCTCCATTTTTTTCTTCAGTTGGTTCTCTCCTGATGAACGACAATTTGATTGCACCATCTTGAATCCAAACTTCCAGTAACTCGATCACTCCTTCATGAGAAGAGAGAAGTTTGAGTCTGTCTGATCATTTCCCCGTTCGTTGATGTCGGGTCGAGGTTGGTGCATTTCAGGATTGGTATCGTTTCTTTGCGCCTTCAGAGGATCCTGGGATGTTGGGGAAGCGCTCTGATGTTGTGTCTCAGCTTTTCTTTCATTCCTTTCAGCAATAACGTTTGTTGAAGGCTGGAGATTGTACTGATTGTTGACTAGGCGTCGGCTGCTCCGAGGTTCCTCGACCTTGCAGACTTTGTTCTTTCCAGTAAAGCAGGTGCAGTAGTCGCTGACCGTTTCGCTGCTTCATGAAGCTCTGAGAAAGTTTGGAACCGAAGATTTTCCAGCAAGGCTTTGTAGACCGAGATTATTCCGTTGACGCACAAGTCCACCAGTTGCTGCTCTGCGACATTTGGATCATGACAGTCCAGAGCCTGAACTCTGAACCTTTTCACATAATCATTAGGATGTTCATTGCTCCTTTGAAACATCCTTCCAAAATCAAAGAGGGTGACTTGCTCTGAAACAAAGAAGTATTTTCTGTAGAAAGCATTAACCATTTCTCCCCAACTAGTGATACTTCCTGGTGTGATGTTGTTGTACCGGGTATATGCTCGGCCTGTTAGAGACTTTGAGAATTCCTTCAAATGGACGACATGATTGTGCTCATGTTCACATAGTGATTCCAGAAACCAAGAAAGATGTTCTCGAGCATTGCCTGTTCCATCATAGAGAGTGAAATTTGGAGAGGTATAGCAGCAGGGTATGGATGTTGGTGACGGTGGACATATGATGTCTTGTCTTTTCCTCGATCTTCTAAAAAGATCTCCAGGTCATATCGAGTGATGAAACTTGCAGGTTCCTTTGTTGGTGGTCATCTGCAGCTTTGCGGACTTCTTCATCATATACAACATGGATTGGAGAGATTTCAGGATCAACAATTGAAGATGTTTCTTTAGCTTTTCCTTTCTCGCGATGAGGCTGAGTTTGTTCAAACGCAAGCTTGTCCGTGAAAGTTTTGAGATAAGCATATAACTCCTTCTGTGTTGAAGCCATGTTGGTCTGAACCTTCATGAGATCAACTATGGTAGGATGATTCTTCTGGCTCCTTCAGGAGATCATCTAGGAGGTGGATTGTTGATAGTGCCAGTAACATTTCTTGCAGCATTGACAGGAGTGATCACTTAAGCACCAGCACTCGCAGGAGTAGTAGTAACATGTGGGGTGACATTGCTGGCCGGAGGAGTGCTATTAGCGGTACCACTAGAGCCTGCAACGTTGAGAGGAGTAATAGTTGCAGTGGCAGTACCACTAGAACTTGCAATGTTAGAGTTGGGTGTTGAACCTAGATTGGTAACTGAACCAGACCTAAGACCGACCATCTTGACGAATTGAGATTGCAGCCGAGAGAATGATCTCCCACTATGGTCGCCAATCTATAGATGGGGAAAATCGGTTCGCTGGTTTTTCAGGGAATTGAAGAGACGAGCGTGTTGTCGAGACTCCTCAACCGAGCAAACTGTTCAACCTCACACAAATGCACTACAAAGGGAGTTCTTAGATTCGAGAGATCAATCTGTATGACTCCGGCCTAAACCAAGTCAATGGTCGTTCCAGAGTCAATTCGGTCGCAAAGAGGGAGATGGGTCGATCTGTAGGAGGGAAGCTGAGAAATGTGTGAGATCAATGGTGATCGAAATTGTATGTGTGTTATGTATTCTGCGTGAAGAAATACGATAAGTTCTGATTGACTGAATGTGCTCTGTTGAGGGTAAAATATTCAGATGATGAGTTCGTGTTCTCTTGTTGTCTGTTTGACGAAAGATTGTCTTATTTTTCAATCATGATTCAGAGACTTATTTATATTGCAAGAATTGTAAACACCTTGATCCTATGAAGTGTGACAGTTGCTGGAGTCAAAGAGTGGGGAAGTGGAAATCGTGCTAAAACCAGTTGCTCATCGTGTGGAGACTTGGTTGATTTTCTACCCACTACTTTGCTAAATCCTCTAACTGCTTGCACGACTTGCTCACATTCTCATCGTGTATGAACACGTGTTGTAGACTGCCAGACCAAAACCCTAGTTGATATCCCCCATGTGACACGATTGATGTCTCGTGATTTTAGTTAGTCAGTTGCTGACTTGATGAGACGATGAGTCTTTGTATTGCTGAGTTGAACAAATGTTCTGGGGATCATGAATTGAACGTGTCTGTTGAGACATAGGTATAATTGTCGAATAAATGTTGATAGTTAATGGTGAACAAATATTGCTCATTTGATGAATTGTTGAATATTGATAGTTGAACCAATATTCCTTAGTATGAGTAAATATTGCTCATCTCAGCGAATGTTGCTCGTTTGATGAATTATTGGTAACAGAACTAAATAAAATATTAACTTAAAATACTGGCAACTGAACCGAATATGATAATTAAAATGTTGATCACGGGATCAACATAGAATTATTAGTGTTTGAATCTGCTTAGAATTATGTTTTGCAGAGCTTTGTATTCGAAACCCTAATTTTGACCAATTACTGATTGATTGATAATTTATTGAAAATCAGCCACGCAGTGAAGGAGGGACCGGCTACACGGGATGATGAGTCGACCATGTAATGCCCAGATGCTCGAGTGAGAAAAATACCAAAGTCTCTTGAAGACCAGTTGGTGAAAAGATGATCACACGCTGGTTTAATCATTTATTGAAATAATGTTCATCTGAACCTTAGGTGATAAAACCTAATTAACTATGAAGAGATGAAGGACCGACCAAGGGGTCGTGAAACCAGCCCTGGTTGGTCATGAGACCGACTGGCGATCGTTTTATGAAATTCCAAATTGTCCGTACGTTGAATATTATCACTAACCCATGTAATTCTGCTGGGAAGAACCATGAACTGAAGTGATGAAATATTTTGAAGAATGTAGAATGTTTTCTAGGGATTCAGTTAATGAATCTAATGAT
Organism: Papaver somniferum; assembly: GCF_003573695.1. Lineage (NCBI taxonomy): Eukaryota > Viridiplantae > Streptophyta > Magnoliopsida > Ranunculales > Papaveraceae > Papaver > Papaver somniferum. Next base: position 14,823,122 of record NW_020621603.1, on the reverse strand, counting down.
TTAGAATAATTAATTGATGGCTCTATACTAGCACGATCGTCTAGGAGCATTAATTATTCAAGAATTGAGCGATATGAGCTAGTTGAAGCGTCATATTTATTACGTATAGTCAGGGAAAACGTTGTTGCATCCTGAAGACGTTATCGCTCTATACTAGCAGGAAAGTTTTCTAGGAGCCGTCCAATCATTAAGATTCTATACACATGTATTTTATATAGTCAGGGAAAACACTATTACGTCCTGAAGACGTTATCGCTTTATACTAGCAGGCAAGCTGTCTAGGAGTCGTCCAATCGTTCGATTCTATATAAAAGTGATTACTGAAATTGTTCAGTATTCATGAAATGTGTCATTGCCTCAATTGAGAGACTGCACATTCATGTAAGCTCCGAGAGACGGTATACTCAGTCAGAGGTTCTTGTGGCACGAGTTTTCATGCTTTAATGAGATACATGAGCCTCAATACTCATCTGATTGTTGGATCAGGAATATGAAAAATTATGGTTTTATGATTTTAGCCTTTGTCGAAAATCCACCATCAACAGTGGTTCATTTCGAGAAGGATATAATGGATTTGGTGGTCGATCTTATAATTTCTTTCCATAAGAGAGCCAAACTTACATTCCTTGTCAAATTTGTCACCGATCTTGTCATACAGCTCTTGAATGTTATCACAGGTTCAATAGAGCATTCTATAATTATCCTCAAGCTCATAATTTGGCATTTGATGATTGTTTCTATGAAGACTTTTATGATGAAGGTTGGAATCCTAATCCTGAAGCTTATGTTGTTTATCCTGCTGATACTTCTACTTCATATCCTTTTGTGAGTGGTGAAAGCTGGACTCCTGACCCTGGTACACATCATATCACCAATGATCTCAGCAATCTCAATATGCATTCTGAATATCAAGGATGTGATCAAGTAAAAGTGGGAAATAGTGCAGGTTTGTCTATCAATCATATTGGCTCTTCTAATTTTCAGTCTGGTACTTCTAATTTTCTTATGAATAATGTTTTACATGTTCCTGCTATATCCAGAAATTTACTTTATGTGCTTCAATTTACTAGAGACAATAAGTGTTATTTGGAGTTTTATCCTTTTCATTTCTGTGTGAAGGACCTTCAAACTCACAAGGAGTTACTTCAAGGGGGTGTTAAAAATGGTCTCTATGATCTCAACCTTGCTTCTACACTTTTCAAGCAAGCTTTTGTTACTTCAACATCATCCTCATAAAAATGTTGCTTTTAGAATACTCAAACATGTTTTGTCAGCTGTGGACAAATCTATTAGAGCATAGCTCGGTTAAACCCAATAAGCGTTGGTATGTCAAGTTTGGTTGTCATATTTTAGTGAACCAAAACTCATTTAAAGAGTCGCTTGATTATTTACTATAGTCAACTTCGTATAGTTTAGCTAGAAAGTTACTAGGATATGAGACTTACAAGTATTACGTGAAGACTTGAAGAATGTGAAGAAGTAAAGAGTTACATCGACGACATCATCCTTCATCTTGAGGTTAGTAATATTTTGACTTGAACTGTTTCATTCCTAACGTATCTTTCAAGTCGTGTTATATTGAAAACATAACTGCGAAGCTGTGAATGATTATACTCTAGTTAGACATAGTATTAATGAATTACAATACGAAGTATATATATATACACACAGCTTATAGTGTTGATGTTATCACAAGCACCACAATTACCAATGGAAGCTCGATGTCTATCTTTTGAACTTCGTATATAAGACACCCACATAATCATATGAATGCTATTGTTCTTATGTATGGGTATGGGTGAAAGATTTCTTCCTAGGAAATAATGTTTTACATTCATTTAAAGGAAGTACAAACCGCTAGGCTTATTGGTATTGTTATTCATTGCAAATCTTTGGATAACCAATATGTGTGTTTAGTATAACCGCTTATAACTTGTTTCTGTATCTTGGTAAAACTATTCACAATGTTTGACTTTTGTATTGGTATGACTTTTATTAGTGAAAACGATCTTAAGTAATCACCTGAGATGGTATGATCGATATTTTGTAATTGGTATGACCAACTCTAGACATTGGGTAACCGATCCTAGTAAGAGGTACAACGGACCACAAGTATGTGGAATCGATCCTTGTAAGAGGTACAACAAGTCTTAGTAATTGGTAACCGATCCTATGAATTGTGCAACCGATCATAAGTAAATACCATAATAATATGGTAACCGATCCTAATACCTAGTCAACCAATTTTTGGAAAGCTAGTGTGACCGATCCTAGTACCCACATGGAGGTAGAATCGAAGCTTTGTGTTTTGGTAGAACCGTGAAACCCATTAATGGTGATTTGATAGGATAATCAATCACATGGTTCTTGTAAGTCAGATGAACAAATTCTAAACTTGTTTGGAAGTGTGACAAATCGGTTCCAAGATTGTAAATATGAAAAGGGATTTATAAAGTAAAGATGTCGACATACTTTGAACATGTGCAGTAATTCTTATCTTTTATTGTTCAAAGATATTCCTTAATAACTAAAGGAGAATCCCGGATCGAAATAAATTGAGAATCTTTTAATTAAGGTTTTTAGTTTTATATGCTTTTAATTTCAAGCAATTAAATGCATATCTTTAGAAAATAAAAATTGGTAATTTGCATTTACTAATTGGAGATTTTCTACTGAGATTTCGGTCAATATTTGGACAGAGCATTTCCAGGAATTATGAAAACTGATTTTGGATTTATTACATATCTTTGAGAATATTCGATTTTGGAAATTCCTTGGTGTCCGAACTTCCTTGGTCTATAAATATTGAAGTTTGCATTTCGAGCAAACTAATCCTCAGAGCCAGCAAAACTACCTAGTTGTGTTGTTACTGATGGAGCCGTCTATTCGGAAAGGAAAGTACCCTAATTAGGCGAAATCTCTTACGACCGCTCGTTTTAAAGACTTCTTTGGGATTGAGAAACTCTACGAGTACCGTTGGTTGGAAACTAGATAATTACAGTTTATTATTAGTTTTCGATTGATTTGATTGACTAACGGTTGTTGAACTTTGATTGCACCTAGTTTGTTTATGCTTGAGAATCTTCTCTTCTGATATAAGATTCACTCAAACTATATCGAAGTATCGACGGGGATCTTTAGACTATTTGTAGATCTAAAGACGTCTTGTGATAATCCATCGTTAACAGACTCCGTTCTGTGTGTGATTGATCACAAGAGATTCAAGTTGTTTGTGTGCAGGTGTTTATTGAAGATCTAAAAAGATTTGAAGACAAAGAAGATTTCTTATTTGAGTTCATAAATTTGGTGTGCAAAAAACTTGATCGGTTGGGGATTCAACTATAATTGGTTTATCTTTTGATAGATTGGATTGATTAGTTGAGTAGATCGGCATCAATACATTTCTTTGTAATTAATAGTATTGATTGCATAGTCTAAACAATTACTTTGGTAGTTGTTAAATAGATTGATATATGAACCTGACAAAGGAGTTTATTTGGATAAACGGAAGAGCCTTTTGTCAAACTCATATCACGTTGTTTGAAAAGAGTTGTTACTCAACAGATTTGTTGTTCATTTACTGTTTGGAATACGAACCAAAGGAATTGTTCCAAGTGCGTGAATTATTGCAAGTTGGAGGTGCAGGGATACTGAGGGAACTAGGTGAACTATGGGTTTAGTTGTTTGGTCTCAACTATACGAAGTTGGTTTATATTTTGTATAACGACTTAATTATGAGAGTATTCAATTCTGGACAAGGTCCCGGGGTTTTTCTGCATTTGCGGTTTCCTCGTTAACAAAATCTTGTTGTGTCTTTTACTTTTCTATTTCCGCAATTATAATTGTTTTTATTATAATTATAAGTAAAATACACAAACGTTAACTCCTAATTACTTGATAGCAATCCTATAGTGTTTGGTTAAGTCCGAACCTATTATCAAGTAATGATACTTCGTTGTATTGTCTCGATCTTGTATTCATAGTGAATCACACAAGTTATCTTGTTGTCGTATTATCTCGATCTCGTATCCATAGACGATCACACGAAGTGTGAACCGATTTGTTGTATTGTCTCGACTCAGTCCATAGACAATCACTTTCGGAGAAAGGACTTATAGTTGGAAAAGTTTTAGATTGAGGTATATTTGGGTACCCTCGTCTTTTCAAAATATATCTCCCTTCATTTCAAACCTTCATTTTGTAGTGACTGCCAGTTTGCTAAGTCTCATGCTTTACCTTATCATAATTCTGTCAATATAATGTGTATGGTCCTCTGGATCTTATTCACTCGGATGTGTGGTGCTCCCCTGTAACTCCAGTCAATTTTTTCAAATATTATGTCATTTTTATTGATACTTTTAGTGGATTCACCTGGTTGTATCCCCTCTCTTATAAATCAGAAGTGTATTATACTTTTCAGAAGTTCAAAGTGTTTGTTGAGAATTATTTTGACAAGAAAATTAAAATGATGCAAACCGATTGGGGGGGAGAGTATAGAAATGTTTCCATTTTTCTAACTGCTCATGGAATTCTTCATAGAGTTAGTTGTCCTCATGAACATCAGCAGAATGGCAAAGATGAGAGAAAACATAGGCACATTGTAGAAACCAGCCTTGCCTAACTTAATCATGCTGCTTTAACATCTTCATATTGGTCTTATGATTTTGAAACAACAAACTATCTGATCAACAATCTGCCTACACCAGTTCTTAATGGCCTTACTCCTCTTGAATGCTTATATTTCATGTCTCCAGATTATGTCAATCTGAAGATTTTTGGGTGTGATTGTTATCCTTGTATCGGGCCATAAAAAAAGCATAAAATTGAAAACAGGTCAGTTAAATGTATATATTTGGGGTATAGTGCCATGCATAGGGGAAATAGGTGTTTAAATCCATCCACCAATAAACTTATTATTTCCAGAAATGTAGTATTTGATGAGACAAAATTTCCATATCTTTCCATGTTTTTTGCTTCTTCTTCTCCATCACCATCTATCACTACAGTTTCTGTGTCCTCTCCTCCTCCTCCTCCTCCTCCACTTGTTATTCATACTGAAACATTCCCTCCAGCTCCAGCTCTATCTCCTCCACCTCCACCTCCATGTCATTGTCCTTCACCTCCACCTCATTGTCCTGCAGATTCTAATATATAGTCACTGCCAGATATTGAACCTATTACTACTGTTTCTTCTTCCAATTCAGTTCCTCCCCCTACTGTTGCTGGTTCTACTCATCCAATGCAAACAAGAAGTAAAAATGGTATTTCTAAGCCTAAGGTTTTCACTGTTATTTCTTCAGAAGACTTAGCAACTCCCACTACTTTTGTTGAAGCTAACAAGGAAGTCTATGTGTGAAGAGATTGATGCATTAATCGAGAATGGTACCTGGATTTATGTCCCTTATCATCAAGGTATGAATGTGGTAGGTTGTAAATGGGTCTTCAGGGTAAAGAGAAATGATGATGGGTATTTTGAGAGATGTAAATCCAGATTAGTTGCAAAAGGATATAACCAAGTTGAGGGTATTGACTATCAAGACACTTTTAATCCTGTAGTCAAGCATACAACCATTAAAATTATCATCTCAATAGCATTGTTCAAGGTTTGGTCTATTACGCAGTTATATGTGAAAAATGCTTTTCTCCATGGCCATCTGACTTAAGAATTTTTTATACAGCAACCCCCTAGCTTTGTCAATAAGAAATTTCCTCTCCATGTTTGTGCTCTCAAGAAATTCTTATATGGTCTTAAACAACCCCCTAGGGATTGGTTTGAAAGACTTGGTCAGTTCTTGTTCTCTCAAGGTTTTACATCCTCCAAGACTGATACTTCTCTCTTCTATAGAATTAACTCTACTTCAACACTCTATGTTCTTATTTATGTTGATGTTATCCTTGTTACTGGCAGTTCTGATGTTGCTATTGAGAATCTTCTGACAGTTTTAAGCTCAGATTTTGTTATTAAAGTCTTGGCCCACTTCATTTCTTTCTGGGTATTCTGGCTATTTCAGACAACAATAGTATTCACTTGAGTCAAAAGCAGTATGTGCTTAATCTTTTAGAGAAGACAAATATGCTTACAGCTAAGTCAGTTCTCACTCCTATTGCAGTGGATCAATTTCATTCATTCCGCTGCTTTTGACAATCTTACTCTTTATAGAAGTATTGTGGGGGCATTGCAATATGTCACTATTACCAGGCCAGATATCACCTTTGTTGTCAGTAAGGCTTGTCAGATTATGCATTCACCAACCATCACTGATTGGGCTAATGTTAAGAGGATTCTTAGATACCTTAAAGGTACTCTATCACATGGCTTACAGTTCAAAAAGTCTAGTGTGTTATCTCTTCAGGTGTTCTATGATGTTGATTGGGATGGTGATCCAGTGGATAGGCGGTCTACCAGTGGTATGGGTCTGTATTTGGGGTACTAATTTCATCTCTTGGTACTCCCGAAAACAAAAATTTGTATCTTATTCTAGTACTGAGGCTGAATACAGGGCAATGGTTGAAGTTACATATGAGTTGGTTTGGGTTCAATCCCTTCTACAGGAACTACGCTTTCATACTCCTTCGACTCATATTCTTTGGTGTGACAATATGAGTGCCACTTATCTCTCAACCAACCCTATTTTTCATCACATGATGAAGCATGTGGAAATAGCTTTTCACTTTGTCGGAGAGCTTGTTACTGCCAAAGCTCTTCTTGTGCTTCACATATCTACTAAAGATTAGATTGCTGATACATTGACCAAAGCTTTAACTGTTTCTACATTTTCTGGTCTTTGTATCAAGCTTAATGCACTGTTCCAAGTGTCATACGCTTGTCGGAGGGTGTTGGACCATGACAATTGTCATGTGCAGAGTAGAGAGTTAGATAGTGACAGTTATGTTAGTTATAGTGGTTGACAGCCTGTATTGCTGACTCAGATGTGTGAGATGTAAATGAATCATGCTTGTCACACCTTCCTCTCTGTTTTCTTATAAATAAAAGAATCACCTCCTCTTCTGATCTTCTAACCCTTCTCTTGTACATTGATGCATTTTCTTTTTAAGATAAATTGTTACCTTTCTCCTCTGTTTACATATCAGGATTGGAAGCTGATGGCCCTCCATGTACCCATATATTGTAATCAAGCCACAAAAGAAGGCATGGTACGAGTAATATGTATGGATTGGAAGTGGAGTAGGGGATTTCGTATTTTTCTTAGGCATATCTATTGGGGGCCGTCTGCTGTTGTCGGCCACATCCACATGTGATCTCAGGAGTGGAACTCGAGTCGATTAGAACAGAAGGATCGTTAACTTATGAGGAGCTCAAATCCGCAACAAACGGATTTGCAGATGCGAACATCCTAAGCCAATGAGGGTTCGGTTATGTCTACAAAGGTGTTCTTCGCGATGGGAGACAAGTGACTGTTAAGACGCTTAAAGCTGGAAGCCTTCAGGGGGAGCAGGAGTTCCAGGCTGAACTCGATATCATCAGCCGCATCCATCATCGGCATTTGGTGTCGTTGGTTGGTTACTACATGGATGCAGACCAAAGAATGCTAGTCTACGAGTTTGTCTCTAACAACACGTTTGAGTTCTACTTACATAGCAAGTTGCACTTCTACTACGTGACTCCAGATGTATATTATTCCATAGTGCATCAACTGATTCAATTCTGTATTCATGATATTTCAGGAACTGGTCGACCAACCATGGATTGGAGCAAAAGGCTGAAAGTTGCCCTGGGATCTGCAAAAGGACTGGCATATTTACATGAATATTGTAAGTTCCAATTTGTGTATTGTATTTTCATTGTAGATTTGTATACCTGAATTTGATCTGGATGTTCTCTTTTTCAGGCCATCCTAAGATTATTCATCGCGACATAAAGGCTGCTAATATTCTAATTGATTTAGAATTTGAGTCTCAGGTATAGAGTCTGTAATAAAAACTCACAATTTGATAACTAATGATTTTCAATTGGATGTATTTTACTTTGATAAATATATCCTTTTACATTTTACATAATTGCTAAAAGAAGTAGGTATTGTCTTCAGGTTGCAGATTTTGGATTGGAAAAATTTGCTTCTGATACCAATACCCATGTCTCCTGCACACGCATGATGGGAACTTCTGGGTAACCCGAATCTGGACGCTCTTGTCTAACAATACTGCAGCTCTAGTTTGACCATTCCCAAATCTCCGTTCACCGCCATGGCACTAAGTCCAGCTAAGCTTAATTTATTTTCTTTTTTTACCTAGTTGGGTGTTGCTAATATTTTACAGGATTTTGTCATGATCACCAACCTCAGGTACCTGGCTCTAGAGTATGCAGCAAGTGGTAGATTCTCTGAAAAGTCAGATGTCTTTTCTTTTGGGGTCCTGCTTCTAGAATTAATTACTGGACGGCGACCTCTTAGTTCAATACCTTGTCAGCGACATAATATAGTAAAAACCTGAAAAAAAGCGAGGTCTAACAACCACGCCCAATATTTCGATTAGAAATTTGTATGGACTAACTCCAATATATTTTTAAGAGAATCAACTAGACAGTCAGACTCAACCTTATTAAAAGTATATCAAAGAGTTATATCTCACTTTCTCGATTCAATACTTACTCAAGCAAATAGAAATCTGCGAGTCTAATTGAATACAAGAGAAATCACTTGAACGGTACCAAAGACCAATGTTCAATAATCAATCAATTTCAATCAACAACCAAAGGTTGGATTTCCCAATTGATTGATTCAACACACAACCTGTGATATTTCAATTATATAACAAAATATAATGCGGAAAAGAAATAACACAGACACCAGAAGTTTTGTTAACGAGGAAACCACAAATGCAGAAAAACCCCGGGACCTAGTCCATACTGAACACACACTGTATTAAGCCGCTACAGACACTAGCCTACTGCAAACTAACTTCGGTTTGGACTGTAGTTGAACCCCAATCAATCTCACACTATCCAAGGTACAGCTGCGCTCCTTACGTCTCTGATCCCAGCAGGATACTACGCACTTGATTCCCTTAGCTGATCTCACCCACAACTAAGAGTTGCTACGACTCAAAGTCGAAGACTTTAATAAACAAATTTGTATCACACAGAAAAGTCTACGGTAATAGATAAATTTGTCTCCCACAGAAATACATACGAGTTTTTGTTCCGTCTTTTGATAAATCAAGGTGAACAGGAACCAATTGATAACCCGTACTTATATTCTCGAAGAACAACCTAGAATTATCAATCACCGCACAATAATCTTAATCGACTAGCGAAAGAAGATATTGCGGAATCACAAACGATGAGACGAAGGTGTTTGTGACTTCTTTTATATCTTGCCTATCGGAGAAATCAATCTCAAGCCAATCTTACGATTGTACTCAAATATGATAGAAACAACAAGATCAGATCACGCAACTATGGAGAAAATAATTGGGTATGGCTTCACAATCCCAATGAAGTCTTCAAGTCATTAACTTACAGGGTCTCGAGAAGAAACCTAAGGTTAAAGGAGAATCGACTCTAGCTAATACAACTAGTATCACACAGGAGGTATGGGGATTAGGTTTCCCAGTTGCTAGAGTTCTCCTTTATATAAACTTTCAAATCAGGGTTTGCAATCAATGTTAGCTTAGTAACAAAGCATTCAATATTCATCGTTAGATGAAAACCTGATTAGATTCAAGCTAATATCTTTCAACCGTTAGATCGAAACTTAGCTTGTTACACACAAATGAAATGCATGTTTTAGGTTTGTGTAACCGTACCCAAACATGTACATTTAGTTCAACAGTAGTTAACCAAATGGTTAGACATATGAGCACTTTCATATCAACCATATTCTTCTTTACCACAGCTAGTTCAAATGACTCAAATAAACTAGTTAGAGAGTTGTTCAATCGCTTAGATCTTATATAAGTATACAAGACACAATCGAAGCAAAAACAATTTGATTCACTCGAATCAATTCATGAACTTTATAGCCACGGTTTGCAATTATGCATTCCTTAGTTTATATAAGTTTGAGTTCATGAATAACCATTTTTAGAAAATAACCAACCTAAGTACGCGGACTGGTACGCGGACTTAAGTACCCGGAATAAGTTTGTTTTCAGTTCACAAACTCCAGCATATTTTCATGGGACGTGAACTTCCGATGGTGCGCGTACTGGTACGCGGACTTTAGTTCCGGTTTTCCTGAGCAGCAAAGTACGCATACTTTGGTTCAAGGAATAAGGACTTACACACATATGTGTTACTACACAATGTTTATATCCTTCCAAGATTATATACTCTAAACTCTCATTTCAATGATTGAAACATTCTTAGAGGACGTTATATAGTTGTTATTCACAAACCATTTCTCGTCAAAGCCATTTTCAAGTATTTGAAACTAATATGACTTTCGTCACTAGTAAAGATGAACTTGACCAAAGCGAAAGCTTACCAACACATATTTCGAGAAATAAATAAGTGAGATAAACTCGGCTCGAAATAGCAAATGTGTATAATCATAGTCTATATAGCAATACGACTTTTGTCTCAAGATATGAGATAGATTAGATAGACTTTTGAGTGATAGATAAGTTCAAGTCTCCACATACCTTTTAGTCGATGAAGTTCCACAAGTTCCTTGAGTAGTTCTTCGTCTTTGTATGATGATCTCCATGGAGTCTTGAGCTCAACTAAACTTTCTATCCTAGTCCGAGACTTAGCTAATAGTAGAATAGAAATCAAGACTTATAGTTTTAATAACTAACATTGACAAACATGCTTGAGATAGCAACGCATGCGAGTTCGACCGAGCAGTGCTCTAACAATCTCCTCCATTTTCAATTTTAGTGACAAAACTATCAATACATATGGAATACAAAATAAATAAATAAACTTTATAGATTCTCTTCCACATGTCGGATCTCCTTGGTTCTTCAACATTACTCGAAATCTTCGTCACTTCCAAGTACTCCAATGATTCCAAAGGTTGTAAGTTTATCATCATCGTTGTTGAAAATCCGTAGCTATAACAATGAGAAAATAAGAATTCTTAATCATTGTTACACAGTGTCATAGTATTATTACACAACATCAAAATTCAATTGTATCACAACTTTGACAACAATATTATGGTGATATATATCACTCCCCCTTAGTCAATACTCCATCTCACATGGAAACCACTCCTCCTTACATAATGATCCGAAAACCATATGTATTTTTAGTGTAAACTACACATTAATTCTCTCCCTTTTTGTCAATAAAATTGGCAAATGTACGAAAACTAGTGGGATCCTAATGAAATTTCCATAGAGACGTTTCATGACCAAAAGCAAGCACATATCAACTTTTTAGATGCAATCATAAAGCCGAAGATAAATGCTTTCATCAAGGAGTTTATAAAGATACAAGATAACCCATATAATATTCCACAGCCGCACTTCCCGCAAAGATTTGGCAATTAAGCACAAGTTCAATTAAGAACTCTCCCCCATAAAATGTCATTCCCGAAAGAAAAACAAGAGCGACCTTAATTTCACAAGAAAAGAAGGATTTCTTTGGACATAACAAATCACATATGAATATGAATTTGAATCAAAAAATACTCAATTAAATTAACCACAAGAAAACCTATGACTAATTTAATCGGAAATGCTCAACATAAGAGAACTTACGGAGCAACAACTAAAAGAACCAAAAGAGAATGATTAGTTTAGTTGTTTATGCTCGACATAGGGAACCTTACGGACCAACAACTAAGTTAATCATAAGAGAATGATCAACGTAGTCGGTTATTCTTAACATAAGAAACCTTATGGAACAAACACAATATATGCACAAAAATGTGGACCGGAGATCGACCAAATACTGCGGAATATACAAGGATTTATCCTATTTTCCATCACTATTTGCACAATGACATACAATCGACATAATCCTCGTAAAAAAAAATTTAATCCTTTCTTCCATCAAAATATGACATAAAAGGCTTTAACTTTTGTAATGTCAAAAGTTCATTCATTCTTTTATCAATACATGCATATCGACATACGAAAGACTTAACTTTTGACAAAGTATGGGACAATCATAGTTCACGGACGCAAACACACATATCCCATAACATATTTGCAATATATAAAACCATAAAGATTAATACTAGGTCAATTAGTAATGAGACGTAGGGAGTATATGATCAGGTGTTATCTGTTTGTATAAAGACAATCAATACAATATATTAGTTTTCATTTTGTTTGGTGTGGTGGCATCTTTTTATTTTATTTTTAATTTTTAATAATGAATATTTAGAGCTTTGCATAGTGTTGTGGAATATTAGGGAAGCTCAAGATAGTGTTTGTGCAGCTGCTGAGGCAGCTGATAATTAGCTATGTAAGTAATTTCTCCGTAGAAAATGATGTTGTTGCTCATGATTGAATTCGATTTATGTGATTTTATTCAATATGTGGACACTTATTTGTCTTGAATTGGGTTTGTTTCAGCAAACCAAGGAAGCCTACTCTAAAACTACCAGATTAAATGGTCTCATGTCTTTACTTAACCGGGGCTTCTTCCTCAACCTTTAAGGGAAGAACTCACATCTTATTGCTCGGTTGAGGCCTAGTTCCTCTCATTTCATCTTACTGGATGGCCTATGAGTCTATGGATACTAACATATCTTTCTATCTCCCTTTAGGGTCAGGGAATTTTAAGCTCATTATAAAGTCAAGTCCCAATCACTAGCCATTGGAATATCCAGGAGGACCATTTGTATGACGATAACCTATCCATGTTCTCGCTACTGTGTTGTTTGGTTTTGATGATATGGAGTTAACTTCTTTATGAGGATGGATAGAAGCCTTTTAACCAAAGAGCGTCAACTGTCTTTCCTTTTCCCTGTTGTAGGTAAAAAATGGCGTGATGATTACTTTGTTATTAAGGTATGACCTGACCATGGAGAATTTTGTTTATTCCATCTCACCTTTTGAGGGGCGCGAAACTAACACCTTGAGGTTTACGGTACTTCTCTAATGTTTATGAATACTGCTTCTTCTTGTAGCATTGATGATCTAAGTGACTATGATCAAGAAATTCTTCTCTCCTTAGCCACTGGTAGTTGATCAAGGATTTTACATATGACAAACACATACAGTGAAATCTCATGCCTTTAGAGTTTCTAAAGTTTGTTTGTATTGCAGACTTACAGTTACAGCAAGTCTACTGGATGCCTGATCATGCAAGCATCTAATTCAACACCTTTAGTAATATTCTCCGCCAACACTTTCTATTTTATTTCACATCGTTACATACCTAGCATGAGTGCTTTAGAGAAAACCCCACGTTTTAACTGTGTTCTTTACCATCTTTAGTAGTTTTAGTAGACAAGAAGGTTAACTGTGTTGTTCTTTTTCTGAATCTTAACAAACTTTCTTTGATAGACTTGGGTGCAGGCTTTTGTTCTTCCCTTTTGATGTGGTCACCTCCACCTTATATATGCCCCGCTGTGGAGGATAGGATACACAAGAAGGTTCAGTTGGAAATGCAACTAAATTTGACAAAGCACCACCTAGTAAGAGATTTAAAACCACTTCGATATGGACAATCTTCATTCTTCTTCTTCTCTCATTCCACCCAAACTTGATCATTTTCTTCCCTTTCAAATCTCAATCCATCCCTAGCAATGAAGAATCTTCATCCAATAATATACCAACTTATTTCATTCCTCTTTCCCACAACAATTCCCGTCTCCTTCATCTACTAAAAAAAAAAACTCTTCTTCCTCCTCCTGAGCCCCTGGCTGGGCGAATGCGACCTAAGGTGATCGATGATGTGATAGAATAATACCACCTTCTTAGTAAGAATTCAATTTTCAAGACTTCTTTAAATTCAGAGAGATTACCTTCTATTGTCTTGTGGGGTCCACCTGGTACTGGTAAGACATCCATCGCTAGAGCCATTGCGCATTATTCAACTTCCAATTCTTATAGATTTGTTTCGTTATCTGTGGTTACTGTTGGTGTTAAGGATGTTAGAGAACCTATTGATGAAGTATGGTGGCAGTAATAAAAGGAATCATTTTGACAAAGAGTTCAGAGAGATGATTCACAGTGGAGTTGTTTAGGATTTAGTGGTCCAGCTTTCACTTGGACACACAATGCAATTACTGAAGACCAATTTCGGAGAGATTAGATAGATGTATTTGCTTTACAGACTGGTGGTTCTTGTTTAATGAAGCTACTGTCTTTCACTCACCAAGGATTGGAAGTGACCATGCTCCCATATACCTCAATACAAACAGAAGAGCAAATAAGAAAAAACCAAACAACTCATAAACCAAACAGAAGAGCAAAGAAGAAGGATTGGAAGTGACCATGCCGACAAGAATACAAGAGCTTTCCATGCTGATGTAAACATAGAAAAAGGAGAAATTCCATTGACTCTCTCAACCTTCCAGATGGAAAATAGTTAACTGATCATAAAAGCATCACCAAACAGCTCATAGACCACTTCTCTTCTATGACTAGAAAAGACCCCAATAAGCAGCAGATGGACATCAATTTCACTTCTCAGGATGTCATCACCGAAGACCAAAACTATTGTTGTTATTCCTAGCAATGAGGAAATATGGAAAGTCATTTAGCAAAGGGGATCTAAAGACAATCTATGTGCAAGAAAAACAAACAATCTTATATGGAAACATAACCAATGTTACATAATCGGTATAAACCTTATGTATTGCATACTCATATGCCTAAAACACCCAAAATCACATGTGAAAGCATAATAATGGTTATTATTCAGTATGTGAGTTATGTACTTGATGTTCGATCCAATGAAAGCATAAAAAAACCTATTTCATAAGTACTGGAGATATGTATTCGTGGATCATTATCTCATCAACCAGAAATAAACAACATAGTGATTTTTTGTGTACATAAACAGCATAGTGATTTTTTACCTCAGTATTGTATATATGTACTGGTGGATCTATGTTTCAGAAACCAATAAAAACACACCGCATGTCACTTTTGATTGTTATTCAACAGTTTTTGAGTTATGTACTCGCAAATCTATGTGCCAGAAACACAAACTACAAAAAAAAACCGCATGCTTATGGTGATTTTCATCAGTTTTTGAATTATGCACTGGTGATTTGAACAGTCAAAAGCTAAAAAACCATCTTATACGCAGTGATGTATCATATTAGTTAAAATAAACTAGGTTTTTTCAGTACAACATATATGTACTACTGATTCATGCCTTTTTCTGCTATTGATTTTAGTACTCTCTTTTTTGTTTGTTTTTTGCTCGCTGATTTGGTTTTTGGTGTTGGTGATTCTTCATAATCATCTTCTTTTTATATGGGAGTTGTACTATCTTCGTAGATTTAGAAAAAAATCTTGATTTAATATGGAATCCAAATCTAGGTTTGGATTTTTGAGTATTGGTTTCTCTTAGATCCAAATCTACGTTTTCGGTTTGTGATTCTTTGATCGAATCACAAGAATTTATCTTAGAACAGAGAAGAGAAAGGAAAAACGAAAAGAGAAGAAGAACACATAGATTAGGTTTTTTTACGAGAGAGAAGAATATCGAATGATATTAGAGGCGCGTAGGTACACACGTTTAGGAATGATGAGTTTTCGGTCATTTTCATGTTTTAATTAATTTTGGACCTCCAATAAAAGAAAATTCCGGTTGGACCCTACTATAACCACGTGCATGGGCTTAGAACTAAATAGCAAATTTCTCTAAAAATAAAAAGCCCAAAATACTTGAATCGAGTAGTCAGATCGGTTTTAAGTTTCAAATCGTCATGGAACAATAAACCGGGTCAACTCGAATATAATCACAACGCGGACGAGCTATTTAGGTGCCTTTCACATTGTCAAAACTCATGTTCGAGACATTAATCGCCACTTGCTTCTCTCAAACACTTCCAGTTTTCAGGTATCTTCAGATTAAGTTTATCTTGATCTTTGATTCGAAATTTTAATGCCCGATTTGTTCAACATTTTACTTAGAATCTGTAAATATTTCAACTTTTTGATTCCTCATTATTAATTTTAGGGTTCCCCTTTAGAAACCTTCCTAGGGTTTCAGCATTATTTTAGGGTTCCCCTTTAGAAACCTACCTAGGGTTTCAGCAAATCGGGTTTGCTATCAACCATTTTCTCGATAAGGGGTTACCTTAACTTAGATTGATCTTTTCTTCATCAAAATTGCAGAATTACAATCTCCTGGGTGCTTGCGTGATTGGAATTTTAAGGCTTTAGAGACTTTTGAGTGTAGAAGACACAGTATTTAAGGATGGTGGATACTCGATCAAGAAAAAGAAAATTGCCAAAGAAATTAGGTACTTCAGTAAGCATTGTGGGAAATGGAATTGCCAAGGAAACATCTTTTTTGCCGCCGGATAACATCGGAAGCTTGGAGAAGGAGATCATTGCATTAGTGGAGACACCGGTAAGCATGGAGGAAGGGAGCATCGTGAAGGAGAATGCTGCATCAGTTGAAAATGCAATAAACATGGAGGAGTCTTTGGTGGCGGATAACATTGTAAGGGTGGAGGAGGAGGACAATGCGAACGAGAATGCTGCAGTAGCGGAGATCCCAGTAAGCATGGAGGAAGAGCACACTGTGAGGGAGAATGCTGCATCAGTTGAAACTGCGGTAAACATGGAGGAGGAGAACAATGCGAGTGAGAAAGCTGCATTAGTGGAGACTCCAGTAAGCATGGAGGAGAACATTGTGAAGGAGAGAACTTCCGAGGTAATTTTAAATGTCATTCCTAATATTTCGATGCATGTTTTTTTTCCTCGGATAAGAGAATAGGTTTCAGTAGACATTAGTAACGTCACACATTTGTGTTTCTGGACCAATGAAGATTGCCATCAGTTTCATTTCCTGTAGCTGGATGGTTTCTTTAATCAAGTTATATGGTGTTCATTTGCTCATAGAGTGTAGCTCGTTTTAATGTTCAGGGTCTTTTCAGTCGTCGTGAATTGAACACTGACTCTTGGAGCTGTTCTTCAAACCATAAACCGAAAATGATCAATAGTATATTTGGCTATGGACTGATCATTAGAGAATGTTTTGTTAATCAGGATTGATGAACAATGATGTTGCTTGGTTTGACGTGGATTTATTTTATTTGTACTTGTTTAGAACCCAGGACCAGTAAGTAATCCATCGGAAGGGACCATCGTCGCCGCACAGGATGTTACGACCTTGGAGGAGGGGGTTGACTTGTCTCAGTATTTCAAGACTGATGAGGTATTGATTTTAACTTACATAGCTTCTGAAATATTCTGTTAATAGCAACAGCATTCATTCTTGGTTGAAAATGCAGGTATTCGGCTCACGAGATGCAGTCATTCAATGGTGTCAAGAGGTTGGAAGGAAGAATAATACAGTACTTGTGATTAAGACGTCCAAGAACAGATTAACGGGTAAGGGTCGTTCCACTTGTACAATTGAGCTTGGATGCGAGAGGGGTGGTGTTTACAAGAGCCATAAGAGTAAGAACCACACACCAAAGACTGGAGTTAAACGGAAAAGATCCATTGGTTCTAAAAAGTGTGGTTGTCCATTTAGTGTGAGGGGTACGTGTAAGTCTGATAACAAATGGAGTATTTTTGTAAGGTGTGGAAGACATAATCATGAGGTTGAAAGTACAACAGCAGAAGACCCACTTATCAGGCGTTTGAAAGAAGAAGAAGAGCTACTATTGGCTCAGTTGACCACATGTGGTGTTCGTCCTAAACAGGTACTCAAGGCATTGAAAGAGAGGAATAAAGAAAATCACTCGACCATTAGAACCATATATAATGCAAGGGCAAAATTAAGAGTGCATGAGATGGAAGGAAAATCAGTGATGCAACAAATAATTAAGTTGTCAACCCAATTCCATTATCTGGAATGGCACAAGAAGGATGAAGTAACAGATGAGTTAAAGAATATAATGTGGTCTCGTCCAGAGTCTACTTTATTGGTAAAATGTTTCCCATCAGTGCTAATGGTTGATTCCGCCTATAAGATCAATAGGTTTAAGATTCCGTATTTTCATGTGGTCGGGTTCAGTTCTACAGGACATTCTTTCACAGTTGCATATGCGTTCCTGGAAGAGGAGTCAGAGGAGAACTTTGGCTGGTTATTGACGCAACTGAAGTCGTTATTTTTTCCAGATAATTTGCCTTCCATCTTTGTAACTTTGGGGGAGCCTCTGTTGGTAAAGGTAATTGGTGCTGTATTCCCAGGGGCGAACAGGTTACTTTGCACATCTCACATAGAACAAGATATTGTAAGCAATTGCAAGACGGCATTTGAGAGTGAAGACACCTGGAATGAATTCTTCAATGACTGGGAGCATGTTTGGAAAGCAAAGTCAAAGGAAGACTATGAAGATAATTATGCACAGTTCGAAACAACGTGGATGACGAGAAACACTTCATGCGTTGCCTACCTGCGTGACACGTGGTTAAAGCATAAGGAAAGCTTTTGTTTGGCCTGGACACAAAATATGAAGCACTTTGGTAACACTGTAATAAATAGAGTTAAAAGTGAGCATGGTCCTTTGAAGAAGTCTATGGCGTCTTCAGCTGGTAGTTTCTTTGCTTGTTGGGAAGCAATGCACAATATGATAAACAGACAGATTTTTCAGATTAAATCCTCCTTTGAGAAGAGCTTGATTTCAGTGTTGGATGAACATCAGATACTTGCTTTCGAGGAATTGAGAAACCACGTATCTCACTATGCATTGGAACTTATGCGATTGGAAGTCAACCAATCAGAAGATTTGGAGACAGATGTTACTGCTTGCAAATGTTCATTTCGCTCTACGCATGGACTTCCTTGTGCGCACGAGTTAATGAAGTACACCCAAGAGGGCAGGCCTGTCCCTCTTTCTGTGATTGATGAACACTGGAAACAGCTCTCGATAGTACCTTTACTGGAAAAGAAGACTGAATTTGATTGCCTAGCAGAAGTACATCTACTACGGCAAAGATGGATAAAAGCATCTGAATCTGAACGGCACGTAGTAGTTGAAATGATGAAAGAACTCGCAACTACTTGGTCTTAGTAATACAGTATATGCAGATTATGCTGCTTTGTAAAACAGTTGTTACTGGCCACAAAACTAGCTGCTTGTTCGGAGGCGAGTCGAGAGAGGGTTCTGACAGTGTTCTTTGCATTGATTCGCCTCCACTGTTGGAGGGTTTGGAGGTTATGGTCAATCCCAATTCAATGACTGAAGTGTATTACTTCAGCTCCTACACTGGTGTTTTCTACTATAATTTACCATGTACCAAGTGGATAAGGGTAGAACAGATTTTACGACTCATTGTTTGATAAGGTGGGCGGATATGAAATGTGATACACCAGAGTATTGAAAACCTGCATTTTCAAAATGGGAACAGAAAAAAATATTTACAGCGACTTGGTGAACAGAAAAATAGAATGTTGCATCTTGTAACCACTGCAATGCTGCAAGGAGGGCTTTTCCTTCGATTTTTGTTATAGGGAGAGCAAAAATGGATCCGAGGAGAGCGAAAATCGTAGTCGACTCGCTAACTCATACCCGGTCGATATATTATCTTAAGTTTGACCAAACTACCCATACTAAATACACCTTTCAACTAAGAAAAATTGACACCCATCCCCGAAACAAATCCACCACCACAATCTCCTCCGCCACCGACGACCGAAAAAAAGAAAAAAAAAAACTTCGTAATGACTCCTGTTTTCGAATGATGAAAATAACTGTAACTATATCGTCATCAAACATATGAAGAAAAAGCAACATATATCTGGAATAAATCATGCGACTCATAACATCAAGTCATCAACAATGTTTTTTTTTCCAACAACTACATATTGGAAAGATCGGAGGTCCTCATAACTGATACACGTGGTCATAAAGTATTCCGCATCATCGAATATTTTTTTCTCTGAGTCTTAAATTTCTTGAATTTTTAATCGGTTTCTTAAATTGGTTTATGTTCCGTTTATTTATGGTTTATGGATCTTGATTGAATTTTCTTGATATTGAAACAGAAACAAAATTGGGTGCTCAATCATTTGAAAATATTTGGAATAGGAGAAAATTTTAAAATTCGGATAAAGGCAATATCTTCCGTATATGTTCGTAAGATGATCATAGTGGTGGTGCTGTACAGATCCTACCTAAAGAAACTCATACACTTATTTTTCGGTGTTGTGGTCGATGGAGTAGATGGTGGCGTACCGGTGGTTGCATAGTTTGGAAAACGGGCGTATTTTTGCTTGGTTGATGGGTGTATTTAGTGTGGGTAGTCTAGTCAAAATCAAAATAATATATGACTTGGTCCGAGTTAGCGAGTCGACTACGATTTTCGCTCTCCTCGGATCCATTTTTGCTCTCCCTATAACAAAAATCTTTCCTTCTGCATCAAAAGGGGCAGAACCCCAGCAGGTATCCTTGGAGTTCACGTAGTGCTCTTGTAGTACGAATTATGGTAACCTCAGAGTATACATTTTTTAATCTTATATCATTCTAACAGACTGTTTGAGGTGTACTTCCAGATCCCATAGAACCCCAGGCAAGCCATAAACCTAATTTTAAAGTAAATCTGCCTTGTAAATCTGTGAGCAGAACGTAGTAGAAATGATAGACAGAAGTGTTTATGCAACAATGCTCTTTAATAATCAATCTGAAATCTGGACAGAGTATATAAGAACCAAACTCAGAATCAAATTATATTGAATCCTTGATTACTTCTCGTCAATGCGCACAGGGAAAATTAGGCGCAGGCAAAAAAAAGATATTCTCATTGTCAGGTCCACAATTAATTTTAGGTATCGTAACACCCATAATTTTACGATGGATTATGCATCCGCATGACGGGTTATGCATCAGGGGTATAATTGGCAGCGCAACTTGGACATAACATATCTAAAAATCCGTGCCTCGGAATTTTACAAATTTTATATCGTTGGAAATCTTTTTAAGAGAGCTGCGCAACGAGTACAAACAAGAATATCAAATTTTTGTTTTTCACGAAAAAATCGGAGGTGATCGTCATTTTAGGCAAAATTTTCGAAAACTTGATACATAACCATTATGCAGCCACCAAAAAAGATGCATAACACATTCTGCAGACGCATAACGAATTATGCAACCATTTTCTCCACTGCATAACAAATTATGCATTTGGATAACAAAGTTATGCATCTACAACAAGTTATGTAACCATTGTTTTGGTTGATTTTAGTGCGTACATAAAAAATTGATGCATAGTGCAGTATGCATCCATATTTACGGATGCATATCAGGTTATGCATCTATTTTCTCGATGCATAAAAGATTGTGCAACAATTTCTCGATGCATAATGCATTATGCAGTCATATTTTCGGATGCATAACAGGTTATGCATCCATTTTCACGACTGCATAACATGTTATGTAGATATTATTGTAGGTGCATGACAAGTTATGCAGCCTTATTTTTTGTTGGTTTCAATACTAAGAAAAAAGTAGCTAAATAACGTGTTATGCAACCGTTTTCTGGACTGCATAACAAGTTATGCAAAAAAAAAAAAAAAACTGCAGAACGTGTTCTGCAACCAATTTCGAGAATGCATAACAAGTTATGCAACAAATTTTGTAGATGCATAACCTGTTATGCATCACTATTCACACCTCCATTTTCTTTTAAATGCACCTCACACACACCAAACCCTTTGCACTTCCATCTCCTTTGCCTTGCCACTGCAACATCCTTTCAGCTCAGAAAGTAGTATTTAATTGTTTGATGACACAATATGTAACAACACAAGCAACTGACAGTCCAAATAACCCTCTTCATGAGAAGTCTACAAGAAATAAAAACATTGAAGCAAGGCCTGCAAGCACATAACAGCCTTGGTATACTTATCTTTCTCCACCCAACCTGTAATCAGAGCTTCAAATCTTCTTAAGCATAGTTCAAATGGAAATATATCATTTTGAACGTAAAGCTTCCTTATGGCGTCGGCATTAAATGGAAGATATGACAGGAAAACCATTCCAGCACTATGAATTCTGGTTATTGATAAACACAACTATTATGTATAACATTAGTCCCATTTAATCATGATAAACATTTCCAAGCACTGCGACCAAAGGTATATGGTGTATCTGTTCAGATCAGAAAAATCACATGGAGTCCACACCCCATAATCTGTAAGAATTGGACTTCTCATGTGCTTTCAGTTATAACCAAATGAATTTTAAGTTATTTGGTACGAGAATCAAGAAATGACATACTAACTAATCTAATGCAATTGATAAACCTATGAACTGCTCAATATTAAAAAAAAAAAAAAAACGTTAGGAATCCATCTTACTAACATAAAAATTGAATCAAAGAAGGAACAAACGAGATCAATGTAAATATATTACCTTTGGATTGGATGTCCTGATTTCATATGAATATCCATCATATTTCTGTCTGAAGAGTCAAAATTGAAAATTCTCTAAATAACTCAACACCTCCTTGTAACCATGATATCGTTGATTATCTCTCTGACTCTAATCGTCTTTGGTTACAAATGAATAATTTCAGAAACCCATGACTCTCTTTGGAAGAGAT
Organism: Papaver somniferum; assembly: GCF_003573695.1. Taxonomy (NCBI): domain Eukaryota; kingdom Viridiplantae; phylum Streptophyta; class Magnoliopsida; order Ranunculales; family Papaveraceae; genus Papaver; species Papaver somniferum. The sequence goes on along the minus strand of NW_020621603.1, from coordinate 14,800,523 downwards.
TTATACTAACTGGCATGAAACTATGTTGTGGGATGGGATATCTTTATGGATTTCATTGTTTGGATCGTAAACCTAATATACAGATCTAAAAAAAATCCTAAAAATGTTAAAATTGAATAAGCATATCAAATCTGAAAGAAACGATGCAAAGAAAGAACGATGATGAAAGATCTGGATATCCCAGTCGCGTTTCTCCTCTTAACTCTCGGTCTCTTCAAAATTTATTTCCATAAGAAAAACATAAACAGAATTTTAAAAAATCTGGGTTTGTGAGAAATTTATTCAAGAAAAAAGGGTGCACGCGTGAAGTTTTACGTCTATGGGTTTCATAGTGGAGAAATCTGACAAAATGGGTCTTACAATAGTTTTCACATGCGCATAACGTATTCAGTCGAGACAATGTTCCCCAAGCCCAATGAGATTGGTCACTCTTACACTTCTCGAAGAAACTGACAAGAAGCCCAGCAACCTTGTCAGCTTAGTAGGGATCAAATTGGAAGCCAGTCTTTTCAATGCTTTCATGAAACATAAATGGAAAACTTAATACTAATAATATTCGAATGCCAACTAAGTCGTGTTGGACGGTAAAGAAAGTGCACATAAATGGACCATACAAAATCTATGAACCACCATATTGGTAGCGAGTGTTTTTTGAGAAGTTGTATCATTTTTATTTTTCCTCCGTTTCTGAAAAAATTAGGTCAAATTGAAAAAGTGAAAGTAATATTTTTTCAGAAACGGAGGTAGTATTTATTTTCCCTTTCAATAGGCATGGCGGCGACAAGTCATTTGGCTGTCAAGGCCAATCAACCTTAAGGCCCTTAACCTGTCTCATTTGGCTTTAGATGGAGCGGATTTGATTGTTTCCCCTGGACCCTCAAGTTAGGTGTTTGTTAGTTTTTCATAGAATTTCCCCTAATGCTTTGGTAAACTTTGGAATTTTTACAGACACCAATGTCAAGATTAATTCTGCTAGGGTAAAGATGTGATGGTAAAGATGTTTTTTCATATGGACAATCGACCTGGAACTTAAGAGATTGAGGACAGCCTGAGAGAGGCTTTTGTTTAGTTTAGGGTACAAATATATCCTTATACAACAATAAATATGTCCTTACTTTTTAATAATTTTATCCATTTAAAATTACATTCCCTTAATACCCATACCCATATAATATTTTTCTTTATTTTAAAATGCAACAAATTTCTTCCTCTACCACTTCACCACCACCACTAGCACCACCACCACTAACATTCAACTACCATCCCACCACCACCGTTCAACCACCACCACCTACTGATGAGTCCTAAAAAGTGCATATTTCTATGTATTTTTCTTGGCATTTAACTCATCTTTTGTGCATTAATTCTACATTTTATCCCATATTCTGTATTTTCATTGTTTTCAAGAATAAATATTTTTATTAATTAATTTTGCATTTTTAGGTAATAAATAAAGCTTGGATGAATCGCGGAGAGAAAAGAGCAGAAAAGTGGTGAAAAGCCGAGAGGAATCACGCAAGGAAGCCGCGAAGAATGTCGTGCGCAAGACTCAAAGGCTAGAAGTGGGCTTGAAGAGGAAGAATTGTCCTTAAAGAAGATATGGGCCCGGCATACCCAAGGCCCAAAACCTTTACCCAAACCCATTTACAATATCCATACCCGTCTTCATCTTCAGCCGTCAGATTGGATCCATCTCATCATCCAACGGTCGCATCATCTTCATGCATCGAAATCTGAAGCTCCTGTCAAACACTTCAGCACCTAACTCCATCTTGAGCCGTCAGTTTCGTTGTATCAGGCATCCGACGGTCGCTCCAAGCTTCCTTCCATCTCGCCGTCAGATTGATCTATCAATTCCCAATCCAACGCTTATCCTCGCTGTTCATCAACATTTTCTACACCCGCCTAACACTACAACACCAACCCCACCCTCACCTAATCGAACCAAACACACCCCTTCTCTTTTCCATCGATTTCTTCTTCCTCCTCCTTCCCTACACAGCGACACCACCACCACCAACTCTCTGTCCCGTCGCTGCCACCACCATAACTCCCACCAAAAGCCATCATGGGTTCTAACAACCACAACCCATCATCACTATCACGTCCTACATCTTCCTCAACAACTACTTTCATCTATTTTCACGCCACTGAACCCTAGGTGTGAAGTTGGTGAGATAGGTTGATGAGCTAGAAGTAATTGGAGCAGGACATGGAGCGGGAAGAGAAATAGAAGCATGGGTAAACGTATTGGAGTGGATATCAGAGATTAGGTAAGGGTCAATTTCACTTTTTGGTGAAACCCTAATTTTCTGATAATTTGGGGATTTTTGGGTTTTTGCTTGCTTGTATAAATAGAAGGTGTTGGGTGTGAAATTGAGGTATGCCCGGAGTATCTGGTGCACCAAGTTGTAGTAGTTTATTTTCAGTATTGTGTTCATCATGTTATAATTTAATAACTAGGGCTTTGATGAAACCCATAATCATATGTTAAGATAATTCATGTTCATGTTGTTGTTCTTGTTGTGCTTCTGCTTTAGGAATGATAGTTAGCTAATGGATCAAATTAGCCTGTGATCAATTGTACTGTAAGAAGACAGTTGATACTAGGGGTGAGTTAGTGAAGTTGGTTGATAAGTCATCCATTTGAGACCTCTCTGGAGGAAGAAATGTGCTTAATTGATAAAGGAATGACAGTTAGCTAATTGAACCAAATGAGCCTGTGATAGGTTGTGCTGTAAGAAGACAGCTTATACTAGGGGTGAGTTAGGGAGACTAACTGATAGATCATTCATTGTAGTTTTATCTGGAAAGGAACAAGAACATAATTTGAATAGGTATTGCCTTAGCTTAGGATTATTGGGTGGATTCAAATGCCCTAGTGCTTTTAGTCACTAGAAAGATTTAGAAAACAACACCAGCTCCCTCCTTGTCCCTGTGGACTTCCCCTTATTTGCTCACTCACTACTTTAGATCCTGTATACTTGCAGGTTTAGGTTAAAACATAGTTTTAGGACTCATTCCTTGAGCTACCACCTACCAACCGCCACCACCATTAATATTCCACCACCACTCCTTCACCACCACCATTACACCATCAGTCCTCCACCACCACTAGTTCTTCGTTGCCACCATCACTACTCCGCCGCCGCCACCACCACCGTCACCGCCGCCGCCACCACTGCTTCAGATATTTATGTATCAACAACAATAGTTGATCCAAATAAAAAATAGAACCAACAATAGAAGTTCATCCAGTTTAGTGGATCAACAACAATAGTTTATCCAAAAAAAAAGGATCAACAATAGAAGTTGATACAATTTAGTGGATCAACAATGGTAGTTGATCCACTAAAATTGGATCAACAATGAAAGTTGATCCATGTAAATGGAGTGAACTTGGCGTGAGTCGAACACGCATCATCCGACATGGAGTCAGTCATGCTACCATTGCACCACAAGTTCAACATTGGAAGAAATTTGCATGATTTAAACTACAAGCATGATTATACTAATGCAAGAAAATGTTGTAAATAATAGACGTTGATTGGATCAACAACAATAGTTGATCCCGTAAAAAATTGGATCAACAACAGGAGTTTATCCCATAAATGGGATCAACAACCGTAGTTGATCCATAAAAAATTGGGTCAATAACCGTAGTTGATCTCATAAATGGATCAACAACAACAATTGATCCCATAAAAACATAAAACCAATAAAAAAATGATCATCACCTAGACAAGCACCACCGTTGTGTCTCTCTAAAAAGTTCCCAATCCTAGACAAGCACCACCGCCGTCCCAAAGGAAACAAAATCACACTTAATCTTCACCTCCACCGCCACCACCACTACCACCACAAAAAAAAATCAGAACCACCACTATCTATATCTCCAATTTTATCAATAACAGTAAATTTGGTCAACAACAGGAGTTCATCCCATAAATGGGATCAACAACCGTAGTTGATCCATAAAAAATTGGGTCAACAACCATAGTTGATCCCATAAAAACATAAAAAACAATAACAGAATGATCATCACCTATAGCTTCACCACCGTTGTGTCTCTCTGAAAAGTTCCCAAACCTAGACAAGCACCACCACCGTCCCAAAGGCAACAAAATCACACTTAATGTTCACCACCGCCGCCGCCACCACCACCACCGAAAACAATCACAACCACCACTATCTCTATCTCCAATTTTATCATTCCAACCATAACCACCACAATCGATCAATTGAAACAATACAAATACGTTTCTAGAAAGTTCAGATCTGAAATCAATCAAATGATAGTTTTTGTTGAATTGATTTACAAGGATAATGATATACTTATCTGTTCAATCGTTTTTGATGACGCTAAAATCATATCTCGACATATTTAAACTTGATTTTGAAAATTAATCTTTAATAGAAGAAGAAAGTTTCATCTGATGTTGATACTTGTGGATCAAATCGCGAACCAGTTAACGACGGCGAAGGTAGTGGTAGTTGCAGAGCTAGTGACGATGAAGACGGTGGTGGTGGGTTTGGTTTGATTTTCAATCTCAGATCTGAAATCTGTTCTACCTCAAATATGTTCTTTGAAATTGTGGTTTGGTGGCGGCGGTGGCGTTCATGTTTGTGGTAGTGGCTATAAAAATGGAGGTGGTTCGACTGATGCTATTGTCGGAGAGATAAAAATGGTATTGGGGGTCGACTGTTGTTGTTGTGGGAGAGATGGAAATGGTGTTGGGAAGAAGAAGGTGAAATAAGAACAGAAGGTTAAATAAGGAATTTTGGTGAAAAAGAATTTTAATAAAAATTTTAATTATGCCATCAGGGATATTGTAAAGTTTTCTGCGGATATTTATGAAGGTCATCAAAAGGAGAGACAATAATTCAATTACCACTTTAGTTAACCTCAACAGGTGCTGGATGGAAATGAAGGTCCATAAAATGAAATGAGTTTTGTGGTAATGTTTTGTCTACTCTACCGGGGTACCCATTTTCTTAAGGGTATAACAAATTCCATATAAGAAACCTTTGGGAATGGTAAGCCCCTGACCAAATTGGGAGACCCTATTAGAAACCATTGTTGTTTTGATTAATTAGCAGAAGATTTTTGTACAGATGATACATAAGTTTATAGTGTGAATCCATCCACGTTCAAGATGAGATGCAAACATTAAGCAGTTGGAAGTCATACAATCACGATTTCAATATAAATCATCCAAGGATTTTTTTTCATTATTTCAACAATTCATAATAAATACAAATGTAAAGTCATAACAGATCTTCTGCAATTCATCTTCCATTACTCTTTTTAAACTCTTCTAACTTTCCTTTGGATTAAAATAATCCCCCTTTATGCCTTTAGGCATCTGCACAAAATATTAAAAAAATAAATCAAATCAGTTATTTTAGCACCAAAAATCAGCTACAGAATTAATCAAATCTTTTCTAGAAAATCAAGAAAGTCATCGTAAAAACATATTTACATGGAAAAGGCTTCCACAATTGAGACATAACATGAGAAAGAAACAGAAAAATTAACATTGTGAGAGGAAAAATCATAGTGCCAACAACTTCTTCTTGTTGTCGATCCTGCTACTGAACCATCACTTTCTTTTTCCATGATTTTGTTGTTGATAATCAAAGAACGAGGGAACTGTTGTTGTTTGCTTTAAGGGAATTTAGGGTTTGCTTCTCTTTTTTTTTTTAATAGGAAAGGAAAAATTTCATTGAAAACTTTAAGGAATGATTATATTTAGTTCATCTCTGAGAAAAGATTTCAGCCAGCTTGGGAAGTTTGTAAGCCAACTCTCATCATTCCTAGAGATTCTAGCCTTTTTTGCTAGGCTATTAGAAACCTCATTAGATTCTCTATGCATAAAAGTGCATTTCCAATCTCTAAAAGTAACTAAAAGATTCCTACAATCTTGAATCACATTATTGTTCGTCCATCAGACTCTATCTAAACTACCATTTATTGCATTAACTACGTTGAGGCTATCCCCCTCCAAATGAATATTGTCGACAGCTGAATCTTTTGCCAACTTTATGGCTTCAAGTGGTGCTAGGGCTTCTGCTTGATCCTCATCTTGAGCTAACCCTGAGATTGATTGCGCACCTCCATATTTCCCTGCATCAGAAAACATCATTAGTCCTATACCCATATGTTTGTTATCTTTTAAAAAGGAAGCATCAAAATTTATTTTTTGAAAACCCTTGTTTGGCAATTGCCAAGAGTTCACATCTATGTTCTGCCTGGGGTGTAGAATATTGTTCCTACATTTAATGGAATTAATATTCCAATCATTTAGATCTTTATTCACTTGAGCTACAAACTTCGATGTCTGAACTGTTGCATTGTCAAACACAATTGAGCACCTAAGTTTCCAGATATTCCATATAGCATGACCGACAAACTTGATATAGTTTTCCTGTCCTCCTCCGGTTCCATTAGTGTTCTGAAACCAACTCTTAATCCAGTCCTGCAGATTAGCATTTAAGATACTTCCTGCAATGTTAGCATCAAGAGCAAACCACAATCTTTTCGTTACTTCACAGTCTATGAAGAGATGATTAATAGTTTCATCATCATGTTCACAAAAAGGACAAACATTACTAATGGATCTAACATACTTATCAATCTTACTTCTCACAGAAACACATTCATTCATACACTTCCAAATGAAGTGTTTTATCTTCTGTGGAACATCTAATTTCCACAGAGATTTCCAGGGAAAGTTGTTAACTTTACCACCATACAGCTCATTGACAATACACCTATAGGCAGATTTAACACTAAACCTACCCTTGTAGGTTGGGGACCATCTTAGAGTGTCTTTACCAGATATAGGAATTCTAATTTTACAAATATCAGAAACAGTGTCCCTGTCAAATAGAGCATTTAAGATTTGTAAATTCCACTCACCAAAATCCTGCACAATCAATTGGTTAACAGTTTTCATATTACTAGAAGCTAAGGAAGCATCAAGAAAAGAATTCATTTTTGGTAACCATTTATATTTCCAAATTTCAATTGATTGTCCATCTCCAACTTCCCGTCAATAGTATTTTCTAACCAAATCAAGGCCTCTACAGATACCTTTCCATATCCAAGACACAGACTCAGAAGTTATAACATGAAGAAGATTAGAGCTTAAAAAATACTTATGCCTAAGAATTTGCACCCATAGAGCATCAGGCTCTTGCAACATCCTCCAAGTTAACTTAGCGAGAAGTGCAGTATTGAGATGCTCTGTTTTTCTTATGTTTAAACCTCCTAGTTCAATGGGTTTAGTCACACCCAATTCTTAGGATAGTAACCTCTTGCAGTACCTTTTTTCTTCCAAAAAAACTTCCTTTGAACAAAATCAAGTCTATCAGTCATTTTTCTCGGCACAGGAAAAACAGAAAGATGATGAGTAGCCAGAGTACCTAAAGTAGATTTTATTAAAACAATTCTACCTGGTTGGTTAATGTATTTCCCCTGCCAAGTTTCTAGTCTACTCTCACAGGAGTCCTCAAGGTGTTTAAAAGTTGTCATTTTATCCCTCTGCAATCACAATGGCACACCTAAGTACTTATCAGCTAATCCTAAATTTTTAATTTTAAGGATAGCAAGAATCTGAGACTTAATCCTAGGTTTTAGTTTAGGACTGAAAGCAATTCCTGACTTATCCAAATTTATAACTTGGCCAGAGTACTTACTAAACCTTTCAAGCATCATCTCTAAACTTTTAGCACCTTTGACAGTAGCCCTGGTGAACACAAGACAATCATCAGCAAAAAATAAGTGACTAACAGAGGGGCTAGTAGTGGTTACCTTAATACCTTGGATTTGGTCTTTGGTTTCAGCATCAATAAACATTTCGGAGAACACATCCATGCAAATAATGAATAAGTAAGGGGACAAGGGGTCTTCCTGCCTAAGACCCCTTGATACGGGACGTATTAGGAAAGTCAAAAGTATATTCCAAGAGATGGTTATATCTTGGATATATCTCAATTTAAGTATTTTATTTATTAGGATTTATTTGATTAATATTGCTTTAATGAGAATAATATATTTTGTTAGGATAATTAGGAATGTTCTAGATTTCTAGGTTTTATGTTTGATGCTATAAATAGCTTATTTCATCATCTTTGTAAAACAGATGCGGCTCGCTTTTATCTGATTAAATGAAACTATCAAGTTGTTTGGTTAAACATCATTGTTATTCTCTTTTAACTCTTGGATTAGAGTCTTTGCTCCTGGATTGGAGTCTTCTATCATCCTCATTAAGGAGTGGATTCTCCCTGTCTTTTACCGCTTCCGCTTGTGCCATATCAGGTGGCATCAGAGAAGGTTTTCCTGCGTTGTTCGTCTGTAAGGCCGCCTAGAAGAATCAGTCGAGGATTCCTGTGATCTCTAGGTTTTTATCAAAAAAAAAAAAAAAGAGTTGAAGAAGTCTTCTATAAGTCGTTGGGTATTAGTTCTTTTTAGTGGAAATTAGGGGGAGACCCAAAAAAAATATATTCTCATTCTCAGGCCCACAATTAATTTTAGGTACCGTGACACCCATAATTATATGAAATTATTAAAAATGTATGCATGACGGATTATGCATCCGCATGACGGGTTATGCATCAGGGGTATAATTGGCAACACAACTTGGATATAACATATCTAAAAATCCGCGCCTTCGAATTTTACAAATTTTATATCGTTGGAAATCTTTTAAAGAGAGCTACGCAACGAGTACAAACAATAATATTAAATTTTTGTTTTTCACGAAAAAATCGGAGGTGATCATCATTTTAGGCAAAAATTCGAAAACTGACTACATAACCATTATGCAGCCACCAAAAAACATGCATAACACATTCTGCAGACGCATAACGAATTATGCAACCATTTTCTCCACTACATAACAAATTATGCATTTGGATAACAAAAGTATGCATCTATAACAAGTTATGTAACCATTATTTTGGTTGATTTTACTGCGTCCATAAAAAAATTGATGCATAATGCAGTATGCATCCCATATTTACGGATGCATATCAGGTTATGCATCTATTTTCTCGATGCATAAAAGATTGTGCAACAATTTCCTCGATGCATAATGCATTATGCAGTCATATTTTCGGATGCATAACAGATCATGCATCCATTTTCACGACTGCATAACATGTTATGTAGATATTATTGTAGGTGCATGACAAGTTATGTAGTCTTATTTTTTTTTTGGTTTCAATACTAAGAAAAAAGTAGCTGCATAACGTGTTATGCAACCGTTTTCTGGACTGCATAACAAATTATGCAAAAAAAAAAAACTGCAGAACGTGTTACGCAACCAATTTCGTGAATGCATAACAAGTTATGCAACAAATTTTGTAGATGCATAACCTGTTATGCATCACTATTCGCGTCTCCATTTTCGCAATACTGCACACAATACATCCAACCAACACCAATTACACACTGCATCAACTAACCGTTTTCTGGACTGCATAACGTATCATGAGAAATATAAACAAGAAACACCAAGAACAGCACCAGGTTTATTTATCTGCTGTGAAGTTTAGCAGCAGCAATAGCTAGCACACTGACCTTTTGTTTTAGGCTCTAGAACACTAGAAACTGAGAAGCATGAACTCCAAACGACACAAGATGGCCTCAGAAACCCAACCAAAAAGTAGTAACCAACCATTATCACCAGTAGTTTCTCCTTATACACCAACTTAGATTAAAAGCACTGCCGGTGGACAATGGATGGACCATATTCATCGTACCCACCATTGGAGATCCACATCTGCAAACACATTCGAACAAAATTGCAACAGGAGTATGTTAAGGCTTTTTTTCACAGTGGGACAAGAGTAAACAATAAATTGTTTTACAATTAGAACGCCACGGCTTGCACTGCACATTAATGTCCAAAGTTTCCATTTGCCATCGGAATTTGAACTCAAGTGGAAACACAAAAAACAGCTTTGGCCATCTTTTGAATCTTATTAGATAAATCAGTCGAAAGAAAATTAATGAGCTCAATTTATCTTCCATTCCTGCATTGCAACAAGACTAGCCCTGGTTCACTAAACCATCAACACCCGCAACTGCAGTTTCATCTATTCAACTCCGTTCACACTTTCCACCTGAATCTCAGAACTTCAACCACAGAAACGATTGCTGCTTCTGTTCTCTCTTATCTTGTTCACAGTTTCAACCAACAACACCATCAAACCATTTTTAACAATCTCTCAATCTGCATAAGTTAAATCTCTTTAGCGTCACATCTATCTTCATCTAAATCCCACCACCAACAAAAATCCATTTCTCTATTCTGACGAAACCCTAACTCAATTTTCTTCTTCGTCCCATCACAACAGCAGATGCCCTTTTTGATTCATCTTCATGGCTATAACCTCATCTTCGATTCAACAACTGTAGGTTTATCACTGTCTTCAATCTCGAGTATCAACAGTAGTAGAAACTATGCCCATCTTCAATTTCTTCTTTGATTTCTTAACCACGAGCTCAAACCCATTCTTTGATTTCATCAATTACAACCCATATTGATTCAAATTACACCTTGTCCATACCTTATGAGATCTCGCCTCCAACCCTCGTACTCATGATTTGACATTAAAATAGAATTTTATCTGAGAAATAAACTCCATGAACCAGAAAGATTATAATTTATTCATTGAATAAAAGAGAGAAACCAGATTTATATTTAAGGGATACGGGGAAAATAAAAAAGCAGAACTTTTAGAAAATATGGGTTTGGGGAATAATTTTTTCCCCAAAAATGGGGGCGCGCCTGAAGTTTTCTGTCTGTAGATTTCTCAGTGGAAAAATATGGGAGAATGGGTCTCACTGTAGTTTTCACTTCTTTTTATTACTCATGAACATAAACTAAACCCGTTTAGATAAGTCAAGCCCACTACTGCTTTGTTCACGTAAGCCCAACTGCCTAATCTTCTATGTTACTGGCCGCTCCGTTTAAATTTCTTAAGTAAAGTTAGTCATCCAAGCATCCACACTTCTAAAAGATGGGAGAACTTCACGTTAAATTGCCCAAGTTTGTTGGAACAGTTAATGGAAGGGGATGTTATTTTGTAATCCACGGTAGTTGCGAAGAAAATCTGATCTGGAAAAGAATGGCGAAGTTATTTGATCTTGATATAGATTGGTATTCTAATGTTGGTCCGATTGAGTGGTTTAACGGAACAATCACTGGGATTGGTGGTTGCAGATTTTTATTATCTTTTGGTGGGTGTTATTCTTTCTCAAATTTTCATGAAGTTGTTGACACAGATATGTGGTACATCGTATTGGGTAGGCCATGGTTATTGGATGTTGGTGCAGTTCATAATAAGGATAACTCGTATGAATTTATGTGGGGGAGGACAAGGGTGCGTCTTATGCCACGTCCTAAGCCAAAGGAAGAAACAACCCACAGGGAGTGCAGCAGATTTGAGACAGTAGATAACCAAAAATCACGTGAGGTTGTTGTTAATCACCAAGGTGGCTTGTTAGTTTCAAATGAGAAGACACTCGCGTTGCATCATCCTTGCCCATTTGAAGATCCATTGGCTATGTTATGCACACCAACTTTGATGGGATGCCGACAAGACCAAGCTTGGAAGGTTGCGTGGGAGTTTTTGTATTGTAATGGTGGGAACAAGCGACACCGAATAACGAGTTATTACATGCATAAAGTGATGATATTCTGCAAATGATTCGTGATTCCAATACATAATCCAAGATCGAGTTGTACCTCAAGTGGGAATGCCAAAATTCTATCATCCACTCGTCATTTTCAATATAAACTCGAGACGAATTTTGTCGCAGTGGGGGAGCCTGATGCGGGACGTATTAGGAAAGTCAAAAATATATTTCAAGATATGGCTATATCTTGGATATATCTCAATTTAAGTATTTTATTTATTAGGATTTATTTGATTAATATTACTTTAATGAGAATAATATATTTTGTTAGGATAATTAACAATGTTCTAGATTTCTAGGTTTTATGTTTGAGGCTATAAATAGCCTATTTCATCATCTTTGTAAAACAGCTGCGGCTCGCTATTATTTGATTAATGAAACTGCTAAAGTTTGTTTTGTTAAACACCATTGTTATTCTCTTTTAACTCTTGGATTAGAGTCTTTGCTCCTGGATTGGAGTCTTCTATCATCCCCATTAAGGAGTGGATTCTCCCTGTCTTTTACCGCTTCCGCTTGTGCCATATCACCCCTTGTAGGATAGTAAACATCTCCAGGTGCACCATTCAACAAGATGGAAGTAGACACAGTAGAAATACATTGCTCAATTAAATTGCACCAATGATTATGAAAACCAAGTTTTTTCAAAATATCAATTAAAAATTTCCATTCAATCATATCAAAAGCCTTGGACATGTCAAGTTTAATAGCCCTTAATCCAAATTTAGTTCTCTTCTTCCTCTATAATTATATTGTCTGTTATTTGTCTAGTTGATAGAAAAGCACCTTGATAAGGACTAATGAATTTATCCATGATAGTTTTGAGCCTACTTGCTAGGAGTTTAGATATAATCTTGTAACTCACATTACTTAGACTAATAGGTCTAACCTTAAAGTCTGCAGGGGTCTTAGGTGCTTTGTTTTTAGGAATTAGAGAAACAAAATTGTGGTTCATTTGTTTTAAAAGATGACCAGAATGGAATAAGCTTTTAACCATGTCTATAGTATCAGCACCAACAACATCCCACATTTGTTGGTAGAATCCAGGGGGTAGCATCAGGTCCTGGACTAGTCCAAGGTTGCATCTGCCAGACAATGACTTTAATTTCTTCATCAGTAGGAGGGTGAATCAGAAAATCATTTTCCTCGGAAGTAATACATGGCTTTATGACATCACTAGGGGGATTAGTAATTCTACTCATCTTACTAAAATGATCTTTCAATTCACCAGCTATCATGCTTCTATCAGTCAACCAAATTCCAATGTTACTTTTCAAACAATCAATTTGGGTTCTCTTTTTCCTAAATTTGACTTTATCATGAAAATATTTGGTGTTTTTATCATCAAAAGTCAGAACATTTTCTTTAGCTCTTTTCATGTAGTAGTCTTGTCTCACATCATACCAGTATTTTAAAGAATCCTCTAGACTAGCTTTTAAGGCAATACTAGTAGGATCTAACATATTGCTAGAGATATCCTCTAATTCTTTTTGTATGTCATTTATGTGAGTCTGAAAGTTTCCAAAAGAATCCATGTTCCATTGTCTAAGGCCCACCTTGACATTAGACAAACATCTAGTGTGTTTATAAGCTTTGGAGCCATTTTCACTAGTTCTCCAATTTTCAGCTATAACATCCTTACAAGTATTATTACTGAATCAGCATCTATCAAATCTAAGGGGTCTCTTAGTACCATTTTCCTCCCTAGAAGTAACAAGTAAGATTGGAGCATGATCACTAGCAACACAAACAAGATGATAAATGATGGCATTAGGGAAAAAAATCAAACCACTGAGCATTCACAAGAGCCCTATCAAGTCTTTCTATAATCAGAGAATCTCCATTTCTATGGTTACTCCAAGTAAAAGGATTTCCTGTAAAATTTAGATCAAAAACACCTAAATGGTCTAAATGACATTTAACTTCATCAAGCTGTCTTTGAGAAATTTGGTTGCCACCAACCTTTTCTTCATGTCTGATTATAAAGTTCAAATCACCTAAAATTATCCATGGCCAAGTGTACCTAGTAGCTAATGAATCAAGGTAATTCCACTGCCTAACCCAATTTTGGTCATCTAATGCATTATACATAAAATTTAAAAGGGTATGCCAACTTCTAGAATCCATGTTTACTAAAATAGAAATGAAATTGAAATTCATATCAACAAAATCTATATGAATTCCATCATTCCAAAGCATAAACAGACCACCAGAAGCACCAATTGGATTAAAATATAGATGATTCATGTAATTATAGGAATGACTCCATTTATCCATTTTCACATTCATAGTTTTGGTCTCACACGAGAAGATAGTGTCTGGGTCATTAGCTCTAATTAATTCACCTATGTGTTGCCTAGTATACTTATTTCCAAACCCCTGGACATTCTAGGATAGAATCTTCATCTTATAAGAAGTAGAAATATGACCTTTGACAGTATATCTAGACAATAATATTGGGCTACTCTTTCGGTTTCCTAAGCAGTTATCAAAACAACCACAATTACTTCTACAAGTAAACCAAAACACTTCAAGCAAATTGCATAAAATATGTGAATCAGAAATATGAAAAACAGTAAAGATTAAAACCTGATTTGCGGTGTTTCTTTGAATCTCAGCAGCAGGGAGGCGCATGTTTGGCTCAATTTGTTCCCATCCATCCATCTCAGAGTCCATCATCCTCATGTATTGATCACCAGTAGTTGTGGATCGATTCTCCATCGGGACAGATACACCCATTTCGTGCCCTAGAAATTCTTGGCTTTGATTTTCTCTGAATAAGGGATTTGTGAATTGAGAGTTTTGTTCGATGAGACCAAAATTATCTTCCACCCCGTTATCTCTGGACCTCTTAGTTCTCCTTGGGTCAAGCCCATCATCTTCAGCTACTTCAGGCCCATTACCATTATCTGCTCCAGCGGCAGCAGCAAGCATTGCTTCTACTTTGTGAGCATTAGCATCATACAGATTTTGGAATTCTCCCTCTGGCATTCTAAATATCCACAGATGGAAAGCAATCTCTTCACATTTATCATCATCATGATCTAGGACAAAACAGTGTGGACATATGTTCCTAGGCTGCTTCTCAAAATGATATTTGATCCACACCTTTTGTCCAGCAGCAGTTAAGAGCCAGTTTCCTCTGTTGAGTTGCTTCCTCAAATCCACCTCAATTTTTGCCTTCACCACTCTTCCACAGACAGTGAAATTTTTATTATCTTCATTTGGTATTACTCTACCAATATCCGCACACAGCTTATCAATGATTCCAGCATCAATATGCTCCAAGTAAAGACCTCTGAAAAGCACAGAAAAGGCTTGATAATTTAAATCATAATTATTCAACTCAATCCTTGAGTCATAGTCACGTAGTACTACTAGAGCTTTATTCATAATCCATGGAGCTTTCCTTTAAACATCATCGTGGTCTTCTGTGTTTTTTAATTAGAAGACAAATAAGTTTCTTCCCATGGTATGCACTCCAACTTTTCTATAATTTCTCCAGACAATATTCACCTCCTTTTGAACAGTTTCATTAGACATAACATCAGGATCAACGATTTTTCCAAGCAGCGAGTTGCTCCATTTGTCAGCAGCTTTATTGATTTCTTCACTTGAAACCAAGCTTCCTCTAGAGCTTTCTCCCATTAGAGACGTTTCTCTCAATCGTTTGGCCATGGCAGCAAGTTGGGATTGACTAAGTTCTACCATCTTCTTCTCAGTGATTTTTCTGCCGCACTGCTTGTATATAAAAATCCAGAAAGGATGAACATTAGTTAATATAGCATTAAGGTTTCCTTGACATTCCAAAAACTTTCCCAACATACTGTTATTTCGTTGCCTCGTTATAATAAAGACCCTAATATTTTTAGGATATTCGTACCAATATAATTTAGGCAGGAAAATTTTCAAAATTTGAAAATCCTTGAAGTCCGGATTCCAGCTAATGAAAGTACCCGTAATACCCTTACTGTTCTTATAACTGACATTGAGCAACAGGTATGGAGAAGAAATACTTTGATGAGTGATCTGGTTTTGATATTGAGAGAGTTTGAAATTATTGCAATGGATATCATACACAACTGTGTTTATAACAAGATAGGAGATAATGATATAAAGTACCACTACTAGACACCTTCCACAACTACCAGCGAAACTTTCCATGGAACTTTGATGATGGACTGCACACCACTGTTTGAGACTAGGATATTAGATTCAAGATTGCACTACTGCTCCCAACCACCGGATCTCTACTGTTAATACAAAGAAACACCACAAATCAAACGATTAGTGATTCATATTAAATCTGAAGAAAAAAAATGCAATATTGCGTAAATAAAATAGAACGCGAATTTTTTTTTTAAAAAAGAATGAAGAATCATCTAGCAGACTCTAATCATAAAATTAAAAAAGAAAAGAAAAGATTATAGTAATCAAAAAAACAAAAAAACAAAAATTATCAGATTGAGTTCATGGTTTATTTGCATCCGACTTTGGGGCCGGTTTGCAAGGATCAAAGTAATGTCCTTCTAGACACCAACTAGGGTTTGCTTCTCTCTTTACTTCTATAGCTGAAAACTGTGTTCTACTTATAAGGGTTGGAGATATCTACCTCGGCCGTCCAATTTAGGGTTCATTTTCAGATTTGATCCAACGTTTTGGAATGCATCATTCAATGACTTGACTGACCCCATATAAGTACCTCTTCGACACTTTAATTTACCAAAGAACCCCAGACCCGTAAATCCAATTACAAATGCACTTATGCTTTCATGTAGGATACATTATGCGACTGCTTATTGGCCATTTGGTTTGGTGATAACATCTTCTCACCACTGGTGGTGCTATATGAACATCTATTGAAAATTTCTAACCGACCAGAATGGCATGAAAAAGAAAAAAAAAGAACATATGGGATCCATAATGTGGTAGATTGGTAGTTAGGCCGTGTGAGTCTCAAAAAAACTCAGGAGACAGACTTTGTTTGGGAAATCGAGCAAAAAAATTTATTGTTGTCCTACTACTACAATAGTGTAATGAGAAGTACAAAAAAGCCTCCAACAGAGCGAGTTACAAATGACCCAAAACTTGTTCCAACATGCGGCTCCATACTCTTCATCAAACTCCTGTTTTAAAATTACATCAATCAAATTTACCCGAAGTTAGTTATACTACATTGACCCAAATTTTATTGTTAATAATTTACTGTATTGTAATTACCGATTTACCTTCTTGAGGGTAAGCAAGTGCCTGTGGAGTTGTCTCGGTCATTGTAAGCATTAGAAGCGCGACCAAACAGCCTGGGTTTGCATAAACGGAGGCATATCTACAGCCAGAATCCTTGCAGCGGTTCTAGAGAAGAATTCATCTAACTGAATCTGTGAAAAACAGTTTATTGAAGATACTTATGCTTTTGCCATCCTCCTAACACCTGCAAATAGAATCAGAAGTCACATTGAGGTGTTGTATTCTGTCGTTCAGCATCATGGTCTGAAAGCTAAATCGCAGTAAACATCAACATTTTGGAATTCAACAAGATATAAAGTAGCATTCATCACAATATACACCAAAGCTTATTCACAATGCAATTAAGCCACAAAATCACGCATATGTACAACTTATTACCTTTTGACGGTAGTTGTGTGCTTTGAGCATATCAAGTAAGGGGTGCATGCTATCTCTGTCATGAGACATTTTCGCAGAAAGGTGTCGGTCCACACCATTGCCAATGGATTTTGATAGTGCGGGGCGAGGAAATTAAGCATTGAACGACACAAAGTCCAACTCAAGCATGAAGTTCCATTGGCCCTGCAATACAAACAATGCACATCTTAATAAAAATTTGAGAAAATAGACGCATAAGAATGATCTACTGAATGTAAGTGGTAGTCTTTACTTTCTATTCACAAGTTCTTTTCTGAATTGCACACACTCAGAAGCAGTCAACACTTCACCAGCCATGGCATCCACATTGCAGCGTATATAATCTCAAACTCCAAGCACGAGCAGCATGTGCAACCCACAGAGGCAAAATGATAGCTTCCTGCAAAACAAACATGGTAAAAATGACACTAAAGCTAATAACTTACAATGAATACCGTGATGTTCAGTTCACTCAATCTATTTTCATCAATTCTCACCTGCGCAGATCATAAAACTTCACCAATTACACCATCTGTTAGCTTTTTGTTGCGTTTTGTAACCACTGCAATGCTGAAAAAAGCTTTTCCTTCTGCAACAAATAGGGCAGAATATAGCCATGTTAAGTTCCTGAATTGTTAACTAATTAGCTTGACTATAACTTTGATTAAGATTTCTCTCAGTAAAACAAACACCCAGGATATCATATAGAAATAGAAGCATGGAACAGAAGGATAATTTAAATTGACTACTGAAGTTGATAGAGGTACCCAGACCTTCGTGCCATAACAACAAAAGACAGGAAGATAATCTAAAAGAATACAACGCAGAAAACCAATTCATATCTGGAAAGAGTAATCAAAGAACTCGTAAATGTTACTTGAGATTACATTGTAGGAAGAGTAGAAGGGATAAATAATAATCTGTCCAATTAGGAATACACAAACACAAACGATTGTTTTACATGATCAGAAAGATTACAAGCGAGCAAACCATGGTCAAATGAGAACAAATTTTTATTTAGACATATTGTAGGCAGCTGCCCTTCCCTCTAGCTACGTACATCATTGCTTCACCAGTAGCAAATATTTGCTGATTGGTAATTTGCTTCTGCTTCATATATTAGTGACTCAAGTCACCAATGAGGTTACAGGGGTTCCACTGTTCCAGCACCAACTGACTTGCCCACATTGAATGAAAATAACCTTCAATATATAAAGGCAACTTATTAGTCTACATACTACCACGTATTTCAATCATTCCTTTAAAACAGTACCACTCTTCGGAAAAATCAAAGCTTCCCAACTTAAAAGCTTCAAGTAATCTGGTGATATTAATTGACGAAAAAACAATGCAGACAGTGTTCTTAAGGACCCAATAGTCTTCCTTCTAGGTTGTACACTAGTTGGTGCTAGTAGTAGTGTTACGAAATTCTTGTTCTCTCAACTTAGTAATACACTTTATTTGTTTTCGAAGCATTCTGATATATTCTATAAGTCTGTGTACACAATAGAAAGGGACAAACCAGATTAGAGTACTCTACCTTTAGTATATGAGATGTCGAGATACCTTTGTTTTTCAAAGAACCATTTCCTCCATAAATTGATGGATTTCAGTTAAGATGCCGTAAGTGTTTTAACACCCCAGTGAAGATGGTAACACTGCAAACCAACACCCTTCAGAAATTCATCTTCACATTCACCCCCAAAATTTCTTCATATGCTGACTGGATTCAACTATCCTCACACTCGAAAGGTTAAAAGCTTCTGCACACCACCATCTCCAACACACACAATCCAATGTCCTAAAAGAATGAACTCCACAACAAATGAACAGCTGAAATAATCATTTCAAACATCTAACATTTATACAATATAACCTACCAGCAGGTTTAAGAAAGAAGTTGAGAAAGTAATTATCTGTGAGTTAGGTTATGCAGTTATCGTCCCACTATGTAGAGTACTCTATTAGATGTGAATTCTGCATGCCTCTAATTGTTTTGGTAAGCAAGTGCTCGTTAATCGACTCCGATGATGCTTTCATCATGAGTCTTATAGTATTTTTCTGAGTCCGCTCAAACCAAGTACGAATACCAGTTAATAAACACTCTTCTGAGTTGTAGTTTATAGAGATTAGAGATCTGAATCTGAGGCAACTTCCTCTTCAAACCCTCAGCTCGGAACTGGTCTTAGCAAAGTGGGAAGAAAGATAATTGGATTTTGGATACTAAAGAAGAACACACCACAATGGTTGTTGTTTCGATTTTAGATCTGTCCGTAATCTAACGGCTGTAACGTATTTAACCTCACCGGCTGACTTATATTATTGATACGACGTGGAGGATTTTGACGGTAAGATTAATTTTAAGGTGTCATCTGAGTATGATTCCTGGCCATTTGGTTTGGCGACAACATTTTGTCATCCACTGGTGGTGCACAAATTCAAAGACGTTTAAAATTTTCTCGAGGTAAAAACTACAATCGCCTAGTAAAGCATACACATAGTTTACTGAATTGAAGGGTCAACTCAGAGTTAAAGACCATGATGACAACTGCCATGCATAATAGCTGATATGGTTGTATTACATTTCAGAAATCGAGCAACAAATTTATTCTGATCAATTGGAAGAAGATTTTTGTACACTAGTCTTGAACATGAGTATGTACATCTTCTTCTTATGATGGCTTTTTTGGTTATGAGGATAGCTACTAGTACTACTACAATAATCTAATGAGAAGTACAAAAAACCTCCAACTGAGTGAGTTAAAAATGACCCAAAACTTGTTCCAACTATACAATGCCATGCTGCTCCATAATCTTCATCAAATTCCTGTTAAAAAAGTGTTATCCGATGTTAGTTCCTTTACTACATTAACCCAAATTTTGTTGTTAGATATCTACTGTGTTTGTTATTTAACGATTTACCTTCTTGAGGGTAGAAGCAAGTGCCCGTGAAGAAAACATGTCTCGGCCATTGTAAGCATTACGAGCGAGACCAACAGCCTGGATCTGCATAAATGGAGGCATATCTAATGCCAGAATCCATGCACCAAGTCTAGAGAAGAACTCATCCAACTCCATCTGTGAAAATCGGTTTAGTGATGATACTTTTACTTCTGTCTTCCTGCCAACACCCGCTCCATCTCCACTGCTAATTGAAAGACGCTTTATTGGCTCTTCTATATTCCTGTCTCCTCCTTCCATCTGTTGGTTTTTCACCTTCTCTTTTATTTCCTGTTTGATCTTTCCAAGTATTTCCATGGTAGATATTTTGCTGATGGGTTTTGAGTCTTGGGCTTTGTCACGGGGAGAGGAATCATTGGCTGCATTGACAGAGAGTGTAGGAGACTTCAGATACAAGACTAGAGGATCCACCATCAGTTTTTGGTGATTAGTTTTAGTATAGCAGTCGTTCTTGTTGACAGCAGATGAAGAAGAAAAGGAAGATCTGCCATCACTATGGTATATTTTCTTGTGGGTTGGTTCCATGATTGTCTTCTTTGTTTTTCAACTAAGCTCAACCAAGTCTTTTAAGGCATTTCTGTGTGGTTTTCAAAAAGATGGAGAGTGAATAATGGTGTAGTTAATAAGCAAAGATGGTGGGTTGAGTATAGGTGGTGATTCTCTGCTGCAATCTGATTTCTGTTGAACGTGACTTGAGGATGGACTATAGTTAGAGAGTACACAAACCTGGGGAAGTGGAAAAGAGATGTGGTTACTTACAATTTACTAGTCCATTGAATCTGACACAACATGTTTGAATTGAATATTTAATCTTTCTATCTACTCATTGAAACTTGAAACGGACTTGGTATTTACTGCTCTTTTGTCTTCAGGAGGAGTGAGGAGATCAATGATGGAAGGAACCATGTCTATCTCTGCAGGCTAAGAAAACCCCATAGTACAATAATACAAATTTGGGTAGTTCTTTACAGTTAAGATGCTATCAGGTATCCCTCACCCACATTATGTCCAGAGAGAGAGAGATTCATCATGTTTCTATGCTAGTCTTTTCTATGTACAACTGGTTTTGGGAGAAGATTAATTTACTCGATTAGAAAAATAGAAGCTAGTACATAATTTGAACAAATTTACAAATCAGATACGGATGGAACACCTAGTTCTAAGTCTGTCTACAACAATTTAGTTTTATGAAGCCCAGGATGCTACAAAATACAGCTAAAATTTTTACCCACCAGGTAAATTTCACGATGGACTGGTAAAACGGGAATCTCTAAAGACTGAAGTACCGCCTGAAGCAGCGGGAGAAGGGGATGAAGCCACAAATTGAGTTCCGGAGACTGATATAGGAGCAGGTGGAATATTTGCAGGATGTGCTGATCCGGAGGGAGCAAAGCGTGATGGACTTGGACTGGCTATAACGCCACTGGTTCGTGGAGGGCACAAAACCTGCAGAAAAAGAAATCAGAATGAATTAAATTCTTGATTGGATATCAAAGCTGAAATAACTAAAATTAGTAGAATCCCAGATGAAAAAAGAATGGGTGGCAATTTGGCAGTCAGCCCTTGCGATCTTGATTTAGTTCGTTAATCAACAAAACAGGTTTAAAAGTTTACAGCTAGAAAATCAATGGATAATGAGAAGAATTGTTACATGGCAATACGCATATAATTGAAAGCTTAAAATACAGAAGCTTATATATTCAAAAGAGAAGAGACTAAGCTAACCTTCTAAACAACTTCTAACTTAAACTTTGTTTGCAGTCCGGTTAAACAACATACTTCGTTCGTAAATTCTATTCTCATGCACTGAAAGTGTAAATCTAATAAACATGTCTTACTGTGTTAACAAAATCAAGTTACACTAAGGCAATATTATGATCATGAAATTAATTAGGTATAACTGTTTATGATATACTCCCTCCTTCCCTAATAAGATGACCTACTTGGTTTTAAACTTTATCCCAAAAATAGATGACCTATTTCACTAATCAAGGGATATTTCTAAAACTACCTTTTTAATTGATTATTTTCTCTATAAGAAATATGTATAATTTGATAGTCATGTTTATATTCGTTGCGTAGGTGTTTTAAAATGCTTTTCAACGGTATAAAGTTTATAAAAACCGTGGTACAGTTTAAGAGATAAAACGTTTCTAAATTTTACTAATTATTGCCCATAAGGGTATAATTGTAAAAAATAGTTAAATATACTCCACTTTCGTCCTTGCCTTAAAATTTGTGCAAACTACAACTAGGTCATCTTATTAGGGACGGAGGGAGTACATGAGTTGGAGACAAGATATTACCGTATTAGGTTGAAGGGAACTATGTGAACTCTTTCTAAAAGGAGAAGATCCAGAAGGAGATGTGCTGCGCATACGCTGAAAATTGCGTATATGTGCGTTATGAGGAGAATGATCTTCTGATTCTCCCTCTAAATCTCCACAGTGATTAGCATCCAAACCCGTTCTAGTAACAGCCTGTCTAGGAGACCCTAAGTCGCTTGTCTCCACTTGCAGAGGAGCAGGAGGTCGGATTACTGATGCCGGCACGTTGTTTCTTCTCTTCATCTCCTCCTCCGCATTTAGAATCTGCTGGGATCGTTAAATAGGAAATAAAGCCATTAGGAAATGTAGAAAGAAACTACTAATATATAGAGAATATGGTTCGTATTGCCAATAACTCCCTGATACGAAACATGAGTGTACCCGCTTAAGCATTTGCACTAGATTATGTTTCCTCCCATTCAGAACTTCCAACTTCTCCTCCAACTCCTTTTTCTTTTTCTCTTTTTCATATGGCAGATCCACATTTTCGCACACCTGGCATTGAGATAAATTATTTTCTACTCTAAAGACAGAATTGCAATGTGAAATAACCAATCAAATAAGATAAAGGAAAGCTGATTTCAGCGTCTGCCGATCAAAATCAACGATCAACCCATTTGAAAATGCAACTAAGTAGCCAACCTAAAATCAGCAATTGTCTCTCCCATTAAGCCCATCCTCACTCCTCAGATACTGTGGTCAATGCCATTACTGACACAATTGTTTGCAACATAGAAGTACTTGGCAAGACTGTCCATCATCTAGTTATTTGTTTCACTAGACTTATGATTCTTCCAAAAGTTGCATTGCAGTTCAGTTGAGACATATTTTGCTGACAAACAAACCCATATCAGACATTTTCGACTTGAGCTCATAATCTACCACCGCGCTAAGCCTTCACTTCCACCTATAACTCTATGAGGATATCCTGATATCTAGGTATAGGTAAACCAAATTCAAAATTTTGCTTATGGTAAATCCCCTACTTTTGGAGGTTCTAATTCGAATCTAGAATCCCATCCGTATATCAGATTCTCTTTTATGTTTACATCAACATGTGTCAAAAACTATCATGTATGTTCATATGGACCGTTGGACACCTATGTGACTTGCCTATTGCCCAAGCGAAACTACCAAGACTTCGTGAAGTCGTTTCACTTTAATCGTTGATCTAGAATAAACTTGCATAACCCAACTAACTTGCCAATATGAAATTTCAATCTTTAGCATACTAGATTATCAATTTAGAGCAATTATTAAAGAAAAAACACACACAAGAGCAACAGAGAAAACAATCTAGAGAACAGCACTTACATTTATAGTTGGTTGATCAGAAACCACCAGCACCTCTTGTGAAGTCCCATTCACACCAGCGGGGACAACATTTTCCAAACCACCAGAATCAACCTCAAGTATTAACTCTGTTATTTCATCAACAGTCAAAATACAATCGTCTTCAACTTCCACAGGTTGTTGTTGTTCATTACAAGTACCACCACCATCAATATCCAATTCAATCTGAAACTCTTGCTCCTCTTTACCCGCCGTTAAAAGATGCTGCTGTTGTCCCTCCTCCTTTTCCTTCACCTCAATCAAATCCACAATTTCTTGTTCCAATTGTATAAGATCATCACAAGTTTCAGTAGCTGAATCCAATTTGTTCTTTGAACCTCCACTATCTCCTACTCCTTCCCCTTGCTGTTGTAAATTAGGGTTAGGGTTTGGAACAGAAACGATTGTTGTAGTAGGGGGAGATGTAATTTTGGTGGAGGGAACGATAGCAGAAAGGGTTCTATCACGTTTATGTGAAAGAATTCTGAAATCTTTCAGAGAAATATTTCGTCTCGGCATCAACCATTTCCGAGGAGCGTCAGGAGCTTTATGCAAATTCCCCCTGTAAAGAGAAATTGCCACCATTGATTGTTTTGATATCTCTCTATGAATCTACTTGGTTTCGATCTCTCTCGGATCTGGGGGTTTTTTCTTGGAGATCAAAATTAATAAACCTAATTTTGAAACCCTAGTTGAGACAGAGAGGAAGAGAAATTGATTGGATTTGGAGGAACTGCTTTCTTCGAAGTTTGACAGTGGGTGCAGGAGGTTGAGAGGAACAGTCTTTTGGGGTGTATTGTAAGTATATCAGCACCCATTCAATTCGGGGATGTCAGGTTAGATTAGTTACGTAGGTCGCGTTTGGCACCTTTGATATCCCATTCTAGGTTGGGTTGTCCCTTTTCTACCTTCTTTCTCTCTCCCCTTCTCTCTCGTAACACGGAAAAAAAAATTACTTTCTTCAAATTTTAGATCCTTGATCTACCCGGTTTTGGTTTGATTTTTCAGATCAACCGGGAAGATCGAGTTTGTTTACTTCGATAGATTTATCTTCCAATAAAAGAAATTGTTTTTAAACAATTTTTATGATTTCTTATCGGTCTGATGATTTCACAATACTATCAAGACTTGCTTATTGTATTATTAGGTTTCTCTGGTGGATTTGCATCATCATCAAGCATGTTATGGAGAAAGACGATCTACTTTGTCAGACATAGAGATCGTTTGTGAAGAAATTAATTTGGGCGTATTACTTCCCTTTTATGGAAGCATCTAATATCCATGATGATCAGGAAACAAATTGATTTGAAACCATTATAAGGATATCAAATCCTTCAACGGGTTGCAGAAGTTTAATTTGATTTTCACATCTTGTTTCTTTAAGTTTCAAATGTAAATCATGTACTATCTGTATTGTCATGTTTCTTGATGTAATTGATCATGATCAACCAGGAGGGTGTGTCTATCTGCCACGTCTTCTATGTAATCCTTCAAACCTCAATTTGAATGAGGTAGTCAATAAATAAATTTTAGGGGCTTTGAACCTTCAAAAAAAAAAACTAAAATAACCATCGAAACGTGTTTGTCTTGTTTTTATTCTAAGTTTGGATAGGGATAACATAATTTTTCTTAGTTTTCGTAGGTTAAAAAAAGCAAGGTTTCACTATTCCCACAAATATCTAGGATATCAATATTCTAACCTGGAATAGTTAGTTATTTTGCCTTTAAAATAGGTAATTATCCTAAATTTTTTTCGCCTAACCCATTTTCACGTTAATTTTTTAATTTTACTATATTTTCTCTTTAAAAACTTATTTTATAATAAAATTAATAATGGGTAAATCAAGTGTTTTATAGTAAAAATTAATAATTAGACAAACAAAACATAACATATACACATACTCGATTTGATGGAAAAACAAACAACATCTAAACTGTTTTATGGTAATCCTAACTAAGTAAGATAAAACTCTAACCCAGTTAAGTTTTACGTTGTCAAAGGTACCAAACACGGCCGTAGTTTCCGGTACTTAAGAGCCTTTGTATAAGGTGCTTGGATACGGGAAGCAGAAGTAAGAAACAAAATGTTTTTGGATCTCAAAAAGTTAGATGCTTCTAGAAGTCAATTTGAGGCTAAGCCCTATGGTGTGCTAATCTAGCAACTAGATTAGCAGTCCACATCAGCGCCCAGTGCCGTTTGGTTCAGCGCAACCAATCTCAGTCGTCAGATCAAAAAATAAATCTCCCAGCGCTAAACCATTCAGCGAAAAGATGATCTTTCAGCGTTGAACCATTCAACGCTTCAATCTCGCTACTACTTCAACTACGAGCAGATGCTAGGAGAGAGAACTAGTGTTAACAAATAGACAACACTTTTTTTTTAACCGCAACATTTAACTGCTAATCTAGTAGTTCAATTTAGCCCATAGGAATAAGTCTTATGATGTATCCAAACTAACTTCTGTCTTTTTTTTTTTTAATTCTATAAGTCAAAAAACAACATTTTAATAAGTGATACGAAAAGGATATTATAGTGCGTTTGAATACCAGAAGCAGAAGTAAAAAGCAAAATTGTTTTGCTTCAGAAAAAGTTAACTTTTCGACTTAGAAGCCGTTTTGAAATTCTCGATACCCAAATTGATTTCTGGCTTTTCGACTTCGAGAAGTCAAAAAGCAACTTCTCATGTGTTATCCCAACAAGCTACTAGCGTTTGGATGCCCACTCAGTTTTTTACTTCTTGACTTCAAATCCAGTTTTGGTAAAATTTCAAAACGATCTCTA
Organism: Papaver somniferum; assembly: GCF_003573695.1. Classification (NCBI taxonomy): domain Eukaryota; kingdom Viridiplantae; phylum Streptophyta; class Magnoliopsida; order Ranunculales; family Papaveraceae; genus Papaver; species Papaver somniferum. Next base: position 14,773,771 of record NW_020621603.1, on the reverse strand, counting down.
GAGGCAAAAAATATAACTTTTTTGTTCTGGAGAATAGTTATACTTTTGATTTCTGCTTCTCACTTTTTGTTTATGGAGAATAGTTTTGCTTCTGATTTCTGCTTCTCACTTTTTGTTTCTGGAGAATAGTTTTGCTTCTGATTTTTGTTTCTCATATTTGTTTCTGAAAAAGGAGAAGTGCTACTGGTATCCAAACGCACTATTAAATGATTTTTTTCCTCAGAACCAAATAAATTAAAAGAAAACTGACCACTCAGGTGCGAAGACTGAATAGCGTTGTACCTGTGAAAAGTATTACAATTATGAAATAAAGGATTGTTACCATCTAGAGGATGTAGCATATGGGTTATCCATTGTTTCTTTGTTTTGGATTCCAATCATGCCTTGGGGAATTACAATTAAAATGTCTGAGATAGCAAAATAAGTCAACACTTTCATCAATTATTGTTGTGTTTGATGTTGTTTCCGTTTGCCTACGCTTTAACTTTATCAATTATCTTCGACAACGTTTTCATCGATACCTTGGTTAAATTTACCTGGCACATACTGTAACATATCGTGACAAGTTTATGTTGGGTGATTCTGACTTCCGAGTGTGTGAGTTGGTCTATATTTGGGTTTTTATTAAGGATGCATTTTGAAGAGTTGTGTTGTAGTATACTCTGGAAACACTTAAGGCTTCCTGCCTTCCATATATATCATATTATGAGAGCATATAGTTGTATCCACTCTATATTTTTTTTTGATACTACGATAAAAATTTATTATATATTGGAATTGGTTACACCATTTATGTCAGCATATAATGCCTCAAGTATAAAGTTTGGTGGATACTGCATCCAACTATTACTAATCCGAAACATGCGGGAGTGTCTAGCCAGCTTATCAACCGGTTTATTGGACTTCCTATTAATAGATTTGCAAGTCCATAGTGGGTGCCTGCTAAGAAAACTAATGATGTCTAGGATCAGTGCCTGTGATTTCCATCTGATCCTTTGGTATGCTCCATTAGCTGCTGCTACTACATTTTGAGCATCAAGCTCAAAGCACACTTGGTGTAGGTTGATATACACATCCCATAGTATAACTTGCATCAGCCTCTCTATCTATGTGTTTTGTGCGTCTAGGTGTCCATATTCATGGATGCAACGTCCTTGTTCAAACTCACCTTCAGAATTGCGAAGTATTAGTCCTATTCCTGTATGGTTTACTGATAAAATAGTTTTAAATGAGTGTTTATGGGTGAAAACTATTCCTGCCGAATTTGGTAATTTGGGGTGTGTGGATGAGGAATGAATCTAAACCCTAAAAAAATGCACTGCACGGGAGTGCTTTGTGATTCGAGAAATCAATCTGTACAATTCGGCCTAAACCAAGAAATGGTCGTTCCAGACTTGCTTCGATCACAAAGTGAAGGAGATGGGGTTGATCTTAGGGAGGGAAGCGAAGAAGGTGTTGAGATTGTGAAGGTGTTGGCTATGTATGACTTGTATCAGAAAGCTAAACTGGCTTGCAGAATGTAAGCTATCAGTTCCGGTGTTTAAATACGGTTGTATCAACACTTGCTTTTGTTGTCTTGTCCTGTTTGAAAATAGGGAGGAGAACCTATTTATACAAGTCGTTGAGCCTAACCCACGTCTCTCATGGGAAGTGGAGAAAGTGGAGTGATGGAGTAGTGGAGTTGCGTGTGTTAGTGTTACACGATCAGTCTTTCCCACTTCTCCCATCATCACTAACCATCCATGACTTCCTGACACGTTCTTGTCATGGCGCGTCGTGCGATGCACGCTGTAAACCGTCAGACCAATACCCCAGTATGTATCCCCCAGTTTGTGACATGATTGATGTCTCGAATGTGCGGATCGTGGGACCCACAAAAGGTAGCATGTAATGCTAGGTTAAATACTAAGTTATTTGGAATCGATACTTGTAAAATCGTTGATTCTATGCAAGTAATGCATCGAATATTCACATTATGAAGCATCGTTGTTGAGCGTCTTAAAATAGCTCATGTCCAGCCTACTTCATGTGATGGTTTGGAGGCTGCGCAAGCAAGTCCTCTCTGGATGACCACATGGTGTGGTAGATGGCGGATGATAATCACCACGACACCTCATTGACCAGTAACTCCTGACCAGGGTTGTATAACCAAGCAGGTGAAGTTGAACGGACGAGATGATCTTTGAGACACTCATCTGCGACCGTTAGTGGAATTAGGGTTCATGAAGAGGTGCGCAAGCATCACTCTTCAGCTTGGTCGAATCCAAGCTTGGGACACATTTTGGCAGGCCGATTGGCATGCGTGTAAACGGCATGCCGGTGTACAGCCCATACCTCATTGTCTCGTGAAAGTGTATCTAGATCGCTCAATTTTCCGGCAAAGAGGAGCGGCTAGGATTGATTTGCGACAGAAGATTTTGTGCCGCAAAGGCCGCGCGTCATGCCAACTTTGGGGCGCGTTTAGAGACCAAGCTGGTCGGTCTTGGCCGATTAGTTGGTGTGAAGACGACGGCTGGTGTACACGCCTGTATTTCATCCCATAGAAACGTGATCTAAGCCACTCAATTTGTCCGGCAAAGTTGAGTGGTCGAGATTAGTTTGCAATTGGGAGGTGTGACCACGCCTAGTTTGGGTGCGAATCGAGGCAACCAGGCATGATATGCCTTGGCCGATCGATGTGGAGATAGATGGGCCCACAGTGATCATGTTGATGTGCACCGGACCTGCTAGTCTATCCTGACCCTTCATTCGTGAGGATAAATGGACGCTCGTGATCGCAAACCCTAATTAGGGTTTCACGGCCGTGCGTCATGCCTTGTTTGGGCGCACGAATGGAACGATATGTCCTGACCGATCGTCATGTATGTAGGCGGCCCCACGGTAATTGTGTTGATATGATCTGGTCCCTTTGAGTCTACATCTACACCCTCCATCTATGCCTGCGAAGATGGATGGTTGAGACTGCTTTGCGACACATGTAATGTGCCACAGACCCTAAATTAGGGTTTCACGTCCGCGCTGCTTTGGCTGGACGATTTGGAAAGCCATGCTACCCTTTTGGGGATGCCGACCATGCGGGGCCCGCAATGGGTCAGTGGGGAATACTCCAATACCTGCCTAGGGGTTATGGATCCGATCTAAGACATCCAATCATGATGGTGAAGTTGGATGGTCGTGATCGTTTCTGAGACTAATACGGACAGTCCAGATGCTCGATCTGGCTAGTATAACACTCCGAGATTTGTAGCCTGTACGGGTATTTCGTACATGCCTCCTTATTTAATGCTCGGAGATTCGTGTTGCTCTGCTGAGAGTGATCACTCAGTCGTCATGCTGCACCAATAATGAGAATGGAGTAGTACAGGATATACAAGGTTGGTCATGCATTAATTGGTAATGCTATAAGTTTTATAGTGAAGAAGTATTCTCCACTTTATCAGTGGCTTTATCCTTTGCAGGATGTTAGCGCATAGTTTTGGCTTTTACAATTTTAGCCTTAAACGAAAATCCACCATCAACATTAATTCCCCTGCCTAGCACGTAATGGTTACACTATTGTGGGGTGGGAATGAGATGGTGACAATTTTGTATGCTGAAACAATTAAGCTAAAGTAAATTAAATACGTATTTACCGCATAGATCGTCAGGTGATGTCCTGGAATTCTTGATTAGGGTCATGAAGGAGGCAGGACTTGGTCAGACGAGTTGCTTTCGGTTTCCTATATGTATATCTGGACAGAGCTTGGCCCACTTCTTGAATTAGGTGTACTCTCCTCCGTTGCACGACAGCTTTTCCCCGATATATATCCGATAAGCCTCGTTGATCATTATCCCGAAGCCTTTATAGGTGTCCAGTAAAGACTTCTTTTCTCCTGGGATTCTGTTGACTTGCGAGATATAAATTCCAAGGATTTTTCTCATCTATGTTCGTGTATCCAGGTATTTCTCCGCACTTATCTGATCTTATGATTGATTGATGATGATATACACATTTTTTATGTGCTCATAACTTCTTCTTCTTTGCAGCTTATCATGGAAGCGGTGGGCGATGACCATTCTGTAACTTCTCCAGAAAAATGTTTCGAAGTCGACAAGCCCGGAGCTAATGCGCACGAAGAAGTAATGGCTAAAATCGATCTCCCACTTCGTGAAGTCGGTCGTGTTATACAGGGGATGTACATTCTGCACCTGCGTATTGTCAGGGGACATATCTGTGCCCTTTCAGCTGCAATCGACATGAAGGAGCAATGGAGGCGTGATGAAGTGTTGCAAGCACTAGTGAGCGCAAGGACAGAGAGGTTTGCAGCACGATTAAAGAGGCGGGGGGTTGAACACAAATGACCTCTTGGTGAAGATAAATGTGATTATCTAATCCACGACGGTGTGATAATCCTTAATTTTGACACAGATGAACCTGAGCGCCTGAAAGAAGTCAACACAATCCCTAACGTTGTTGTGGCCTTTGAGGGAGACATGGAAGTTGTTCCTGCTAACGATGTTGGGGTGGAGAGTGTTGCTGTAGAAACATCTGAAGCGGAAGCTGATGCAGATCCAAAGGAAGAAGCAGTAACGGCTCACGATAGAGATGGCATTGAAACATGACCTAGTAGTGGTGCTGACGTGGTCGACCTTTTTGACAGCTAGGATTTTGCTTTTCTTTCTCTTTAAATACATTCCTGTAATTCATAAACATCTTCCTTGTACTCAGTGGCGGCTGAGTCCAGGATTTTCGTTTGCTTGCTTGAATAAAGGTTTTTATGTTATAATCCTTTGTTAAGATTACATCTGAACCTTTTCAGGCGCAATGGTGTGCCTTCATATGCATGTGATTCTTTATGATAAAGAAATAATGTTATAATGGAATACCACGGATCTGCATGTGCTCCTGACGTGAGATCTCCCTGGTCTTGCTGGGTGAATGGATCAAAGCATCTTCCTTTTCCGCACATATTCTATTTCCTTGACTTCTTACAAAATGTTTGCTTAGGGTTTCCTTCTCTGTTTGGCTCTAATGGGTTTAGGCTGATTCAGGACTTTGTGTCTTCCTTTAGGGGTAAAGAAGTTCTTGGATGGAAATAATACTTCAATTAATTTCAAATTGAAAATTGAAACCCTAATTATGAATGCAAGTATTGCAATCATTTTCTGGAGGAATTACAAATATGACATGAGAAGGTAATTGTAAAAAGACACGCTGGAGAAAACATCACAACGTTTTAAAGTGTGGAGGACGCTGGAAAGTGGTAGCACAGCGTCTTAAGTATAGTAGGGTTTGAGCCATCGCGAGTGAATCGTTACGCCTTCCAGTTTGTCAGCGTTGATGAGCTTGCAGTAGCCTCCTAGGATAACGTCTGCTATCAGGTATGGTTCATCTTATCTTTCAGTGGGTGAGTCAGGTGGATTGGTTACTTTCACCGTCATGCTCCCAACCTTGGATGTAGTCATCTTCGTCACCAGATCTCCAATTCCAAATGGGTTTGGGCGTGCAAATGCCTGGATCTTGGCTTTATCATCTTTGACCGAGACAACTTCTAAGCTTTTGATAAAACATTTGAAGGGTCCGTCCTCCCATTTACATCTCTTAGCTGAGGTTGGTTTGTTAGTTGGGACCAGTCCCCAGTGCTTGTCAGAGTGAGGAGTCATTGGTTGCAAAAAGGGTTGTGTGGTGAGACTTACTTGGGCTCGGAACCTTTTAATGTACGCCGACGGGCTCTCTCCAGGAAGTTTTATCACGTTGACAAGCTATAGGTGGTGCGGCAACAGACAGTACCCAGGTCCAGACGGCTTGTTGGATATCCTTTCGGGTACCGAATCCAGTAGAGGACAAACTTCCAGTGTTTCCTTGTTGTCGTGTATCCAAGAGAGTCCTAGGATCATGTCGTAATTAAGATGCTCATTGACTATGTAGAAATTTGCTTGCGTTATGGCGTCACTCAATTTAACTTCAAGATCGATGTATCCATATTCATCTTCAAGTTCTCCTTCTGGAGTCTTAATCACAGTTCGGTTGCGAGTAGCCTCCTGCTTTGAAATCTTTGCTGCTTTCAAGGTCTGGAGAGTGATGATGTTGAATTCAGAGGCCGTATCGATCAATGTGTTATCGAACTCGACATCCCTCAAACGAGCAACGATTATGAGTTCCCAGTTTCCCTTGCTTGCATCTTCCAGTAAGGACTGAGGTTTCGAGACCGCTTCCTTTTCCAGATACAAGAGTCTGCCTGAGACAACGTGGTTGAGGGATGAAAATATGTCCTGACGCTGTGCTTTGGAGAAGTACAAGATCTCGCACAAATTTTCCATCATAGATTGTACAGTCTTGCGAACAGAATGCCAGGAAATCATGCAGTTCCTGACAGGGAGAGGATCTCTATGAACACCTTCATTTCCAAGATGGAGTTCTCCTTCTTCTATCTTTTCTTTGAAGATTTGCTTCAGTCTGTTCCAGTCTTTAGTCGGATGATGGACAAACCTATGGTAGCGGAAGTGCTTGGGATCCGCCATATCTTTCTCGGTTGGCGGGCGTCTGATAGGAGGCAGCTTGATAGCGTCGTCTTGAATCCATGCCTCCAAGAGTTCTATCACTTCACTCATGGGGAATGGGAAGCCTGCATCTTCGGTGTCTTGTGCAGGAGTCTTGCCTACTCCCTTTTGGGACGAGGTCGTCTGTGCTGGAGCCGTACGCTTGGGTTGTCGTTCCGTTGCTGAAGCTTTCCTTTTTCCTCCTTCGCCTACCATGCTCACAGAAGGACCAATGTTGTATTGTTTGTCGGTGAGGCGCCTTCTTCCTCGACTCTCATGTAGGTATTCGTTTCGAACAACCCTAGTTCTGTCTAGTAACGATGGGGCGGTTGTGGCTGAACGCTTGGCAGCTTCATGGAGTTCGGAGAACGTCTGAAAGCCCAGATTCTCCAGTAGGGCGCGGTATATAGGTATCATCCCGTTGATGCACTCCACCAACTGTCGTTCAGTGATATTCGGATCATGACAATCTAGTGCTTGAGTTCTGAACCTTTTAACGAAATCGTTCGGATGTTCGTTGTTCCGTGAGAGATTCTCCCCAGGTCTGAAAAGGTGATCTGCTCGGACACGAAGAAGTACTTTTTATAGAAAGCACTGACCATCCCGTCCCAATTGGATATGTTTAGGCGCGATGTTGTTGTACCAGGTGTACGCCCTTCCCGTAAGTGACTTCGAGAATTCTTTCAGGCGGAGAACACATTGTATTCATGTTCTCCTAATGATTCCAAAAATCGAGAGATGTGTTCATGAGCGTTACCAGTACCATCATAGAGAGAGAACTGAGGAGAGGTGTATCCTCTTGGGAGAGGAATTCGTTGTACATCTTGAGGGTACGACGGCTGATGTTGGTGCACCTCCATCATGCTTCCTTTGCCTCGGTTTTGGAGAAGTCGTTCAAGGTCTTCACGTGTGATGAAGTTGGGAGACCGGTCCATCTCCCTTGGGCGTTCAGGAACAACACGAGTTTCTTCATTCATGTGGGTCTGAGTGGAAACGCCTGTTCTGGGCGTGAAGGCATCCCTTGTTGGCTCCAGGGGTTGCGTGAGTCTTGTGGCAATCGTTCAGTTAAGGTTTTGAGGAAAGTGAGTACCTCTTTCTGAGTTGCAGCCATATCCGTTTGAGTCTTAGCAAGAGCTTCCTGCTCTCCATCAAGTCTGCGATGGTAATTGGAGATGGTCCTCCTCTTGCTCCTCCGGCTCCCCGTCCTGATGAAGGAATGGAAGTTGTTGTTCTGGTGATCGCCGGAGGTGTTACACTTGAAGAGATGCCAGGGTTCGCGGCTGCTCTGGCTCTGGTGATAGGAGGCGTTACACTTACTGGAATATCTCCTGCTCCGCTGGTGTTGGTGGTAGAAGAGATGGTTCCACGAGATGTATTGACCACAATAGCTCCACTGACAGGTACATCAATACCGAGAACGTTATCTACACTAGTTCCATCAGAATTGATTGCTGATCCTGACCTAAGTTCCACCATATTTAAAACAGATTGATGATTGGATTGAATTTAAGATCTACCCCTTCGAAATTGATGAAATTGAATCAGATTTTGAAGAAATTGACTTTATAACCGAGAGATTAACCTCCCACTGTGGTCGCCAATTGTTTATGGGTGAAAACTATTCCTGCCGAATTTGGTAATTTGGGGTGTGTGGATGAGGAATGAATCTAAACCCTAAACAAATGCACTGCACGGGAGTGCTTTGTGATTCGAGAAATCAATCTGTACAATTCTGGCCTAAACCAAGAAATGGCCGTTCCAGACTTGCTTCGGTCACAAAGTGAAGGAGATGGGGTTGATCTTAGGGAGGGAAGCTAAGAAGGTGTTGAGATTGTGAAGGTGTTGGCTATGTATGACTTGTATCAGAAAGCTGATCTGGCTTGCAAAATGTAAGCTATCAGTTACGGTGTTTGAATACGGTTGTATCAACACTTGCTTTTGTTGTCTTGTCCTGTTTGAAAATAAGGAAGAGAACCTATTTATACAAGTCATTAAGCCTAACCCACGTCTCTCATGGGAAGTGGAGAAAGTGGAGTGATGGAGTAGTGGAGTTGTGTATGTTAGTGTTACACGATCATCCTTTCCCACTTCTCCCATCATAACTAACCGTCCATGACTTCCTGACACGTTCTTGTCGTGGCGCGTCGTGCGCTGCACGCTGTAAACCGCCAGACCAATATCCCAGTATGTATCCCCCAGTTTGTGAAATGATTGATTCTCGAATGTGCGGATCGTGGGACCCACAAAAGGTAGCATGTAATGCTAGGTTAAATAACTAAGTTATTTGGGAATTTGATACTTGTAAAATATCACGTGAATTCTATGCATGTAATGCATCGAATATATTCAGCATGTATGAAGCATCGTTGTTGAGCGTCTTAAAATAACATCATGTCCAACCTACTTCATGTGATGGTTTGGAGGCTGCGCAAGAAATTCCTCTCTTGGCTGACCACATGGTGTGGTAGATTGGCGGATGGTAATCACCACGACACCTCATTAACCAACTAACTCCTAACCAGGGATGTACAACCAAGAAGGTGAAGTTGAACGGACGAGATGATCTTTGAGACACTCATCTGCGACCGTTAGTGGAATTAGGGTTCATGAAGAGGTGCGCAAGCATCACTCTTCAGCTTGGTCGAATCCAAGCTTGGGACACGATTTTGGCAAGGACGATTGGGCATGTGTGTAGACGGCATGACGGTGTACATGCCCATACCTCATTGTCTCGTGAAAATGTAATCTAGATCGCTCAATATGTCCGGCAAAGAGGAGCGTCTAAGATTGATTTGCGAAAGAGATTTTGTGCCGCAAAGGCCGCGCGTCATGCCAACTTTGGATACGCGTTTAGAGGCGACCAAGCCTGGTCGGTCTTGGCCGATTAGTCTGGTGTGCAGACGACGGGGTGGTGTACGCGCATGTATTTCATTGTCCTATAGAAACGTGATCTAAGCCACTCAATTTGTCCGGAAAAGTTGAGTGGTCGAGATTAGATTGCAATTGGGAGGTGTGGCCACACCTAGTTTGGGCGTGCGAATCGAGGAAACCAGGCATGATATGCCTTGGATGATCGAGTGTGGAGATAGATGGCCCCACGGTGATCATGTTGATGCGCACCGGACCTGCCTAGTCTATTCCTGGACCCTTCATTCGTGCAGGAGAAAATGGACGCTCGTGATGTTCAAACCTTAATTAGGGTTTCACCGGCCGTGCGTCATGCCTTATTTGCGCGCACGAACTGGAACGACCAACTATAGTTGGTCCTGACCGATCGGTCATGTATGTATGTGGGCCCACAGTAATTGTGTTGATTAGCTCTGGGCCCTTTGAATCTACATCTACACCCTCCATCTATGCCTGCGAAGATGGATGGTTGAGACTGCTTTGCGACACATGTAATGTGTCGTAGACCCTAAATTAGGATTTCACGTCCGCGCTGCTTTGGATGGACGATTTGGCAAGCCATGCTACCCTTTTGGGGAAGCCAACAATGCGGGGCCCGCATTGGGTCGGTGGTGAATACGCCAATACCTGCCTGGGGGTTATGGATCCGATCTAAGCCATCCAATCATACTGGTGAAGTTGGATGGCCGTGATCGTTTCTGAGACTAATACGGACAGTCCAGATGCTCGATCGGGCTAGTATAACACTCCGAGAGTTGTAGCCTGTACGGGTATTTCGTACGTGCCTCCTTATTTAATGCTTGGAGATTCGTGTTGCTTTACTGAGAGCGATCACTCAGTCGTCATGCCGCACCAATAATGAGAATGGAGTAGTAAAGAAAATACAAGGTTGGTCATACATTAATTGGTAATGCTATAAGTTTTATGTTAAGAAGTATTCTCCACTTTATCAGTGGCTTTATCCTTTGCAGGATGTTAGCGCATAGTTTTGTCTTTTACAATTTTAGCCTTAAACGAAAATCCACCATCAACAATACGGCATCACAGTAGATATAATAAGTTAGTGCATCAGGAGGTGTCCATTCCACTCTACATTTTCCACTGAAGAAAATACTCTCATTGTCTACCTAAGACTCCATCAATTCCTTTAACACTCAGAATATTTTATTTATTTTTTGAAAATTGGGTTTGAATCTCAAAGGTTACATTAAAGTTTAAACCTCAGAGAGGTCTACTACCTACAATCCCATGTAGCTAGGAAAACAAAGAAGAAAATCCCCTCACCCCGATGCTGACGAGTTTCGAACTCAGGTCACTGGTATCATCACCCAACGACTTTACCACTGTACCACAGTAACATCTGCTACACTCATAATATTGTTGTATATCCAACAATTTAATACTTGTATGTGCGGTAAAACTTTTAAGGCCCAAATCCTTCTTTATACAAGATTCATACGAGTTATAGTGCTATCAGGATTACTTGTGACTAGCTTCTCATAAACGTGTGTTTATGGGTGAAAACTATTTCTGCCGGTTTTGGTAATTTGGGGTGTATGGATGAGAAATGAATCTAAACCCTAAACAAATGCACTGCACGGGAGTGCTTGTGCTTCGAGAAATCAATCTGTGCAAGTCCGGCCTAAACCAAGAAATGGTCGTTCCAGACTTGTTTCGGTCACAAAGTGAACGAGATGGGGTTGGTCTTAGGGAGGGAAGCGAAGAAGGTGTTGAGATTGTGAAGGTGTTGTCTATGTATGACTTGTATCAGAAGATTGAACTGGCTTGCAGAGTGTAAGCTATCAGTTCTGGTGTTTGAAGACGATTGTATCAACACTTGGTTTCTGTTGTCTTGTCTTGTTTGGAAAATAGGGATGAGAACCTATTTATACAAGTCTTTGAGCCTAACCCTCGTATCTCGTGGGAAGTGGATAAACTGGAGTGATGGAGTAGTGGATTTATGTGTTGGTGACACACGACCAGTCCTTCCCACTTCTCCCATCATCACTAACCATCCATGACTTCCAGACACGTTCTTGTGATGGCGCGTTGTGCGCTGCATGCTGTAAACCGCCAGACCAATACCCCAGTATGTATCCCCCAGTTTGTGACATGATTGATGTCTCGAGTGTGTGGATCAGGGGACCCACAGAAAATAGCATGTGATGCTGGATTAAATAACTAAGTTATTTAGGAAGTCGATATTTATGAAATATTGTGTGTATTCTATGAAGGTAATGTATCGAATATATTTAGCATGTATGAAGCATCGCTATTGAGCATTTTAAAGCATCATGCCCAGCCTACTTCATGTGATGGTTTGGAGGTTGCGCAAGCAAGTCCTCCCTTGGCCGACCACATAGTGTGGTAGAGTGGCGGATGGTAATCACCACGACACCTCATTGACCAGTTAACTCCTGACCAGGGTTGTATAACCAAGCAGGTGAAGTTGAACGGACGAGATGATTTCTGAGACACTCATCTGCGACCGTTAGTGGAATTAAGGTTTGTGAAGAGGTGTGCAAGCATCACTCTTCAGCTTGGTCGAAACCAAGCTTGGGAACACTTTTTGGAAGGGTCGATTTTGCATGCGTGTAAACGACATGCCAGTGTAGGCGCCTATACCTTGCTTCCCCATGAATGTGGGATCTGGACCGCTCAATCTATCCGGTAAATAGGAGCGGCTAGGATCAATTTTCGACAGAAGCTTTGTGCCACAAAGGCCGTGTGACAAGCCTACTTAGGGCGCGCATTTCAAGATGACCAAGCTTGGTCGGTCTTGGACGATTAGTCTGACGTGTAGACGACGGGCTGGTATACACGCCTATACCTTACTGTCCCATAGAAACGTGATCTAAGCCACTCAATTTGTCCGGTGAAGTTGAGTGGTCGAGATCAGTTTCCGATTGGGAAGTGTGGCCACGCCTAGTTTGGGCGTGGGAATCGAGACGACTGGGTATGGTATGCCTTGGCCGATCGGGTGTGGATATAGGTGGGCCCATAGTGATCGTGTTGACACTTATTGGACCTGCTTAATCGACTCCTAGACCCTTCATTCAATCAAGTGAAAATGGACAAGTTGAAGGGACAATCCCGTATGTGCTGGTCTGGTTTCCTTCAAAGTCTGTCATTGTCATACGATCTTTCCTGAGCAAACCTTGGCCGTCCTGAGAGTCTTGAGAGTAATCATATTCGAAGACCCTCCCGTTTTTATGAGGGCCCTCTTGAACTCTGAATCCTTGATGCGTGCAGTAACGTGTAGGTCCCGGTTGTGACCTTCCTCCGCCATCATGTTGTCTTATATAATTGTGACATTATTCACAGATGTCTCTGATGTGTTGGAGATTTCTGGTCGTGAAGAAGTCAGGTGCAAGTCTAGGGATATCCAGCTAATTGCAGCAAACGTCTCCGCCCGCTGATTCTTCGAGAGGTGTAAAGGTTCACACAAACTTTCTATTAGAGAAGCCGCTCCCTGGTCCTCTGGCCTCTGGTTCATAGTGAAACTATTGACTTGAGGAGGATTGCTGCGAGGATCAGTCCCCAGTGTAGAAATCTCTGTGACAGGATAACTACTCGTATCTGATGTCATCTTGATGAGGAGATCGAGTATGTCGTTTATCGCTCCTCCGATCAGGTCCACATTTCTTACCACAATTTCTTGTCTCCGTGCTAGTTCAGACAAAGTTGGGATTTCTCCATCGGTTGAAGCGACAGAGATAATTGGGGTATTGAAATATGAAAATTCGTTATAAATAGAATTTTTTAAAGAAGGGTGAGAGACATTACCGTTTGAAGGATTCTGGCTGAGATCCGTCGCGGTGGAATCATCCCTGAGATCAACCATCTTCTGAAAATCTTGAGATTACAACCGAGAGATTAATCTCCCACTATGGTCGCCAATTGTTTATGGGTGAAAACTATTTCTGCAGGTTTTGGTAATTTGGGGTGTGTGGATGAGAAATGAATCTAAACCCTAAAAAAATGCACTGCACGGGAGTGCTTGTGATTCGACAAATCAATCTGTGTAAGTCCGGCCTAAACCAAGAAATGGTCGTTTCAGACTTGTTTCTGTCACAAAGTGAAGGAGATGGGGTTGGTCTTAGGGAGGGAAGCGAAGAAGGTGTTGAGATTGTGAAGGTGTTGGCTATGTATGACTTGTATCAGAAGACCGAACTGGCTTGCAGAGTGTAAACTATCAGTTCTGGTGTTTGAATACGATTGTATCAACACTTGGTTTCTGTTGTCTTGTCTCGTTTGTAAAATAGGGAGGAGAACCTATTTATACAAGTCTTTGAGCCTAACCCTCGTATCTCGTGGGAAGTGGAGAAAGTGGAGTGATGGAGTAGTGGAGTTGTGTGTTGGTGTCACACGACCAGTCTTGCCCACTTCTCCCATCATCACTAACCGTCCATGACTTCCTGACACGTTATTGTGATGGCGCGTTGTGCGCTGCACGCTGTAAACCGCCAGACCAATAACCCAGTATGTATCCCCTAGTTTGTGACATGATTGATGTCTCGAATGTGCGGATCGTGGGACCCACAAAAGGTAGCATGTAATGCTAGGTTAAATAACTAAGTTATTTGGGATTTGATACTTGTAAAATATCACGTGAATTCTATGCATATAATGCATCGAATATATTCAGCATGTTTGAAGCATCATTGTTGAGCGTCTTAAAATAGCATCATGTCCAGCCTACTTCATGTGATGGTTTGGAGGCTGCGCAAGCAAGTCCTCCCTTGGCCGACCACATAGTTTGGTAGAGTCGCGGATGATAATCACCACGACACCTCATTGACCAGTTAACTCCTGACCAGGGTTGTATAACCAAGCAGGTGAAGTTGAACGGACGAGATGATCTTTGAGACACTCATCTGCGACCGTTAGTGGAATTAGGGTTTGTGAAGAGGTGCGCAAGCATCACTCTTCAGCTTGGTCGAAACCAAGCTTGGGAATACTTTTTGGCAGGGCCGATTGACGGCATGCCGGTGTAGGCGCCTATACCTTGCTGCCCCATGAATGTGTGATCTGGACCGTTCAATCTATCTGGTAAAGAGGAGCAGCTAGGATCGATTTTCTTTGTGCCACAAAGGTCGTGCGACAAGCCTACTTAGGGCGCGCGTTTCAAGATGACCAAGCTTGGTCGGTCTTGGACAATTAGTCTGGCCTGCAGACGGTGGGCTAGTATACACGCCTATACCTTACTGTCCCATAGAAACGTGATCTAAGCCACTCAATTTTTCCGGTGAAGTTGAGTGGTCGAGATCAATTTGCGATTTGGAATTGTGGCCACGCCTAGTTTTGGCGTGCGAATCGAGACGAATGGGCATGGTATGCCTTGGCCGATTGGGTGTGGAGATAGGTGGGCCCACATTGATCGTGTTGACACTTACTGGACCTGCTTAATTGAATCCTAGACCCTTCATTCGATCAGGTGAAAATGGACGCTAGTGATCGATACAAACCCTAATTAGGGTTTTGCAGGCCGTGCGTCATGCCTTGTTTGGGCGCACGAATTGGGATGACCAACTACGGTTGGTCCTGACTGATTGGTCATGTATGTAGGAGGGCCCATGGTGATTGTGTGGACATGCTCTGGACCCTTTGAATCTACATCTACACCGTCCATCTATGCCTGCGAAGATGGATGGTTGAGACTGATTTGCGACACATGTAATGTGCCGCAGACCCTAATTTAGGGTTTCTCGTCCACGCTGCTTTGGCTGGACGTATTGGCAAGCCATTTTTGGGGAGGACGACCATGCGGGGTCCGCATTGGTCTGGTGTTGAATGCTCCAATACTTGCTTGAGGGTTAAGGATCCAAACTAAGCCATCCAATCATGCTGGTGAAGTTGGATGGTCGTGGTTGTTTCTGAGACTGATATGGACAGTCTAGATGCTCAATCGGGCTAGTATAACACACCGAGAGATGTATGCTCAATCGGGATAGTATAACACACTGAGAGATGTAGCCTGTACGGGTATTTCGTGCATGCCTTACTATTAATAGTTGGAGATTCGTGTTACTCTGCTGAGAGCAACACTCAGTCATCATGTTGCACTAATAATGAGAGTTCAACGGGAACAACACAGGAAATACAAGGCTGGTCATGCATTAATTAATAATGCTGTAAATTCACAGGGTATATGGGATTGTTGCTACATGCTCCATCCTGGATGAATTTCGTGTATTTAATTCACAGAATACTGGGATTGTTGCCACATGCTCCATTCTAGGTGAATTAGTAAAGTGAAGAAGTATTCATCACTTATTAATGGCTTTATCCTTTGCAAGATGTCAGCGCATAATATCGGCTTTTACAATTTTATCCTTAAATGAAAATCCACCGTCAACAACGGGCTTCACCGTTGAGTCTTTTTTCATTTTTGGTATAAGCTAAGAGCAGTTCCTATGGAATGAAAAAATTTGGAGTTTGTTCATTTTGCTCCCACTATGGAATGAACAAACATGAAAAATGGATGTTCAAGTAAATATATTTGTTGATTTGAACATCGAGACGGACAAACCAGCGCCGCCTGTGGTAAGAACGGGCGGGCGTGCTACCAACGCTGGCGTCCGAAGAAAAAACGCTAGCGTTTGTATGTCCAACGCGCGTCTTGATTTAAAGCGCCAGAGTCCCTAATAGAAATGCCAGAGTCCGACCCAATGGCGCCAACGGCTCAATCTAAACGGCTGAAAAAACTTGTGATACAACGGATATATTTTTTGAATTCTATAAATACTCCTCATATCAACTCCAAATTCACACATTCTACACATTCTTCACTCTCAAATCATCTACAAAAATGCCTCTCAGAGTTCGTGATGTTAGATTCACTAAACAAGAGGATTTAGCTATTTGTAGAGCCTTTGTTTTTCACACACAATATGTTGGCATGCGTAATGTAGTTGATTCGACGTTGACTTTCTGGGAGAAAGTTTACAGACTGTTCACCGCTGAAACTGGGAACATCCATGGGCGTGATTCTCATGGATTTCAACATCGTTTTAGTGTAATTAGTATGAATGTATTGGAGTTCATGGCTTTACTGATGGAGAATCACAAAAATAAGCTCCACGGTGAAGCCGAACATGAAGCGGAACCCAGAACTCTAGCGATGTGGCCAGTTCCTCACCGCGGTAGTCCTTTCGACTTCCATGCCTGTTCCAACATTCTTAGGGTGCTCAACAGATAAAATCCCCTACTCTAGGAATTCCACCACCCGCCGAGAATTGACGCCTATGTAGTAGTTGTTTTAATCTAATGTATTTCTTTTATTTTCATGTATGATGTGGTGGTTGTTCAACGCAGTACGTTTTTATTTATGATGGTGCAATTTTTAATCCAGGAAAAATTTAAATTACTGACGTGCAAATGTGAAGATTAATCGTAATAACATAATAGCATAGTGAATCTATTTGTCATACAACTTCAATCAGCCCACTCCACCAAAAAAACACCTGGGATATTCCCAGAAATACCTTCCATATGTGTCTTCTTCAGAAGAAGTCCGCAAATGCATAAAATTCTTGAAACCGGGCTTTGAGCATGCATTGATTCTCTGTAAACAATGTTTGTATTCGTGATCTCCATATCCACAATGCTTGCAGTATAATAGCTCCTTCTTCAATTTGGCTTCAAGTTTGAAGTTTTTGCAGAGTGTTGCAATCTTTTCTTCTTCTTCTTCTTCTTTTTTTAATCTTCATAGCATCATCTAGCATATGTGGTTCCTCTGGACAATTCGGATCTTGACATTGAAAATACCTAAGCTTTTCCGGTTGTGATTCAATCACCATTCTGATGCGTGAACAACCTTCCCGCCGACACTTTGAATACATCCAAGGACATTGCATAAGACTGTGGTCATCCATGAAACATAATGGACAAACCTCTTTTGCTTCGACACATAATATTTGCTTCGCTTTGCATTTAGAAAACATGGTGGATGTTGAGAAAGAAATCGGTTGGTTTGGTTTAGAATAAAACCTAGTGATGTATTTATAATAGAAAATAGGTGTTGGTAATTCAAACGGGCGGTTTCAGTAAAGTCGCCAGCGCTATTACTTCAAACGCCAACGGCTCCCTTTTCTTTTTCGACCTATAAATTTCACTCCTCCCATCTCCAAAATCACATCTTCTTCTTCTTCTTTTTTATTAAATCTTTCTCCCTCTTTGACAGAAATGCATGTTAGAATTCGTGGTCCCAAGTTTACTCAAGAAGAGGATATAAATCTATGCAAAGCATATTTCTTCCAAAGGGTAATCACCAGTGTTTTTATTTCTCATGACGGTTCTTTTTGGGAGAACGTTTTTCAATGTTCGTCTCACTGACTGGAAACCCAGGAAACTGAGATGCTCGTCGATTGCATGCTCGTTTTCATTCTGTTAGGCTTGAAGTCCATCCATTTCTTGCTCTGGTAATGGAAATTGATCGAGAAAAGTTCATCGGTGTTACTGAAGATGAAGTGATCCAAACAGCTCTTGATAATTGGGAGGAAGCTCACGGTAAACCTTTTCGTTACGAAGCGTGTTTCATAATTCTAAAAGATGGTCCATCTCAAGCACATCGTTACTGCACTCGAATGCCGCTGCCGGTCTTTACAATGGAAGAAGATGTTATTCTTACTCGATGTTGGTTACATCGTATGATGAGACCAATGAACAATGACATTTTCTGGGAAAGAGTATTGGGACATTTTGTAGCATCGCGGAACGAAGCCATAAGAAACTGTAAGAGCCTTGTTAGATCATAGCTCGATCGACCTCTCATGTGTTGCTATCTCAAGCATGTTTGTCAATGTTAGTGATCAAAACTATGAGTCTTGATTTCTAGCCTACATAGCTAAGTCTCGGACTAGGATAGAAAAGTGTATTAGAGCTCAAGGACTTCATGGCGATTCATCATACAACGACGAAGATCTATACAAGGAACCGTGGAACTTCATCAACAAAAAGGTATATGGAGACTTGAACTTATCTATCACTCAAAAGTCTATCTATTCTATCTCCTACTTCTTATGAGACAAAAGTTGTATGCTATATAAACTAGATCATACACATTTGACATTTCGAGTTGAGCATTCATTGCTTATCTTTTATCTCGAAATCGTGTGTTGGTAAAGCGTTTCGCTTTGATCAAGTTTATCTTCACCTAGTGACGAAAGTCATGAAAAGTTTCAATCACTTTGAGAATCTCTCTGACATGAATCGGTATGTGAATAACGGCTACATAGCGTCCTCTGAGAATGTCTCAATAACTGAAATGAGAGTTTAGATTACATAACCATGTATTCCTTGAACCGAAGTTTTCGAACTTTGTTGATCAAGAGAAATCGGGAGGATTGTGGAATTGGCTTGCCAAGTCCGCGAACTGTCGGAATTTCTCGACCGAGAATTTCAGCTGGATTTTCCAAACACTCGTTTGTGTGCTAAGTCCGTGAACCCAGTCCGCGAACTGGCGGAAGTTCTCTTTCCGAGAATTTCTGCTGAGTTTGGAAAACTCAACCGATTAACTTAAGTCCGCGAACTTGTTTGTGAACTTAAGAGGTTATGATCTAAAGATGTTCTCTGAACATGAAACATTAAATTACTAAGGAATGCTTTATGCAAACCGTGGCTATAATGTTCATGAGCCGATTCAATCGAATCGAATCATCTTTGTTTCAATTGTGTCTTGTGTAGTTACATAAGATCTAAAGAAATTGAACAACTCTTTAACTAGTTCATTTGAGTCAATGGAACTAGTTATGGTGAATAAGAACAAGGTTAATATGAAATGCTCATATGGTTAACCTTTTGGGTTACTATGTTGAACCAACATACACATACACGTTTGGGCATGGTTTTCACGAACCCAGTAAACGTCTACCCAAGTGTGTGTGACAAGCTAAGTTTTCGATCTAAGGGTTGAGAAATATTAGCTTGAATCTGAATCAGGTTTTCATCTAATGGTGAATAAGGATTTCTTTGTAACTAAGGCAAGACCCTGATTTGAAGGCTATATAAAGGAGACATCTAGCATTGTGTAAAACTAATCCCACACGTCTGTGTGCTACTAGTGCGCCCGCTAGAATCGATCTCCATTAACCTTTGATTTTCTTCTCTAAAACCAGATTAACGACTTAAAGACTTCATTGGGATTGTGAAGCCAGACGATACTAGTTTTGTGGTAGTTGCGTGATCTGATCTTGCATCTTCTATCGTACGAATACAATCGATTGATTGGCTTGAGATCGTGAGATTTATCCGATAGGCAAGATAAAGAAGTCACAAACATCTTCGTCTCACTGTTTGTGATTCCTCGACAAACCGCATGTGTAGTAAGGAAGGATTGAAAAGAGGTGATTGATTAATCTAGGCTGTTCTTCGGGAATATAAGACCGGATTATCAATTGATTCATGTTCACCTTGATTTTATATCTTAAGACGGAACAAAACCTAGGGTTTATCTGTGGGAGACAGATTTATCCTTTGATAGACTTTTCTGTGTGAGACAGATCTGTTTATTATCAAGTCTGTGATTTTTGGTTGCAGCAACTCTTGGTTGTGGGTGAGATCAGCTAAGGGAATCAAGTGCGTAGTACCCTGTTGGGATCAGAGGCGTAGGAATACAACTGTAACTTGGATTGGTGGGAGACTGATTGGGGTTCAATTATAGTCATGTCCGAAGTTAGCTTGGAGTAGGCTAGTGTCTGTAGCGGCTTAATACAGTGTGTATTCAATCTGGACTAGGTCTCGGGTTTTTTCTGCATTTGCAGTTTCCTCGTTAACAAAATTCCTGGTGTTTGTGTTATTTATTTTCCGCATTATATTTTATATAATTGAAATAATACAGGTTGTGTGTTCGTGATCATCAATTGGAAATCCAACCTTTGGTTGTTGATTGATATTGATTGATCCTTGTACATTGGTATTTGGTACCGTCCAAGTTATTCCTTTTATTTGATAAAGACTCGCTATTGATTTTAGCTTGAGTAAAAATCAAATCAAGAGAGAGATATTAACTCCTTGAGATACTTTTATCTAGATTGAGTCTGACTGTCTAGTTGATTCTCTAGCAAAGTATTTCGAAGTTAGTCCATACAGATTGCTAAGCGAAATATTGGGTGTTTTTTTTGTCTAAAAAGGTACGTCTATAAACTTGAGCAAGTTTTATGTTATTATTAATTGTTTGAATACTTATAATGATCAATGTACCTTGATTATCATTCATTTCTACCTAACTTGATCTGTGTTTAAGGTTCTTGAATGTATAGGTTTGAAAATAGTTGTTCGGGATGTTTGGACTTCATGGTACACATTCCAAGGATGCATACCATCATTTAAAATCAAAATCCAGGGGTTTAAGTTCGCAAACCCAGTCCGCAAACTTTTTTGTCATGAAAATTCGTTTGCAAACCAGTATGCGTACTTGACGTCGATATTCGGTAAACTTGTCTCGGCCGTAACTTCTTCGTCCGAACTCGGAATGAACTCATTCTTTTTGAATTGTCTTCTTATTTGAATTCTCTTCAAAATGGAGATGAGAAATATTGATTTCTAATGAGTTAAGATTGGTATTTGTCCTGTCTCTTGTTTTTGAGTGTTTTGCTCCATTTCGTCGCACTTGATCCACTTCTCTTGAACTTGGGCACTTGGATTCTTGGAGTACTACTCTTCTAAGCTAAATTTTAGCTTTTACAAGAATGTTGTTGGTGAATCACAAAGAAGGAAGTTCAAGACTGGAAAGTAGTACGCAGTGCTGTAAAATTCTTGAATGTTCACAATCATCCTATGTGAACTATGGTGCATGGTCGTTATTGAATTTGTATGTTCTTCTTTGTTAAGAAAATCTTTTTATACGCCTTTGGTAGCTATTCTTGGTATAAATCCGGGCGAAAAAATTGATTCTACCCTCTAAGGACAAATCATCTTGTATGTGCATTACGAGTTTGTCTTGATGCCTAGGAAACTTCTTATGAGAATTTATTCTTATTTTTGAGAAGGATTACTAGAGTTTGTAATAGAAAATATTATGATTCCACATAGCTGTGTCCAACGTTTTCATCTTCATGTTTTTAGATTTACTGGTTTTAAATTCTAAAAATATTTGGAGGATGATGTTATTGCATGATGAATCTGTTTTGAAGTATTGCAATATTTTTATGGGATATGTATTGTTTACGTCCGTGAACTTGAAGGTCCCATATTGTGTCAAAAGTAAAGTCGTTCATAAATTGATATTTGTATTGATGAAAGGACGAATGGACTTTTGACAACTACAAAAGTTATGCCTATGCAGTCATGTATTTAATGGAAAATAGGATAAAATCTTTTGTTCGACAAGGATAAAGTCTATTATGTCGTTATGATGGAAAATAGAAAAGATCCTTGTATGTTATCCACGGTATTGGTCTTCATTGATCCATTTTGTTATGTTTTACCGTGAAGGCTCCATTGTGTGTCTTATGTTGAGCACGATACAACTAAGTCAATTATTCTTATTGGCTTTGTTGGTTGTTCCATAAGATGCTATATGTTGAGCATTATGAACTAAATTAATCATCTTTGTTGGTTATTTAGTTATTTGTTCCGAAAGTCTTCTTTTGTCGAGCAAATCCTTTGACAATTAAATTGATTACTTTTGTGATTAGTTTGGTTGTTTGTATTCCAATTAGATTAATTATAAGTTATCTTATAAATAGTCTAGTTGAGTTTTCATATATTCCACAAGTTCTTGTGTTGAGTATATGAACGGCTATACAAATCATGTTCTATTGATTAATGTAGTTGTATATTCGGTAAGGTTTTTCCTTATGTTGAGTAATGATTAAGTTAGTCGTCTCTGTATGATTATCTTAGTCGTACCTCCGTAAGTTTATTTATTTTGAGCACCTTCAATTAAATTGATGACTTTTGTGGTTTGATTTAGTTGTGTATTACAATTAAATTAATCATGGGTTTTCTTGTGATTAATTTGGTTGAGTTTTGGATATAGAAAATCATTTCTATGGTTTTTGATGTCCAATTTAAAAATCCTTCTTTTCTTTCGAAATTAAGGTCGCTCTTGTTGTTCTTTCGGGAATGACATCAAATAAAGGAGAGTTTTTTTGAACTTGTGCTTGATGGTAATATCTTGCGGGGTGTGCGGCTGTGGAATTTTATAGGGGTTATCTTGTATCTTAAAACTCCTTGATGAATGCATTTAGCTTCGGCTTTATAATTGCATCTAAATTAAGTTGGTATGTATTTTTCTTTTAGTCTATGAAATGTTTCTTGTGGAAATTTCATTATGATCCCGTTCTTGTACCTTTGCCAATTTTATTGACAAAAAGGGGGAGAAATAATGTAGTTCACACTACAAATACATATGGTTTTCGGATCATTGTGTAAGGGGGAGTGGTTTCCATGATCGAGATGGAGTATTGACTAAGGGGGAGTGATTCATATCACCGTAGTATTATTGTTAAAGTCGTGATACAATTGTACTTTGATATTACATAATAATAATATGACATTGTATAATAATGATCGAGAATCTCGATTTCTCTCATTGTTATAGCTACGGATCTTCAACAATGGTGATACTAAACTTACAACCTTTGGGATCATTGGAGTACTTGGAAGGACGAAAATTTCAGGGAACGTTGAAGATTAGACTATGGAATAGGAGCCACTAAAGTTTATCTTTTTTGTATTCCATATGTATTAATAGTTTTATCACTAAAATTGACAAAGGGGGAAATTGTTAGAGCATAGCTTGGTCGACCTCGAATGCATTGCTATCTCAAGCATGTTTGTCAATGTTAGTGATCAAAAATATGAGTCTTGATTTCTAGCCTACATAGCTAAGTCTCAGACTAGGATAGAAAAGTGTAGTTCAGCTCCAGGACTTCATGGCGATTCATCATACAACGACGAAGATCTATACAAGGAACCGTGGAACTTCATCAACAAAAAGGTATGTGGAGACTTGAACTTATCCATCACTCAAAAGTCTATCTATTCTATCTCCTACTTCTTATGAGACAAAAGTCATATGCTATATAGATTATATCATACACATTTGACATTTCGAGCTGAGCATTCATTGCTTATATTGTATCTCGAAATCGTGTGTTGGTAAAGAGTTTCGCTTTGATCAAGTTTATCTTCACCTAGTGACGAAAGTCATGAAAAGTTTCAATCACTTTGATAATTGATCTGACGTGAATCGGTCTGTGAATAACAGCTACATAGCGTCCTATGAGAATGTCTCAATGATTGAAATGAGAGTTTAGATTACATAACCATGTATTCCTTGAACCGAAGTTTTTGAACTTTGTTGATCAAGAGAAATCGGGAGGATTGTGGAATTGTCTTGCCAAGTCCGCGAACCCAGTCCTCAGACTCAGTCCGCGAACTGTCGGAAGTTCTCGACCGAGAATTTCTACTGCATTTTCCAAAAACTCGTTTGTGTGCTAAGTCCGCGAACTGGTGGAAGTTCTCTTTCCGAGAATTTCTGCTGAGTTTGGAAAACTCAACCGATTAACTTAAGTCCGCGAACTTGTTTGTGAACTTAAGAGGTTATGATCTAAAGATGTGCTCTGAACATGAATCATTAAATTACTAAGGAATGCTTTATGCAAACCGTGGCTATAATGTTCATGAGCCGATTCAATCGAATCAAATCATCTTTGTTTCAATTGTGTCTTGTGTAGTTACATAAGATCTCATAGAAATTGAACATGAGTCAAGTGGACTAGTTATGGTGAATAAGAACAAGGTTAATATGAAATGCTCATATGGTTAACCTTTTGGGTTACTATGTTGACCAACATACACGTACACGTTTGGGCATGGTTCACAAACCCAGTAAACGTCTACCCAAGTGTGTGTGACAAGCTAAGTTTTCGATCTAATGGTTGAGAAATATTATCTTGAATCTAAATCAGGTTTTCATCTAACGGTGAATAAGGATTGCTTTGTACCTAAGGCAAAACCCTGATTTGAAGACTATATAAAGGAGACATCTAGCATTGCGAAAAACCAATACCCACACGTCTGTGTGATACTAGTGCGCTCGCTAGAGTCGATTCTCCTTTAACCTTTGGTTTTCTTCTCTAAAACCAGGTTAACGACTTAAAGACTTCATTGGGATTGTGAAGCCAAACCGATACTACTTTTATCGTAATTGTGTGATCTGATCTTGCATCTTCTATCGTACGAGTACAATCAATTGATTGGATTGAGATCGTGAGATTTATCCGATAGGCAAGATAAAGAAGTCACAAACATCTTCGTCTCACTGTTTGTGATTCCTCGACAAACCGCATGTGTAGTCAGGAAGGATTGTAGAGAGGTGATTGATTAATCTAGGATGTTCTTTGGGAATATAAGACCAGATTATCAATTGGTTCCTGTTCACCTTGATTTTATATCTTAAGACGGAACAAAACCTAGGGCTTATCTATGGGAGACAGATTTATCCTTTGATAGACTTTTCTGTGTGAGACAGATCTGTTTATTATCAAGTCTGTGATTTTTGGTTGCAGCAACTCTTGGTTGTGGGTGATATCAGCTAAGGGAATCAAGTGTGTAGTACCCTGCTGGGATCAGAGGCGTGGGAGTACAACTGTAACTTGGATTGGTGGGAGACTGATTGGGATTCAACTATAGTCCAGTCCGAAGTTAGCTTGGAGTAGGCTAGTGTCTGTAGCGGCTTAATATAGTGTGTATTCAATCTGGACTAGGTATCGGAGTTTTTCTGCATTTGCAGTTTCCTCGTTAACAAAACTCCTGGTGTTTGTGTTATTTCTTTTCCGCATTATATTTTATATAATTGAAATAATACAGGATGTGCGTTCGTGATCATCAATTGGAAATCCAACCTTTGGTTGTTGATTGATATTGATTGATCCTTGTACATTGGTCTTTGGTACCGTCCAAGTTATTCCTTGTATTTGATAAAGACTCTCTATTGATTTTAGCTTGAGTAAAAATCAAATCAAGAGAGAGATATTAACTCCTTGAGATACTTTTATCTAGATTGAGTCTGACTGTCTAGTTGATTCTCTAGCAAAGTATTTCGGAGTTAGTCCATACAGATTCCTAAGCGAAATATTGGGTGGTTTTGTTAGACCCCCGCTTTTTCTATTGGTATCAGAGCAGGCAAACACGTTTAAGACCTTACAAGTCTGTGTTTGTAGCGATCTGACTCTATGGAAAATAGTGTTATCTCAATAAATGCACCACCAGATCCAGGGATTTCAGAATTCTCTTCCATGACTGATTTAATAAAATCTGTAGAAGAAATTCTATCTAAACCTCCACCAGGTTTAAAATCCCATGAAGTGTTTTCATGGCTTGAAAAGAAGCTTGAGAGCTTATCTCTTGATGTTGAGTTATACCTCCAGAAAGAGCAAGAATGTCTTGACATGCTAAATCAAGTTATGATGAATAATATTCATGTTGAGGTTGATATTTATTTACTAATCAGTGAGAGCAATGCTCCTCCTCTGCGTAATCCAATTAGTTGTGATAAACTAAACGAATTACAAGAGAAGTTTAAATCTCAGTCATCTGAGTGTATCACCTCAAAGCATGAATTGATTCGTTGCTCAATTCCTGATACTTCCTATCAAGATAGTAGTATTGTATTCTTTTATGAAGAATCTAGGACGTCTCTTTTTATCAAAAGAGTTTCCCTTCGCAGTACTAAAAATTATCTGCAGAAACTGTTTTTTATAAGTTGAATAACAAGAAACCGGAAACACAAATATTTTTGTGTTCTCTTGAAGTTCTTTGATAGACTTATAAAAACAGTTCCTTAGGTGTTTCTCAACACTACAAGATTTAAGAGTTGTTGGAAAGAAACTCTTTCTTGGTGCCATGGTGAGCAAGACATTTTTCACCTCAACACAACTTGTTTGTGTTGAAAGTGCATCCTCACCAAGAAATGCGCTGCTATGTATACGATGAGGGTAGCACAACAACTGGGGCGCACAGATTATATTCCGTAAGGCTGTAGAACTCAATTGTACTTTTCTAAAAAGGTACGTCTATAAACTTGAGCAAGTTTTATGTTTTTATTACTTGTTTGAATACTTATAATGATCCATGTACCTTGATTATCATTCATTTCTACCTAACTTGATCTGTGTTTAAGGTTCTTGAATGTATAGGTTTGAAAATAGTTGTTCGGGATGTTTGGACTTCATGGTACACATTCCAGGGATGCATACCATCATTTAAAATCAAAATCCAGGGGTTTAAGTTCGCAAACCCAGTCCGCAAACTTTTTTGTCATGAAAATTCGTTTGCAAACCCGTATGCATACTTGACGTCGATATTCGGTAAACTTGTCTCGGCCGTAACTTCTTCGTCCGAACTCGGAATGAACTCATTCTTTTTGAATTCTCTTCCTATTTGAATTCTCTTCAAAATGGAGATGACAAATATTGATTTTGAATGAGTTAAGATTGGTATTTGTCATGTCTCTTGTTTTTGAGTGTTTTGCTCCATTTCGTCACACTTGTTCCATTTCTCTTGAACTTGGGCACTTGGATTCTTGGAGTACTACTCTTCTAAGCTAAATTTTAGCTTTTACAAGAATGTTGTTGGTGAATCACAAAGAAGGAAGTTCAAGAATGGAAAGTAGTACGCAGTGCTGTAAAATTCTTGAATGTTCACAATCATCCTATGTGAACTATGGTGCATGGTCGTTGTTGACTTTGTATGTTTTTATATGCTAAGAAAATCTTTTTATACGCCTTTGGTAGCTATTCTTGGTATAAATCCGGGCGAAAAAATTGATTCTACCCTCTAAGGACAAATCATCTTGTATGTGCATTACGAGTTTGTCTTGATGCCTAGGAAACTTCTTATGAGAATTTATTATTATTTTTGAGAAAGATTACTAGAGTTTGCAATAGCAATTAATGTGATTAAACATATCTGTGTCCAACGTTTTCATCTTCATGTTTTTAGATTTACTGGTTTTAAATTCTAAAAAATATTTGGAGAATGATGTTATTGCAGTATGAATCTGTTTTGAAGTATTGCAATATTTTTATGGGATATGTATTGTTTACGTCCGTAAACTTGAAGGTCCCATATTGTGTCAAAAGTAAAGTCATTCATAAATTGATATTTGTATTGATGAAAGGACGAATGGACTTTTGACAATTACAAAAGTTATGCCTATGCAGTCATGTATTTGATGGAAAATAGGATAAAATCTTTTGTTTGACAAGGATAAAGTCTATTATTTCGTTATGATGGAAAATAGAATAGATCCTTGTATGTTATCCACGGTAGTGGTCTTCATTGATCCATTTTGTTATATTTTACCGTGAAGGCTTCATTGTGTGTCTTATGTTGAGAACGATACAACTAAGTCAATTATTCTTATTGGCTTTGTTGATTGTTCCATAAGATTCTATATGTTGAGCATTATGAACTAAATTAATCATCTTGGTTGGTTATTTAGTTATTTGCTCCGAAAGTCTTCTTTTGTCGAGAAAATCCTTTGACAATTAAATTGATTACTTTTGTGATTAGTTTGGTTGTTTGTATTCCAATTAGATTAATTATAAGTTCTCATATAATTAGTCTAGTTGAGTTTTCATATATCCCACAAGTTCTTGTGTTGAGTATATGAACAGCTATACAAATCATGTTCTATTGGTTAATGTAGTTGTATATTCCGTAAGGTTTTTCCTTATGTTGAGTAACGATTAAGTTAGTCGTCTCTGTATGATTATCTTAGTCGTAGATCCGTAAGTTTACTTATGTTGAGCACCTTCAATTAAATTGATCACTTTTGTAGTTTGATTTAGTTGCGTATTCCAATTAAATTAATCATGGGTTTTCTTGTGATTAATTTGGTTGAGTTTTGGATATAGAAAATCATTTCTATGGTTTTTGGTGTCCAATTTAAAAATCCTTCTTTTCTTTCGAAATTAAGGTCGCTCTTGTTGTTCTTTCGGGAATGACATCAAATGGGGGAGAGTTCTTTTGAACTTGTGCTTGATAGTAATATCTTGCGGGGTGTGCGGCTGTGGAATTTTATAGAGGTTATCTTGTATCTTAAAACTCCTTGATGAATTCATTTATCTTCGGCTTTATGATTGCATCTAAATTAAGTTGGTATGTATTTTTCTTTTAATCTATGAAATGTCTCTTGTGGAAATTTCATTATGATCCCGTTCTTGTACCTTTGCCAATTTTATTGACAAAAAGGGGGAGAAATAATGTAGTTCACACTACAAATACATATGGTTTTCGGATCATTGTGTAAGGGGGAGTGGTTTCCATGATCGAGATGGAGTATTGACTAAGGGGGAGTGATTCATATCACCGTAGTATTATTGTTAACGTCATGATACAATTGGACTTTGATATTACATAATAATAATATGACACTGTATAATAATGATTGAGAATCTCGATTTCTCTCATTGTTATAGCTACGGATCTTCAACAACGATGATGCTAAACTTACAACCTTTGGGATCATTGGAGTACTTGGAAGGACGAAGATTTCAGGGAACATTGAAGATTAGACTATGGAATAGGAGCCACTAAAGTTTATCTTTTTTGTATTCCATATGTATTAATAGTTTTATCACTAAAATTGACAAAGGGGGAGATTGTTAGAGCATAGATCGGTCGACCTCGCATGCGTCACTATCTCAAGCATATTTGTCAATGTTAGTGATCAAAACTATGAGTCTTGATTTCTAGCCTACATAGCTAAGTCTCGGACTAGGATAGAAAAGTGTAGTTGAGCTCAAGGACTTCATGGCGATTCATCATACAACGACGAAGATCTATTCAAGAAACTGTGGAACTTCATCAACAAAAAGGTATGTGGAGACTTGAACTTATCTATCACTCAAAAGTCTGTCTATTCTATCTCCTACTTCCTATGAGACAAAAGTCGTATGCTATATAGACTAGATCATACACATTTGACATTTCGAGCTGAGCATTCATTAATTATCTTTTATCTCGAAATCGTGTGTTGGTAAAGTGTTTCGCTTTGATCAAGTTTATCTTCACCTAGTGACGAAAGTCATGAAAAGTTTCAATCACTTTGAGAATTGATCTGACGTGAATAGGTTTGTGAATAACGGATACATAGCGTCCTCTGAGAATGTATCAATGATTGAAATGAGAGTTTAGATTACATAACCATGTATTCCTTGAACCGAAGTTTTCGAACTTTGTTGATCAAGAGAAATCAGGAGGATTGTGGAATTGGCTTGCCAAGTCCGCGAACTGTCGGAAGTTCTCGACCGAGAATTTCTGCTGGATTTTCCAAAAACTCGTTTGTATGCTAAGTCCGCGAACTGGCGGAAGTTCTCTTTCCGAGAATTTCTGTTGAGTTTGGAAAACTCAACCGATTAACTTAAGTCCGCGAACTTGTTTGTGAAATTAATAGGTTATGATATAAATATGTGCTCTGAACATGAAACATTAAATTACTAAGGAATTATTTATGCAAACCGTGGCTATAATGTTCATGAGCCGATTCAATCGAATCGAATCATCTTTGTTTCAATTGTGTCTTGCGTAGTTACATAAGATCTCATAGAAATTGAACAACTCTTTAACTAGTTCATTTGAGTCAATTGAACTAGTTATGGTGAAGAAGAAACCCAGTAAACGTCTACCCAAGTGTGTGTGACAAGCTAAGTTTTTGATCTAACGGTTGAGAAATATTAGCTTGAATCTAAATCAGGTTTTCATCTAACGGTGAATAAGGATTGCTTTGTACCTAAGGAAAAACCCTGATTTGAAGGCTATATAAAGGAGACATCTAGCATTGTGCAAAACCAATCCCCACACGTCTGTGTGATACTAGTGCGCTCGCTAAAGTCGATTCTCCTTTAACCTTTGGTTTTCTTCTCTAAAACCAGGTTAACGACTTAAAGACTTCATTGGGATTGTGAAGCCAAACCGATACTACTTTTATCGTAGTTGTGTGATCTGATCTTTCATCTTCTATCGTACGAGTACAATCGATTGATTGGCTTGAGATCGTGAGAGTTCTCCGATAGGCAAGATAAAGAAGTCACAAACATCTTCGTCTCACTGTTTGTGATTCCTCGACAAACCGCATGTGTAGTCAGGAAGGATTGTAGAGAGGTGATTGATTAATCTAGGCTGTTCTTCGGGAATACAAGACCGAATTATCAATTGGTTCATGTTCACCTTGATTTTATACCTTAAGACGGAACAAAACCTAGGGTTTATCTGTGGGAGACATATTTATCCTTTGATAGATTTTTCTGTGTGAGACAGATCTGTTTATTATCAAGTCTGTGATTTTTGGTTGCAGCAACTCTTGGTTGTGGGTGAGATCAGCTAAGGTAATCAAGTGCGTAGTACCCTGCTGGGATCAGAGGCGTAGGAGTACAACTGTACCTTGGATCGGTGGGAGACTGATTGGGGTTCAACTATAGTCCAGTCCGAAGTTAGCTTGGAGTAGGCTAGTGTCTGTAGCGGCTTAATACAGTGTGTATTCAATCTGGACTAGGTCCCGGGGTTTTTCTGCATTTGCGGTTTCCTCGTTAACAAAACTTATGGTGTCTGTGTTATTTCTTTTCCGCATTATATTTTATATAATTGAAATAATACAGGTTGTGCGTTCGTGATCATCAATTGGAAATCCAACCTTTGGTTGTTGATTGATATTGATTGATCCTTGGAAATTGGTCTTTGGTACCGTCCAAGTTATTCCTTGTATTTGATAAAGACTCGATGTTGATTTTAGCTTGAGTAAAAATCAAATCAAGAGAGAGATATTAACTCCTTGAGATACTTTTATCTAGATTGAGTCTGACTGTCTAGTTAATTCTCTAGCAAAGTATTTCAGAGTTAGTCCATACAGATTGCTAAGCGAAATATTGGGTGGTGTTGTTAGACCCCCACTTTTTCAAACCTAGAACTAAGAATTGCATTCATCACCGAGGAAGTCAAACATTATACAGAAGTATTGTGGATGGTTCATCGTAGTACTTCTGGATTATCTAACGAAGAACTGATGAGTATCTTACCTTTGTCCTCGTGGGCTCAACTGCATCATAAAAATATCTGAACTTGTTATTTATCTGTTTTACAGAAAACCATTGCTCAGACCAAGTTTACCGAAGAAAGCGGAAGAAAGTTTAGGCATTTTGAACGCTATGAACTTTACAGAGAGAATGTCGCTGGATTTGATGTAGTTTGATGTTTTTGTTGTGGTTTATTAAAATGTAGTTTGATGTTATTTACAAGTTTAAACTGTAATAAATTTGACTTAATCTGAAGTGGAAATTTATTTTAAAATATAAACATTTTCATTTATTGATATTACTGCCAATTCTTTTACCAGATATAAACTTAGACAATAATAAAAACTTCAATAAAAATCAAGTACAAGTTTTGGCCTCCTGTTTATCTTCATTTGACGTATTTTCCATTCAACGCGCTCTTTGACAGTTTCACCTTTATTTTTGAATTTTTTGTTGTTAACTTTCAAAACTGGAGCTCTTATTTGCCTTTTAGCGGAACATTTTCTTGGAGCAACTTCTAAAACTTGCAATTCCCTTTTACAATTTTCAATATTTTTAAAACTCACACATATCTTAGAAACAACAGCTTCAAGTTTTGCATCGCAAAAAAAGTGTGATCGCCTTTTTAGCCATTTTATAAGAGAAAATTCAAGTGAATTTTGGTGTGAGTGAATTGTTTGAAGATTGTGGTAATTTATAGAGGTAAAAAGTGAATTTCAAATTTTAAAAAACTACCCGTCGGCGTCGGTAGCAAAAACACCAACATTTTATCTTAGGACGCCACGTTGGTTCTTCCGACGCCAGAGTTTTCCCTTCCAACGCCAGCGTTGGATCTACCGACGCTTGCATTTTTACCTGGATCGCACGCCTATTGATTTAACACCAATGCTTTACCATAGTGGAAAACCTAGTTTGGCCATCCACCTGGATCAATAAATGAATGGGTTTGTTCATTCCCATAGGAATTGCTCTAAATCAAGATATCAATGATGCAATTAGAGATGGATATCATATTCTCTTCATGTATTTAAAGGTCCGAAGAAAATACGTAACTTAACTATTTTAGTCCTTAATTACTGGATCATGGAGGCTTTATCATCGTGTTCCTCTAATAAAGGACCTTTAGCCTTAAAGTTAGGGTCAGAG
Source organism: Papaver somniferum (assembly GCF_003573695.1). Lineage (NCBI taxonomy): Eukaryota > Viridiplantae > Streptophyta > Magnoliopsida > Ranunculales > Papaveraceae > Papaver > Papaver somniferum. The sequence continues at coordinate 14,741,174 of NW_020621603.1, read as the reverse complement.
CCTAATAAATGAAATCTCTCTAACATTTTCATATTATTCTTACTAGTTGGAGCTTCTTCAATGGGATGTGTGTGAAGGAAAAAGTCTTCATCCACGTAGGATTCACATCCATTTTTCCTATACTCTTTCTCCAACCCTAACCTCTTGGATTAATATGTAACTGACATGGTAGAGATTTAGATAGACATCCTCTTGGCCAACCTCTTGTTTCAGAGGTTCACCAAGAGGATTTATAACCATCCTAGTCGGCATTTTTTTGAATTAAAAATAGATTCCATATATTAAGAGCTTCTCCAATGGTGAATATGGATGTTTCCTACTTGGCATTATTTTTAAGACATCCTCTAGGTATAAAATCCTAAATATTATGAGAAAATAAATTTTATCTCCAACCATAAAGTGTTGTATCCTTCTTTTAATTATTTATAGGTATATAATTGGTTAAAATTATTGGGAAAATTTATTTCCATTTTTGTTTTTAATGATTTTTACTAATAAAAGTGTGACTAGGATGGGAAGACATCCTCTAAGTGAATGTCTTAAACTTGAGGTTCACCTAGAGGATGTCTAACTTTTTTTTGCCACATCATCCTCATATCAATGGGTTGGAAATGATTTTTTATAAAAATGGTTGTGTTTCCTATGTGGATGAAGACTTTTTCCTTCACACACATTCCAATGGAGAAGCTCTAAAAGTAATTCATATATTTAAATTTACTGAATCAAAATCTAAATTTTCCTACGATTCTTTTCTTTCTCCCTGTTTTTATTGAACGAAAACTGTTCTTCTTTTTCTTTTTTCATCTACTTCATGGAAACATCATCTTTCGATCGGGCGACTTTCTGTTTTCCTTCTTATCAGATTCCATTAGTATGTCCATGTTAATATCATAACGGGTAAACAGACATTTCTCGGTTGTAATATGATGTAGGATCGAGCAAGAGAGAGGAGAGCACAACGCGAAAGCAATAAAACGATTACATTGATAATCAATTTGGTGTACAATTTGAAAAAGCGTGGGTCTAACAACACCACCCAATATTTCGCTTAGCAATCTGTATGGACTAACTCCGAAATACTTTGCTAGAGAATCGACTAGACAGTCAGACTCAATCTAGATAAAAGTATCTCAAGGAGTTAATATCTCTCTCTTGATTTGATTTTTACTCAAGCTAAAAACAATAGCGAGTCTTGATCAAATACAAGGAATAACTTGGACGGCACTAAAGACCAATGTCCAAGTGTTAATCAATGAAATCAACAACCACAAGGTCGGATCTCCAATCGATTAACCTTTAACGCACAACCTGTATTATTTCAATTATAAAGATAAACAATATAATGCGGAAAATGAAATAACACAGACACCAGAAATTTTGTTAACGAGAAAACCGCAAATGCAAAAAAAACCCCGGGACCTAGTCCAGATTGAATACACACTGTATTAAGACGCTACAGACACTAGCCTACTGCAAACTAACTTCGGACTGGACTATAGTTGAACCCCAATCAGTCTCCCACCGATCCAAGGTATAGTTGTACTCCTACGCCTCTGATCCCAGCAGGACACTGCGCACTTGATTCCCTTAGCTGATCTCACCCACAACCAAGAGTTGCTGCAACCCAAAATCGCAGACTTGATAATAAACATATCTGTCTCACACAGAAAATTCTATCAAAGGATAAATATGTCTCCCACAGATAAACCCTAGGTTTTGTTCCGTCTTTTGATATAAAATCAAGGTGAACATGAACCAATTGATAATCCGGTCTTATATTCCCGAATAACAGCCTAGATTAATCAATCACCTCTCTACAATCCTTCCTGACTACACAAGAGGATTATCAAGGAATCACAAATAGTGAGACGAAGATGTTTGAGACTTATTTATACTGCCTATCGGAGAACTCTCACGATCTAAAGTCAATCAATCGATTGTACTCGTACGATAGAAGATGCAAGATCAGATCACACAACTACGATAAAGTAGTATCGTCTGGCTTCACAATCCCAATGAAGTATTTAAGTCGTTAACCTTATTTTAGAGAAGAAAATCAAAGGTTAATGGAGATCGACTCTAGCGGGCGCACTAATAGCACACAGATGTGTGGGGATTAGTTTTGCACAATGCTAGATGTCTCCTTTATATAGCCTTCAAATCAGGGTTTTTCTTAGTTACAAAGCAATCCTTATTCACCGTTAGATGAAAACCTGATTTAGATTCAAGTTAATATTTCTCAACCGTTAGATCGAAAACTTAGCTTTTCACAGACACTTGGGTAGACGTTTATTGGGTTGGTGAAAACCAAGCCCAAACGTGTACGTGTATGTTGGTTCAACATAGTAACCCAAAAGGTTAACCATATGAGAATTTCATAATAACCTTGTTCTTCTTCACCATAACTAGTTCAATTGACTCAAATGAACTAGTTAAAGAGTTGTTCAATTGGTATGAGATCTTATGTAACTACACAAGACACAATTGAAACAAAGATGATTCGATTCTATTGAATCGGCTCAAGAACATTATAGCCACGGTTTCCATAAAGCATTCCTTAGTAATTTAATGTTTCATGTTCAGAGCACATCTTTAGATCATAACCTCTTAAGTTCACAAACAAGTTCGCGGACTTAAGTTAATCGGTTGAGTTTTCCAAACTCAGCAGAAATTCTCGGAAAAAGAACTTCCGCCAGTTCGCGGACTGGGTTCGCGGACTGAGTTTGCGTACTTAGCACACAAACAAGTTTTGGAAAAACCAGCAGAAATTCTCGGTCGAGAACATCCGACAGTTCGCGGACTGAGTCTGCGGACTGGGTTCGCGGACTTGGCAAGCCAATTCCACAATCCTCCCGATTTCTCTTGATCAACAAAGTTCGAAAACTTCGGTTCAAGGAATACATGGTTATGTAATCTAAACTCTCATTTCAATCATTGAGACATTCTCAGAGGATGCTATGTAGCCGTTATTCACAAAACGATTCACGTCAGAGCAATTCTCAAAGTGATTGAAACTTTTCATGACTTTCGTCACTAGGTGAAGATAAACTTGATCAAAGCAAAACGCTTTACCAACAAACCATTTCGAGATAAAGATAAGCAGCGAATGCTCAGCTCGAAATGTCAAATGTGTATGATCTAGACTATATAGCATATGAATTTTGTCTCATAAGAAGTAGGACATAAAAGAGATAGACTTTTGAGTGATAGATAAGTTCAAGCCTCCACATACCTTTTTGTTGATGAAGTTCCACGGTTCCTTGTATAGATCTTCGTCGTTGTATGATGAATTGCCATGAAGTCCTTGAGCTAAACTACACTTTTCTATCCTAGTCCGAGACTTAGCTATGTAGGCTAGAAATCAAGAATTATAGTTTTGATCACTAACATTGACAAACATGCTTGAGATAGCAACGCATGCGAGGTTGACCGAGCTATGCTCTAACACAATTCTTTATGGCTCAATAGCCTACTTATAGTCTCACAAACTTGACGATCACTCAAAACACTTTCCTAATAAAAGCAAACTCTAAATAAAATACACTTATAGAAACACAAAGAAACTCTAAATATAGTAAAAATCTAAATACAACAACCGACACAACTTGCTTCTCAAGTTAGCTCCAATTTCCAAATATCGCACAGTGTGTCAACATCGTATGTTGATCCAACTTGACTGCGTCAACTGCAATAGTTGATCTACTTGGACTGGATCAACATCATATTTTGATCCACGAACCAAATCACCATATCTTGGTTTAACTTCCAACATCCTCCCTTAAATCAAGATGTCATTCAACGAGAATTTCGTAACCCTCTTCTTCCATTGATAAACGTTTGCACGTCCTTGTCTTTTATCATTTTCTTTTCCTCTTCTTCCATTGATAAACTTTAACATGTTCTTGTCTTTTCTCATACCAGAATTCCGTCATCACTATCAAATCAGCAAACACAAATTCACAAACCTCTTTTCTTCCTTCACATTCTTCTTCATCGCAGTAGAACACAAAAACAAATTTCTTTAGCTCATTACCGAGCATTATAGATCATCTTCATCTCTTGGTATTCTCTTCACATGTTACTTTAACAAGAGTCACAACCGTCAGTTAGTGATGTCTAGAACTGATCTTTTCACAGTTCACAAACCTTTCTTCTCTTCTAAAGTACACATGTTTCCATATCTTCACGATCACAACCTTGTTAATTGTTGTGACGTTCACCACAACTCATAGGTATTATAACCTCCTATTGTTGATCACTCTCTTCTCAAATTCCACACTTGAATTACTTAACTTCTCTAGCCAAATCCCCACACTGGGATTGTTTCACTTCAATTTATAGACTTTACTCGCCTACAATCTTTCACTTCTCTACTCAAATCCCCACACTGGGATTGTTTCACTTCAACTTATAGGCTTTACTCGCCTACAATCTTGTTGTCTTCTCACACATCACCCTTGGTGATTGCTTTACTTCTGTTTCTTCACAACCTTACTCTTGTTTCTTTTTCTCTTTCCTTCTTTGTTCCAATCACGTTTTTTAGAGTCGAAACCTTCACACTTATTTTCTTTTCAAGATTATCTCACAATATTTCTCTTGTTACGCTTCTGCCACAAGCAATAACTAACACAAAGTCTGCCACGCTTTGTAAGATCTCCAAGTTTCTGCCACAAACTCTTCAATCACCATGTTTGAGCTTAATTGTAGCTCATCTTCATCTCTTGAACTTCTCTTCACATGTTATTTTAACAAGAGTCACAACCGTCAGTTAGTGATGTCTAGAACTGATCTTTTCACATTTCACAAACCTTTCTTCTCTTCTAAAATACACACGTTGCCATATCTTCACGATCACAACCTTGTTAATTGTTGTGACGTTCTCCACAACTCATAGGTATTATAACCTCCTATTGTTGATCACTCTCTTCTCAAATTCCACACTGTAATTACTTAACTTCTTTAGCCAAATCCCCACACTGGGATTGCTTCACTTCAACTTATAGACTTTACTCGCCTACAATCTTTCACTTCTCTACTCAAATCCCCACACTGGGATTGTTTCACTTCAACTTATAGGCTTTACTCGCCTACAATCTTGTTGTCTTCTCACACATCACCCTTGGTGATTGCTTTACTTCTGTTTCTTCACAACCTTACTCTTGTTTCTTTTTCTCTTTTTTTCTTTGTTCCAGTCACGCTTGTTAGAGTCGAAACCTTCACACTTATTTTCTTTTAAAGATTCTCTCACAATATTTCACGACAAGGGCTAAAATCGTAAACTCATAATTATACGAAGCTTTGATCCAACAATCAGACGTGAATATTGAGACATGGGTCTCTCATCGAATTCTTAACGGAGAGTACTTTCTCTCAGAGTACATGTAGATATGTAGTCTCACGACTGGACAACGACATATCTCATGAATATTGAACACTTTCAGTGATTATTTCTATATAGTATCACGAGATGGACGACTCCTAGATAGCTTGCTCTGGTAGTATAGAGCGATAACGTCTTCAGAAACAAACAACGAGTTTACCATGACTATATAAAGGATATGACTTACCGACAAGCTCATATCGGGATAATTAATGCTCCTAGACAACTTGCTATGCAAGTATAGAGCGACAAAGTTAATCATTCCTAATTACAATTGCTCCTATTCCATGGTCGAATCCACGACTAGTCCCATGGAATGGCAATAACAATTGCTCCTATTCCATGGTCGAATCTGCGACTGGTCCTACGGAATGGCAATAAACAATTGTTCTAATTCTATGATCGAATCCACGGCTTGATCTCATAGAATAGCAATAACTATATTATCTCATTACTCCGATTTCATGATCGAATCCACAACTGGTTTCATAAATGGTAATAGATAAATCTTAATTACTCCTATTCTATGGTCGAATCTACGATCCCATGGAATGGTAATGCTCACTTTATTATTCTGAATTCGTAGTCGAATCCTCAGCTGATCCTATGAATTAATAATAAACATCTTATTACTCAGTTTTGTGAATTATTCTCCACTGAATTCCACAATTAGTAATAAATAATCAACAACCGGGCATCTGAGCTACCTCTAAGTAAGCCCTGATTCAAATGGTGAAGGTGTATTCAACGACGATACACTAAAAGTCACCGCACGAACGAGTATTTCAAAAAAACAACGAAACGATGAACCTATGCAAAATAGAGAAGAAAATAATAAATAATTAAAAATATTGACCAGGGTGCTGGGAGCACGGACACACGACCGACCGACCATGTCGTGGTCAATCCCACGCCAGTTTTATATTTTTAATGCATTTTTATTATTTTCCATGATTCGATGAAAATTCTCTCATTTTATCAAATCTCCTTCGTCTCGAGGAAACTCCTCGGTTTCATGGTACTTCCATAAATCCATAAAAAATAATATAAAATTAAGGAAAGGAGTGTGGGGCGTGACCATTGGCCAATCGTCCATGCCTTGGTCCCAACCAGCCCCACACCCCAAGGTTCCTTATTATTTTATTATTGTTATTATTTCTCTAATTTCATGAAAAAACTCCTTTATTTCATGGTATTTTGCACAAATCATCATATAATAACAAATAAAATAAAATTATGAAAAACTTGTGGGACCGGGCCACTAGTCGGCCGGCCATGCCCTAGCCGGTCCCACACGCCCTTTGCTTTATTATTTTATTATTATTTAACCTATTTTCCTTGAATTCATCAAATTCCTTGATTTTATGGTATTTCTCTCAAATTAGGAAAAAATTCCCTCAAATCATCAAAATACCTAAAAATATTAAAAAATTAGGAAAACTCGTGGGATCGGGCCCTAGCCGGCCGGCCGCGCCTCCACGGTCCCATACGCCCTTGTTTTTATTATCTTAATATTTTTTGATTCCCTGAACTCATGAAAACTCCTTCAATTCAGGGAAAACTCCCAAAATTCATCAAATTTCTCAAAATTCATGAATTTTTCATAAAATCATCAAAATATTATAAAATTAAGGAAAAGACACCACGGGACCGTGGTCACGACCGACCGACCAAGCCTTGAGCACGGTTCCATGTAGTCGCTCCCTCCTTCGTCCCATGGTTAAACTTCTGACGAACCATGAATTGATCATCAATTGATCAAATTAGGGTTTATGAATCCAAGGATCATCATTCCAGATTCCAACCTTAATAATTTTAGGACGGCCTCATGGTCATTGATTTTATTAATTATGCTCGGTTCAACAACCAGTATTCTAATTAATATTTTTGGTACGCTGCCAATAATCCATCAGGCGAGGAACACATGCTCAGACGATCAAATATTCAACAATTCATCACATGAGCAACACTTGCTTAGATGATAAATATTTGTTCAAACCAAGGAATATTGGTTCAACAATCAATATTCAACGATCCACCGAATGAGCAATACTTGCTCACTTCATCGTAAGAACTATACCTCTGTCTCATGACATGTTCAATTCACGAGTTTCAGAACATCATGTTCAACTCAACGACTACATGGACTCATCGTCCCATCAAACCACGAAGTCATCAATTGACTAACAAACCACGAGACGTCAATCGTGTCACTTGGGGGGATATCACTTAGGGATTTGGTCTGGCGGTCTAAGACATGTGTGTTCAAACACACGATGAAATGTGAGCAAGTCGTGCAATCAATTGAAGGAATTCACGAGGTAGTGGGTGGAAAATCGACCAAGTCTCCACACGTTGAGCAACTAGTTTCAAACACGATATCCACTTCCCCACTCCTTGATTCCATCAACTGTCACACTTCATGGAAACATGTTGTCTAAAATTCCAACAATATAAATAAGTCTTTGAATCATGATTGAATCATCGAAATCATCAGTATGATCAATCTCACGTCTCATCTACAACACGAGATCATCAATTCATCAATTGATCAACTACTCTCAATTGAGCAATTTCAATCATTCAGAGCTTATCTTATTCGGAATTCACACACCCACAATCTTTGATTGCTATTGATTCCACACATTTCTCAGCTTCCCTCCTACAGATCAACCCATCCTCTCTTGTGACCGAATTTACTCTGGGACGGTCATTGTATTGATTTAGGCCGGAGTACTACAGATTGATCTCTCGAATCTAAAGCACCCCCTTTGCAGCGGTGCATTTGTGTGAGGTTTAACATTTTTCTCGGTTCGAGGAGTCTCCTCCGTACAGTCGTCTCCTCAATCCCTTAAAAACCAGCAAATCGTTTTCCCCATCTACAGATTGGCGACCACAGTATGAGATCATTCTCTCGGTTGCAATCTCAAAATCTTACAAGATGTTTGGTCTTAGGACTAATTCAAGTAATTCAGATCAGAATATTTCAAACGGCAACATTCCTCATGTTACACCTGGTGGCATAGAGGGCAGAGGGATCCCGACTTTAGCAGAGTTGGCTAAAATCCTAGAGGTCCATACCAGGAACATGGACCTGATGAAGGAGACGATAAACCACATCCTCGACTTTCTCATCAGATTGACATCTAAGTTAAGCAGTATCTCCGCTCCAGAAGCCTCAACATCGGGGACTGAGACGTCATCTGACCCTCAAATCAACAGCTTCACCACATACGAGAAGCCGGTGGAACAAGAGGTCACACATTTGGTTGAAAATTTGTGCGAACTCCTGCACTTCTCCAGGGATCAGAGCACAAACAAATTTTCAGCACTCAACCAGATATCATCCAGCGTGCAAATAACGCCACCAACACCATCAATTGAAGAGGTATCCCTAGTGCTTGGGCATTCGATCGACAACATCTCTTTTGAGAAGAATATCGCATGACGGATGAAGGACACAACCGAGCATTGTATGTCACTGGTTTCATCAAAGGCACCGAATTTAGAAGATCTCTTGTTGAAACCGGTGCTTCTACCAACATTGTCACTATGAAGACTCTCAGGATGGCCAGGTTCCCACAAGGTAAAATCGTTCTCTATCCCATCCTAATGACAGGATTTGAAGAAAGTCAAAGTCATACATATGGATATACATACATAGATTTGAGGGTGGGGCCGATTCGATCGAAAGCAAAGTTTCATGTGATCGAGCAAGAACCTGACTACCATATAATACTGGGACGCCCATGGATCCATGATAACAAGGTGGTTCCTTCAACATATCATCAATGCATGAAGGCCCTGCTCGACAACAAGATCGTTCGCATTCCGTCTTCATCATCTCCTTATGCTCCCGTCTATGATACTGAGTTCCTTGAATCTCAAAAAGGCGTCCCGGAACCTCCAAGCAGGATTCGTACTCCACTTCCAAGATGGAAGACTATCGAGAAGGCTGATAACGATCCGTCATCCTCAGCTGCTAAAATGATCAAGTCACCTACTACACCGACTAAACGCCATAATGATCAAGTCTCAACTCCAGGGACAAACTTCACGACCGATCGAGACGTAGAAGGGAGAGTCATTTATCGCCGACGGAAAGATTAGCAATTAATCGGGGAGAACGATGAAAAGTCTCCCCACCATGAAGAATCGTGTCAGAGTGAGCATCACTTGAAGAAGAAGTCCAAGATGCCCCACGACAACTACAGGACGGCACTGACTCTACCACTGACGATCTTGAAACAATCAACATTGGGACTGAAGACGATCCAAGGCCAATCCTGATCAGTTCAGCGCTATCACCAGAGGAGCGGACCGAGCTGGTAAAATTATTGAAAGAATATCAAGATGTCTTCGCCTGGACGTACGAAGAAATGTCGGGTCTGGATGACAAACTCGTCACCCATCACCTGCACATCGTCCCTGGTTCCAAAGCTGTCAAACAACCGCCCAGACAATTTAGACACGAAGTCGAGGAGCAAATCAAGGTCGAAATCCAGAAACTGTTGGCAGCAGGGTTCATCAAGCCTATTCTTCATCCAACGTGGCTAGCAAATGTGGTACCTGTTAAGAAGAAAAATGGTCAAATCAGATGTTGTGTCGACTTCAGGAACTTGAATAAATGTTGTCCAAAGGATGATTTTCCTCTACCCAACATTGACATGCTCGTCGATGCAACCAGTGGTCACGGTATGTTCTCATTCATGGACGGCTATAGTGGGTACAACCAGATCAAGATGTATGAACATGACGCCAACAAGACTGCGTTCCGTACTCCCATTGGGAATTTTCACTACACTGTGATGCCCTTTGGATTAAAAATGCTGGTGCCACCTATCAACGAGCCATGACTGCCATATTCCACGACATGATGCACAAGCAAGTGGAAGACTATGTTGATGATGTGGTGGTAAAATCGAAGACCCGGGCATCTCATCTCGAAGTTCTAAGGCAGGTGCTTGAAAGATGCAGGGAATACAAATTAAAAATGAATCCTTTGAAGTGCGCATTCAGAGTTTCTTCCGGAAAATTCTTAGGATTCCTGGTCACGGCTAAAGGGATCAAAGTCGACCCAGACAAGGAAAAAGCTATTACCACCATGCCTCCTCCACGTACCGTGAAGGAACCACAGAGCTTTATGGGCAAGGTAAATTATATTCGACGCTCCATTCCTGGATTAGCTCAACTCATCGCTTCATTCACAGCTATGCTGAAGAAAGGAGCAAGCTTCACCTGGACAACTGTTCAACAAGAAGCTTTCCATAAAATACAACAGATATTATTGTCACCGGCCGTCATGAGGTCTCCAGTGCATGGACGACCCCTGATTCTTTACACGTCCTCCAGTGACGTCGCCATCGGCGCACTCCTCACTCAGGAAGACGACGAAGGCGTCGAACGACCGATTTACTACTTTAGCCGCATAATGAGAGATGCTCAACTCCGATATCCAAAGGCCGAAAGGGCATGCCTGGCATTGGTACATGCAATCCAGAAGTTCAGGCATTACTTACTATCTAACAGAGTCGTACTCATCTCCAAAGCTGATCCCATAAAGTTCTTGCTATCAAAGCCAGCCTTGATAGGGAGACCAGCGAAGTGGCTACTCCAGATGTCAGAATTTTACATAGCTTGCACGCCACCTAAAGCCATCAAAGTTCAAGCGTTCGCATACTTTCTCGCCGCTTTTTCCAGGGGAAGACACAACAACACTACACGAAGAAGTGCCCGGCGAATTCCCAGACATCTTGGTCATCAAGGAAGAAACATGGCTTCTATACTTTGATGGATATGCCACCCCTAGTAGTGACACCGGAGGAGCGGGCATAGTGCTGGTGTCTCCATATGGTGAAGTTTTCTCATATTCATTCAAGTTGGATTTCCACTGCAGCAACAACTCAGCGGAATATGAAGCCTTCCTATTAGGATTATCCTTGGCCAAGCAAGCAGGAGACTCTTCCAAAAAATCAGACTGACATGGATGCTACACGGAAGGAGATGTGTAATTATCTCAAAACTCTTACTGACAAGATGTCAGAGAAAACTCAAGAGAAGGGAAAGGAGAAGGAGAAATCCTCATACAACGATCCTGAAGTAATTCCAATCCATACAGTAGAAGACGACGAAGTCCGCAAAACTGCTGCAGACAAAACATCGCATTTCATCACTCGCGAGGATCTGGAGCACCTCTTGGAGAACCGTGGAACAGACAAAACATCGCATGTTCATCGTCATCAACCTCCTTATCCTGCCGCTACGCAGAGGATTCCACTCCCCAAAGGTTACGTTTCTCCAACCTTCACCTTATATGATGGTACTGGCAATGCTCAGGAACATTCTCTCGTTTTCTCGAAGCCCTGGGAGAACATGAACATAATCATGTCGTTCATCTCAAGGAATTCTCAAAGTCTCTGAAAGGCAGAGCATACACCTTGTATAACAACATCGCACCAAGGACTATCAACAATTGGGGAGAAATGATTAATGCCCTTTACATGAAGTACTTCTTTGTGTCAGAGCAAGTCACTCTCTCTGACCTGGGAAGAATGTTTCAGAGGGTCAGCGAAAACCCCAATGACTACGTGAAAAGATTCAGAGACCAAGCCTTGGATTGTCATGATCCAAATGTCACGGAGCAACAACTAGTAGATTTGTGCATCAATGGCATGCTTCCGGTTTACATAGCTCTACTGGAAAATCTTCGATTCCAGACTTTCTCAGAGCTTCACGAAGCCTCGAAGAGATCGTCAACTACTGCGCCCGCTTTACTAGAAAGAACAAAAACTACAAATGCAGGAACCGCGAGACACTCGAGGTAGCGGACGTCTGATCAAGAAGCAGTAAAACCTCTAGCCTTCCACAAACACTGTTGCAGAAGGGAGCAAACGGAAAGCCAAACCGCCGCGCAAGCATACCTCAGCTACTTAAAAAGCACAAAGGAAGGATAAGCAAAATTCATAAGCCTCTGACCATCGCACAAGAATTCCTGATCAAGAAGCACCTGACTTTCCTTTTTCCATTAAAGAGGTGACTTCCACAGGTTCGTCAATCATCCCACAAGCGACTGCCGAGTTTTGAAGCACATTTTCAAAGAGAAGGTTGATCCACAATAGATTTAACTGGGGACTGAAGGAGTACACAAGAATCCTCTCCCAGTCAGAATCTTTACACTCTCTGAACAACCTATCAAAGCGGCAGTTCAATCCTTGGTCGAACGTGAATTGCGTTATCTGTCGAAGGCACAAAGGAGAGACATGTTCACAGTACTGAGCCACATCGTGTCAAGAAGTCCATTCCGGAAATATTTCTTGAGTCTCCAGCCACAGACCAAGATATGTACGACTGGGGACCGCTTACCACAATCAATCTCTGAAGAAGCGAATTTGGAAGAACGTTGATCGATGCTGACACCGCCATCAACAACAGTCCACTGAAAACCATCGGATCCACATGCATCACTCGAACATGAAGGAAGATCCAGGACATGACATGTCCTTCAGAAGAACGTGGAATCCACGCTGAAAAGATGGGTACCTACAAAGCGCCTATGGTTACATCTGATCCAGAAGATTTTACGGACATACCATCATCAGAGCACTTGGAGGAATTTCGAACTTTGACGAGATTGAAGCAAGAACCTGCATAGACATTCATCAAGAGGTTCCACACTCAGTAAAGTCTCATTCCTCCCGTGTCTACGTCATTTATTTCTTCACATGCTATCCTAGCATGGGAACTCAATTCTGCTAGAAACTCTGCAAGACGTTGTGAATGGTAGCCCCTCCAAATCGAGCACCGAACATTCATTACCGAGATGATGTCCAAGCATGGCAAAGAATACTTTGGGCGTTTCTCCATAGCTTTGCAGGAGCGTCCATGTGTGCCACAAAATCAGAAAACTCTGATGGCTGCACAAGTGTTGAATCTTACTACCGCAACTAGAAGAATGCTGCATCAACAGAAGATACTCAGGGCCGAGATGATAAAAGCTACGACATTTGATGCTTAAGGGATATGATGCTTCAACAATCAAGCATCTAAGAAGCCTTAAAATTTTACTCCCAATCAAAGAGTACACCTTCGATAATGGCGCCTCTGGCTTCAACACAAATATCTCTACACTGATTCAACACCAGCACGATCAAAGTATTACTAAACTACAATCGATAAGTCTTCATTATCCTATGATAATACTTCTGAAGCAGATGCAACATTATTCATACATGGATGTCATTAACTCCTTCAACATACACTGGACAACCTGAGGTGATTTCGTGAAACTTCATCAACGGGGACTTCTCTACATCACAAAACCCTGCATGACTGAGGAACTTCTTCCCTTCACCGATCCAGAATGGAGATTTATGCTGCTATCTTCCACAACAATGTGGATTCACTTACAAAGCCGCTTCACGATACAGTCATGCTTTCAAGAGCACTCAGGTTGAACTCCCAGTATACCGGATTCTCAACTCACTAACTAGTTCGTCAATATAAATGCTCACTGAATGGAGGAGCAACGAATAATCATGGTTCCAGCCTTTTTCGATCTCTGGAGCAGCTCTAACCATAGCATCGACATCAGCAAGGATATCTGGTGGAAATACTTCCATGGTATCAGCATCAATAAGAATATATGGAGAAAACTCAATCGTGATCTCAGCATCAACAACGGGAGAAACATCTTCATGACATGGCTTCATCAACTAACCGTTCTGTGAAGTGTTACACATGAAGCGGGCTTCTCCAAGCACTAATGATTCATATCAAGGTATCTAGACTTGAAAACACGTTAGCATGAGCATCTTCCGAAAGCTTGCATGGTGGATGGTCACAAGCCAAAGTCTTCTACAAGATGTTCTACAGATAAAGTACAACATACTTCAGACCATGGGTTTACAAAAACGTACCAATGAGTGAGGAATAGGAAAATACTTCCTCAACAAAAGATGTTCGTATATGTCTCTTCTACAACATACCAAAAGGGCACATCAATCAGACATACGAGCTAAATATATGGCCTTTACTGTCAAGTCTGCGAGATCTGAAAAATCTGTACGGGATTACAAATTACAAATGTGCATGCCTCGTTGGCTGACTTCTACAACTCCAAATTGAGTGATTCTTTTCTCATGTGATAAATAAATCTCTTAGCTTCAAAACTTGGGGTCAAGCATCGAATTCCGACGTCGTATGAGGTTTCTACAACTTCCAGAGCATACAACGCGTAACCAGAGATTCGTGGACGGGATTCATAACTTCCACAGTCGATCGGTGTCCACCAGGTCTTTTCTCTAAGTCCTTCATCAATGTACCTCCAACTTCGACCACCTAGGTCTTTACATCGATTTTTCTACTCGGGTCCTCTATCTAGGTCTTGACAGAAGAAGGGAAAACGAAAGAGAGAGATTCAACAATATACTGGGGACTGTCGGTCCACCGATCATGACGATCAATTTCACAGCCCAACACTCGTGGTGCCGGGCTCTCCAGTGCTAATCATTCATCATAAAAGGTATGCTACCACCGGGACATGAAACCATGGTCATTACATCATCCCCTCTTGAGAGCAACCTCAGTTATGGTCCCATGACCAGGGTTTCAGAAGTAATGTTTCTACGACTGACGGAAACAAGGTGGTAATCAAGCACCATGCTCATGTGCCAATCAAGGAGTCCTGATCTCAATTGAATCAATGGCATCAATCATTCACCAACCGTTCAAGACACAAGCGAATGGTCTAAAGACGCAACATGAGTGTTTTACAACAAGCCCGTCTGAAATAATTTTATGCTGTCCTGTACAAACCGACGAGCTGGGAGCAATTGGTAAAGAATATAGGTATGGATAATATACCGTTTTCTTCGTATGGATGTCCTCTACAACATATCCAAAATTCACAACAATTGGATAAACGAGCGAAGAGTTGTGGTCAAAACATTGGACCCCATGCCAGCTGTAAATTTTCTGAAGGTTTCTTGGAAGTTTACTGTTTCGTCGATTTCGGATCCTAAACAAGCTCTAAACTCAAAAAACTTCTGTGCTAAAGCTTGGAAATTTCCTGGGCTTGAGGATACATATGCAAATGTCGAAAATACGACCCCAAACGAAGATTCTACAGCGTTTTTACTAAAGGCTGAAGTCTGAAATTTCCTGGTGACGTATTTCGGCAAAATTACTCGTGTATTCACATGGGTTTTCGTTCATTCACTCACAAATCAGCAATTTCATACTTCTATGAAGAGGTCACAGGAGATATACTTTCTAGGGGAGTCTCTAAACCATTTGAGGGTTCGGCAATGTTGGAATCTCCGTTGGCAACTCCATTATCTTCATTCGATTCGAGATTTTGGGAACTGTCCATATTCTCATATCCCAAAGAAGAGCACGCTTCATCAACATAATGCTTATATACCATGATTTCTTCCTGGGTTCGTCAACAACAATTATTATTATGTCATTTAAGGAGATTCCACGATCACGTGCACGAAAAAGGGTACTTACATCGACTTCTTCATCAGTGCTGGATTCATGAATTGTTTACCCGGGAACAAGTTGAAGACCGTCAATCGATGGAGAAAAAGTCTGAAAAGAAGTAACAAACCTTGATCTCATGATCCTAATTACACGGGTAAAGTCATGACACAAGGAGCGGCTGGGGACTGCACGTTATTTGCTATCACCCTATAGTCCTTACTTCTGGGCTCTCCGCTCCCGTAGATTTTCCTCCATTTCCATGGAGTCTACATTGATCCGGGATTTCACTACACGATCATCCTATGGTAAAGCTAACGGAATAACCAGGAATACAACTCAGTATGAAGGATCTCTCACCACTCAGAGCACATCGTTCATACAAAGCGCAAGATTCGACAGAACAATGAATCATGGATTAAAGGTGCTCACAACAGCGTCTACAAAAATGGTAATCCTCCACTCTTACCTATTTACGTTTCACGAACTTAGTGATAATAACGTAAAACCTTCGAAAAACTTGCTCGCCTCTTCAAACTTGCCAAGATGAGCAAAATTCATTATTTAAAACCAGCACCTGACTTTTCATGAAACTATGAATAATTCACATAACCTTTCATATGAACATTCGCTGGTTTTCTACATGTGTGCATACACTATAATATCGCCAAACTCATACATACATTATTTCATCATGTATACAATTGCTTGCTTCCATCAATTGCTCAAAAATCATAAATTGATTTTCATGAAACCGTGGACAACCCACGTAAAGTTTAACTGAGTGAACATCCACTAGTTTTTCGAAAATTGGACAGACGTCCATTCTACAGTTGTGAAAACTCACAGACATTATTTCACCATGTATAATTGTCTACTTTCAACAGTTGTTCAAAATCAAAACATGATTTTACAAAATATGTAAATATTTAACGTGAAATCCATGTAAATTTGAAAAATATATCTACATACTTTTCCTCCTTCGCGCGAGCATCTGTCTTTGAAGCGAGAGTATATTTTCAAAAATTTGTGAACGCTCACAAATCGAAAATAAAAAATTTCATGAAAGCTCATAGACAAAAATTTTATTAACAGAGCACGTCTTTTCAAAAAAAAAAAAAACTTTTCTCTCGTGCGAGCATTCACCTTTGGAACGAGAGTTTATTCCATTTTGTGAAATCTCACAAAGGTAAAATTTTTGTTTTCGTGAAATCTCATAAACAAAACTTTATATCATTAGACTCAAGTCTATTTTGTTTGTTCTTTAAACTAATGAACAAACGAGCATCTATTCCTAAAATAAGGATTTCCTTATTGGGCCCGGCCCGCGAATCCTAATCGACCAAGGACTCGTCGTCCAAACCAGCGGCTCAACACCAATTTATGCTCATCAAACGACGCTCCAATCATGACATTGAAGCCTTCATCAAGTCGTGGTTTTCTCATGCTCTCTAAATCCGGTAACGTCTCAACTTACGACTAAGTTCAATTACTGGTATTATTTATGGCCGGAAAATCACCATTTAATGCTGATTGAGGAACACATCTTTCCTCAGTAAGCAGGGGACTTAATGTAGATGGTGGATTTTCGACAAGGACTAAAATCGTAAACTCATAATTATACGAAGCTCTGATCCAGCAATCAGACGTAAGTATTGAGACACGGGTCTCTCATCGAATTCTCAACGGAGAGTACTTTCTCTCAGAGTACATGTAGATATGTAGTCTCACGACTGGACAATGGCATATCTCATGAATACTGAACACTTTCAGTGATTATTTCTATATAGTATCACGAGATGGACGGCTCCTAGACAGCTTGCTCTGCTAGTATAGAGTGATAACGTCTTCAGGAACAAACAACGAGTTTACCCTGACTATATAAAGGATATGACTTACCGACAAGCTCACATCGGGATAATTAATGCTCCTAGACAGCTTTCTCTGCAAGTATAGAGCCACAAAGTTAATCATTCCTAATTACAATTGCTCTTATTCCATGGTCGAATACACGACTGGTCCCATGGAATGACAATAACAATTGCTCCTATTCCATGGTCGAATCTGCGACTGGTCCCACGGAATGGCAATAAACAATTGTTCTGATTCTATGATTGAATCCACGGCTTGATCTCATAGAATAGCAATAACTATATTATCTCATTACTCCGATTTCATGATCGAATCCACAACTGGTCTCATAAATGGTAATAGATAAATCTTAATTACTTTGATTCTATGGTCGAATCTACGGTCACATAGAATGGTAATGCTCACTTTATTATTCTGAATTAGTAGTCGAATCCTCAGCTGATCCTATGAATTAATAATAAACATCTTATTACTCAGTTTTGTGAATTATTCTCCACTGAATTCCACAATTAGTAATAAATAATCAACAACCGGGCGTCTGAGCTACTTCTAAGTAAGCCCGGATTCAAATGGTGAAGGTGTATTCAACGACGATACACTAACAGTCACCGCACGAACGAGTATTTCAAAAATACAACGAAACGATGAACCTATGCAAAATAGAGAAGAAAATAATAAATAATTAAAAATATTGACCAAGATGCTGGGAGCACGGACACACGACCGACCGACCGTGTCGTGGTCAATCCCACGCCAGTTTTATATTTTTAATGCATTTTTATTATTTTCCATGATTCGATGAAAATTCTCTCATTTTATCAAATCTCCTTCGTCTCGAGGAAACTCCTCGGTTGCATGGTACTTCCATAAATCCATAAAAAAATAATATAAAATTAAGAAAAAGAGTGTGGGGCGTGACCATTGGCCAACCGACCATGCCTTGGTCCCAACCGGCCCCACACCCCACGGTTCCTTATTGATTTATTATTATTATTATTATTTCTCTAATTTCATGAAAAAACTTCTTGATTTATGGTATTTTGCACAAATCATCATATAATAATAAATAAAATAAAACTATGAAAAACTTGTGGGACCGGGCCACTAGCCGGTCCCACACTCCCTTTGCTTTATTATTTTATTATTACTTAACCTATTTTTCTTTGAATTCATCAAATTCCTTGATTTTATGGTATTTCTCTCAAATTAGGAAAAAATTCCCTCAAATCATCAAAATACCTAAAAATATTAAAAAATTAGAAAAACTCGTGGGACCGGGCCCTAGCCGGCCGGCCGCGCCTCCACGATCCCACACGCCCTTGTTTTTATTATTTTAATATTTTTGCTTCCCTGAACTCATGAAAACTCCTTCAATTCAGGGAAAACTCCCAAAATTCATCAAATTTCTCAAAATTCATGAATTTTTCATAAAATCATCAAAATATTATAAAATTAAGGAAAAGGCACCACGGGACCGTGCTCATGAGCGGCCGACCATGCCTTGACCACGGCGGTCCCACGCCTCCTCATTCCTTATTTTATAATTATTTTTCATCATCTCATGGTGTTTTCCTCAGTTTCGTCGAAACCCTAATTTTGACATATTTTCTCGAATGGATGCTCAATTGCACGCCAGAAAATATCAAAATTCTCAGGACTGAGACGCGGACGCCTTTGGGACACGAGCACGCTATCTTGACCGACCAAGATTGGATCTTTGGCTCACGGAAGCCAGTCCCATCAATTTTCACAGTTTTGACCTAACTTGCACAATTACTCGTACTAGGTCCAAAACTCTCCCAAACACTTTGGATTTTCATGAAGTGATCGTCAGGCGGTCACGAGACAACCCAGGGCCGGTTTCATGACTCTATGGTCGGTCCCTCGCCTCGTCATAATTAATTAGGTTTTCTCACCTAAGGCTCAGACGAGCATCTTTGAATAAATGATTAAGCCAGCATTTAATCATTCTTCCACCAAAAAATCGTCAACTCTTCAGGAGTTCTTCGTATTTGCTCACGTGAGCATATGGACACTACATGGTTGATCCACGCTCCCATGTCCCTCCTTCATCCCATGGTTAAACTTCTGAGGAACCATGAATTGATCATCAATTGATCAAATTAGGGTTTATGAATCCAAGGATTATCATTCCAGATTCCAACCTTAATAATTTTACGACGGCCTCATGGTCATTAATTTTATTAATTATGCTCGGTTCAACAACCAGTATTCTAATTAATATTTTTGGTACGCTGCCAATAATCCATCAGACGAGCAACACATGCTCAGAAGATCAAATATTCAACAATTCATCACATGAGAAACACTTGCTCAGATGATAAATATTTGTTCAAACCAAGGAATATTGGTTCAACAATCAATATTCAATGATCCACCGAATGAGCAATAGTTGCTCACTTCATCGTAAGAACTATACCTCTGTCTCATGACATGTTCAATTCATGAGTTTCAGAATATCATGTTCAACTCAACGACTACATGGACTCATCGTCCCATCAAACCACAAAGTCATCAATTGACTAACAAACCACGAGATGCCAATCGTGTCACTTGGGGGGATATCACTTAGGGTTTTGGTCTGGCGGTCTACGGCACGTGTGTTCAAACACACGATAGAATGTGAGCAATTCGTGCAATCAGTTGAAGGAATTCACGAGGTAGTGGGTGGAAAATCGACCAAGTCTCCACACGTTGAGCAACTGGTTTCAAACACGATCTTCACTTCCCCACTCCTTGATTCCATCAACTTCCACACTTCATGGAATCATGTTGTCTAAAATTCCAGCAATATAAATAAGTCTCTGAATCATGATTGAATCATCAGTATCATCAATCTCACGTCTCATCGACGACACGAGATCATCAATTCATCAATTGAGCAACTACTCTCAATTGAGAAATTTCAATCATTCAGAGCTTATCATATTCGGAATTCACACACCCACAATCTTTTATTGCCATTGATTCCACACATTTCTCAGCTTCCCTCCTACATATCAACCCATCCTCTCTTGTGACCGAATTTACTCTGGGACGGTCATTGTCTTGATTTAGGTCGGAGTACTACAGATTGATCTCTCGAATCTAAAGCACCCCCTTTGCACCGGTGCATCTGTGTGAGGTTTAAAATTTCGCTCGGTTCGAGAAGTCTCCTCTGTACGGTCGTCTCCTCAATCCCTTAAAAACCAGCAAATCGTTTTTCCCCATCTACAACTGGAATTACTTAACTTCTCTAGCAAAATCCCCACACTGGGATTGCTTCACTTCAACTTATAGACTTTACTCGCCTACAATCTTTCACTTCTCTACTCAAATCCCCACACTGGGATTGTTTCACTGCAACTTATAGACGTTACTCGCCTACAATCTTGTTGTCTTCTCACACATCACCCTTGGTGATTGCTTTACTTATGTTTCTTCACAACCTTACTCTTGTTTCTTTTTCTCTTTTCTTCTTTGTTCCAGTCATGCTTGTTAGAGTCGAAACCTTCACACTTATTTTCTTTCCAAGATTCTCTCACAATATTTCTCTTGTTACGCTTCTGCCACAAGCAATAACTAACACAAAGTCTGCCACGCTTTGTAAGATCTCCAAATTTCTGCCACAAACTCTTCAATCACCATGTTTGAGCTTAATATGATACCATCCTCCCTTAAGCTCAAACATAACCACCCAACTTTCTTTGTCATTCTAAGTTTCTGAATTCGAGTCAACTTAATCAAACCTTACCAGTCCTTTTTTACTGTAATACCTTTGATCTGCCATCAAACTGTACCAGTCCTTCTTGACTGCAATACCAGTTGATCCTCCATCCTCATTGATTTCGAGTTCATGACTTAACCCTTTGAATCAACCACTCACCCAAAACTTCTTCGTCTTCCAAAATCCTTCAATGCTTTGCCACAACAACCCTTGTTCACTTCACCATCACCAATAATCACATCATACTATCATCACCTTTCACAAAACTGCTTTCAGCCACGACTGTTAAGACTGACACCTTTTGTTTAACCTATCATCACACTTACTGTCACAAACTGTGACCTTTTCTTCTATCAGTAACAAACTCTTCTGTAACAATTCTTCTCTTTTCTCTAGGTCGTGAGACCCCAAATCTCCAGCAAACGTTGCCGCCAAAGAAGCCTTCTAATCACGTATAGGGAAGTAAAATTCAAGCACACCCATCATTACAATCATCATCAATCATTAATTTGTCCCCTTGTCACCTATTATTCACGATCACCACTTCCATTTATTAAATTAACTCCACCATTAATCATTATCCATCATTGTTTAATCATTGCCAATCATTACTTGTCTAACCCTTAATCATTGGTTTGTGTTTTCTTCAGACGAATCTTTGCAAGCATGCAACGATGTTAGTCAGCTGATCACGGTTGACTTTTCTTGTTCTGTTCCTCTTTACCAGCAACATCTTCTTTCACCTATTGAGTTTAAGACAACCCAAAACTTCCACGAATTTTTTTTTTAGGTCGTGAAACCTGCTTCTTTGTCCATCACTCTTTATCAGTTGCAATCACCGAAGACAGAAACTCCTCTGTCTATCTCGCTCCTCTTTCAGTCACTGCCAATTCTTCTCGCCAGCATCAACTAAGAACAACCACCAACGGACTCCGTAAAATTTCCTTCTTCTTTTTGTTCAACTCGAGCATCAGCACATCCCATCAGCGATCATCACAACTCCATTAACTACAACAAAAGCTTCTCTTTTCTGTAATTACCATCGTGAACAACCATGGTTATCAGCACCAACCATCATCGCTGGAAATCAAATCTAGGGCAGCGATTTATTGTTCAATGCTAAACATTCAATCACCAACTTCTAACTCAAACCCTAAACGCACCGAGAAGAACATGATGCAACAGCAGCATATGCAACAGATGCAGCAGCAACGAACACCAATATTCATCTCCTTCCGTCATTCTTTTCACCATCAATTTGATGTAGCAGATACAACTCAATCTTCGCAAACAAGTCACATATATGACAACAACTGAGCAAACCACAACGATCTCATAAATCACCAGCAACCATTCTCAGTTTCCCCTTGTTTTCTTCCTTTAAGATCACGAACAAACCAACATGAATATGGCTTGACAGCCACCATTCATCACAACAGAACAAACGCAACTTCTCTTTTTTTTTTAAAAAAACTCTCGAACCTTCGAAACACCAATACGACAACTCAAACGATTCTCTTTAACATCGAAAAAGAAAATACTTATGCTTCTTCTCGAATTCTATCTCCTCTCCTCCCTCTTCCTCTCACAAGCACTTTCCTAATAAAAACAAACTCTGTTAAGATTATTAGTCCCACATTGTATGGGTTTCTAAGATCTTGCGGCTTATAATCCTTTGGGCCTCTCCACTCATAGCCAATTGGTTTTGAGTTGGATGCCCGCAGACTTTAATATGGTATCAGAGCAGGCTATTTGTCTCGAGTCAAATGACCGCATGTTTACTCCGCGTTACCCGATTTATTGTTCCACGTGTTAGACCCAACGAGGCTACACGTGAGGGGGCGTGTTGAGATTATTAGTCCCACATTGTCTGGGTTTCTAAGATCTTGCGGTTTATAATCCTTTGGGCCTCTCCACTCATTGCCAATTGGTTTTGAGTTGGATGCCCGTATTCTAACAAACTCTAAATAAAACACACTTCTAGAAACACAAAGAAACTTTAAACATAGTAAAACTCTAAAAACAACAACCGACACAACCTGCTTCTCAAGTTAGCTCCAATTTCCAAATATCGCACAGTGTGTCAACATCGTATGTTGATCCAACTTGACTGCGTCAACTGCAGCAGTTGATCCACTTGGAATGGATCAACATATGATGTTGATCCACGAACCAAATCACCGTATCTTGGTTTAACTTCCAACATATGAGGACCTGTAACTTTTTTATGTAATGGGGTTTGAATGATTTGGTAACATAAGCACGAAGTATAATTTAGACGTGTAAGGATTGGCTAATATGTTCTTGGACTCATGGATTTGTAGTTTGCAGGATATCTTTCATCATTTTCCATTGATATATGAATTAATCACGGTGGGTATTGTTCATTCATTGAGTACTACCGATGAACAAACCAATATTAGTAGTTTGAAATTTTGATTAACTTTATTAATCCACCATTCAATGACTCTAACTATTTTTTTTTATTTTGGCTCTATCTTGAATCCTTGGCTTTAAAATATCTGATGCCTCTAGCAATTAGAACAACAAATTTTAACTTTCACAGACAATGAAAATTTCAATAGTCTTTTGCTTGCATCACTCGCAGTACTTTTTTTTTGATGCCTTTCTGTCTATGGCTTAGAAAAATTTCCTAAAAGTTGATCATCGAGAATGTTCCAACTTATGGAAATTTTCCACTCTTTCACAGCTGATAGTTTTCTTTTATTTTCATCAAATAAAAATTTTAATCAATAAGATTCCAGCTAGGCAAATAAGTTGTCAAAAGGCAAGAGGGTTGGAGAAGAAATCTTTTTATTCCTTATATTTAGGAAAATTGGTTGTAAAATAGGATAAAGGATGTCTTCCCACAATGCCACATATGAAGCTGACCACATGACCATTGGAGAAGCTCTTAGTTCGTATAGTGTGTTAAAATATATGCTATATACTGAGGGGGTTAGTTAGGATTCACAAGACTAAGTCCACATGCTTATCTAATCTAGCTAGTAAATCATGTGTTTTAGTTAGATAAGCTTTAATAAGTTTACCTAGTCGAGATAATTTGTAATCAACAAACTATATGGGATAGCTCCAAATATATTTGAAAAATTAGATGAAAGGCTTGGTTACAACAACATCTCTTCAGTTTTTTCTACCAGAAGCAATGGTTTCCAGTGGGATGTAGTTAATGCATATAGTCCTTGTGAATTTTCTAGAACTGATTTTTGGGGAGATATGGATGAAGCAAGAAGGTGGTGGACTGGCCCTATTTGCATTGCCGGAGATATGAATGCAGTTCGTTCCAGTGATGAGAGGAATCGTGGAGAGGGTGACAGACGGAATACGGCATTGTTGAATAATTACATACATGATCATGAATTAATTGATCAACCTTTAATAGGAGGTGCTTTTACGTGGTCGAATAATCATGTTGATCCGCTTCTTGGCTGGTTAGATCGTTTCATATTTAGTCACGATTTCGAGGTGGTGTTTCCTAATGCTTTACAAGTTGTGCTGACGAGAACGATTTCAGACCATAATCCTCTTCTAATGATTTTAGAACCGGTAATGTCCTCTAAGCCTTATTTTAAGTTTTATAGAGAATGGGTGGAGCACAAAGATTTCGTAAAGAATGTTCAGCAGTGGTGGGGTGTCATGAATGTTAGTGGGAGTGCGAGTTCTAGTTTATTTCTAAAGCTTAAAATTTTGAAGCATCTCATAAAGCCGTGGAGAATGAAGGAGTTTGTAAGTATATCTGGGGATAAAGTTGATCTCATGGGAAGAATTCATGCAATAAATAGTTTAGAGGAAAGCGATGCTCTTCAACATCACAATATGGAAGAAAGAACTCAATGTAAGTTAAAGCTGAGGAACATAGAAGCAATGGAGGCTCGAAAATGACAGTTGAGGGAAAAGCAGAACGACTTCCGGTGGGGCGATTCAAATACGCGGTACTTTCATAGTATTGCAAGTGCGAGAAAGAAGCGGAACACAATAGTCCAGCTTCAAGTTGGAAGGACGGATTGTTTTGATCCAAGCATTATCAGGGAACAGTTAAGAAGTTTTTATATTAGTCTTTTTCTCAAAGAGACGAGGTGCACTCTAGTATGGAGAGTTTATATTTTCCAAAAATTAGAGAGACGGATAAATTATGTCTTGAACGTGAGTTTACGGAGGAGGAGGTTTGGGAAGTTATTAAGAAGATGGGAAGCAACAAGGCACCGGGTCCGGATGGCTTCACAACTGAATTTTTCGGGAGTTGCTGGAGTGTTATAAAAGACGATTTTGTGAAGCTTGTTAGGGAATTTCACAGGTATGGTTCCATTGAATGGCGTTTCAGTTGTTCTTTTATTACTTTAATTCCGAAGAAGTATGACCTCTATACTCCAAAAGATTTCAGACCTTTAAGTCTTATTGGTAGTGTGCACAAGATTTTGTCCAAATTGCTTGCGAGAAGGTTGAAGAAAGTGATGTCGGATCTTATATCTGACGTTCAAGGAGTGTTTATTCATGACAAGAAAATCTTAGATGGAGTTCTTATTGCTAATGAATGCGTGGACAGTAGGTTAAAGGATAACAATCTCGGTATTCTTTGTAAGATTGATATGGAGAAAGCTTTAGACAATGTCAACTGGAAATCTCTATTTACAATTTTACAGAAACATTGTTTTGGTTCTAAATTGATTCAATTGATCAATTGGTGTGTTACTTCTTCTCATTTGTCTGTTTTGGTAAACGGTAGCTCGACGAAGAATTCTAAACCAAGTAAGGGGTTAGGGCAAGGTGATTCTTTATCTCCATACCTTTTTCTTCTGGTGGTATAGGTTCTCTCTAAGTTGATAAATGATGCAGTGAAGAGAGGTCAGATTTTTGGGTTTCAAGTCATCGAAAATGGTATTATTATTTCTCATCTTCAATTTGTTGACGATATGCTTATTTTTATCGATGCAAGCGTGGAAGAAGTGAGAAGACTTATGATCATTTTGGTTGTGTTTGAAACAATCACTGGGTTGAAAATGAATCTAGACAAAAGCACAATAATAAGTGTTGGGGCTAACGCGTGATTGATGCTTTATCTAATTGCCTTTTACTTATCTAAGAATGCCAATTGGTGAACATTGGCGTAATACTTCGGTGTGGGAGTATGTCTTGGTAAGAATGGAGCAGAAGTTGGCGATTTGGAAGAAAAGCAAATTGGATAAATCATGTAGGCTTGTTCTTATCAAGAGTTGTCTTACGAGTTTACCAATATATTAGATGTCTTTATTTGATCTTCCGGTTAGTATGGAGAAAAAAATGGTGCGGATTATGCGTAACTTTTTGTGGGCTGCTGCGGAAGGGAGAAGGAAATTAGTTTGGGTTGGCTGGTCCAAAATCTGCATGCCTAAAGAAAATGGAGGCCTAGGAGTTAAAGTTCTGAATACTACCAATCAATCTTTACTGGTAAAGTGGATTTGGAGATTCTCGAAAAACAAAAATGGCCTTTGGAGGAAGATAGTTAATCAGAAATTGAAGAGGAACATGGAGTTGTTAATGTCGGATGTCGATAGCTAACCTCAGTGTAGAAGTTTATGGAAGAATGTCGTGAATATGGTTCTCATCGTTCAAGACATGGCCAAGTTTATGGTGTGAAATGGGAGAGGGATCAGGTTCTGGAAGGATAAATGGTTGGATACAGGGAGATTGCAAGACTTATATCCAGTCATTTACAAATCCGCTACAATGAAGGACACCACTATTGCTGATATGATTGTTAACAATAATTGGAGTTGTGTTTTCAGGAGGGTTTTGAATGCGAAAGAGTATACGGAATGGGATTTGCTTAGACATGACGTCTTTCCTATACCGGTGTTGGTGGCAGAAGAGGACGAATTGGTTTTCATAGGGGATTTCAGTGCACAAAAATGTTATGAAGTTTTGTCAGGTAATTACGATACTTGTAGTTTCGACAAACACCTTTGGAAATGATATATTCCTAACAAGGTTGGTTTCATTCGGCTTGTTTCCATGATTCACTTCCAACTAGAGACATGTTAACTCATCGTGGCATGGCCATTGAAAATGACTATTGTGTTTCTTTATAATGACGAAAAGGAGACTCCTGATCATATGTTTATGCATTGTTCTTACTCCTTTGGAATTTGGGATTACTTTATTAAGGCTTTCAAGATATCTTGGCCTATGTCGAGAACCTTATTCCATTTGTTTGAAGCGTGGTCGACGAATGTGTTGTTTGGAAGAGGTAATGAGGTGTAGAAGATTATCCATTATGCTATTTTTTGGACTTTGTGGAAGGAGAGAAATGGAAGAGTGTTTGACGGTCGTCAGAAAAGCACAACGAAAATTATTGATCTTAAAAACAACTTGTAGTCTTATGGTCTTGTGACACCAATGCTTTCAAATTTGTTACCCCTAATCTCATTTGGAGCAATTGGGAAGAGCTTATGTGTGAGTGATTTCCTTTGTAATTTGTAAAGGATTTTTCTTTTTAATATAACCTTTTCTTCGGAAGAAAAAAAAAAGATAGTTTGTAATCATCTAGGTTGTTTATCCAAGTTTTGGATATTAACCAAATTAAACCCGCAACTAACAAAAGGCAAAGAAGAGTTCAAGGCAAGGAAAATTAAGCCACCTCAAATTTGAAATTTAACAAAAGTAGTAGTCACAAAAACAAAGAAATCTCTGTTTATGAGCGTGTTGATTGGAAGTTATGTGAAATGAAGAAGATAAGCAACATAAAATATTTTGAACTCGTAGAGCGAGTTCAAAAGTTGAATTCGCGGCTCCGTAATCGTAGGATCTGGAAGATATGACATCAGAAAACACAAACTTAACCACAATTATCTAGACGGATTTTTATACATCCACGTATATTTCCAAGATATTTTGCATATCATATACCAGAATTTGGCTCGCAATTTTACATTTTTTTGGCATCAAGATAGGATCTTTCATAAATCTTATTCTTTTGGAAAACCTGACAGTAATCCGAAATAAGAACTTGGAGTTCCAGAAATAAAATCACGAAAGCAAAGCTTTCATCTCGGTAACCTTACTACTGGTAATTTTCTTCTATAAGTAAGGAATACATCTTAATTTCATTTTTTTCATCTCAAATGTGCTCTTTTCTGATCATTTAGTATGTTAATGAACCACAAGTGAACCATATTAGGTAATAATGGTATAAGAATAACTTCTGGTCGTATGAAACCACTGAGATACAACCTAACTGTCTATTCCGATCAAGACCACCATAGGTGATTTTAGTTAGTCATGTTAGTTAAGTTTGTTTATTGATTTTTATTTTTATTTGTCTCTGATTTAGAATAGACATCTTTTTCTTTTTCCTCTCAATTATCTATCTAATTGAATTCTATGAAACAAACCTTTTAACTTGTATTTCAATTGTTGTCGATAAATCAGGTTAGGTTGTGGTTCTTATTGAAAGTTATTATTTTCCGAACGACATAGATAATTCGTCTATTGATCATGTTATGAAAAAGGTCGACACTACCCATGGTGGATACCATGAATGCATTTTAAGTTTCTTGGGAGTTTTATGTTTTGGTGTCATTTTATGAGTGACTATTTCAGTTGAACTTTTATGTTTTGATGGATACAGTAAATACATTTTAAGTTTCTTGGGAGTCTTATGTCTTGGTATTGCAAGTTTCTCTACTAATGAGCTTATTACAATCTGTTAGAGCGCTAGCAGTAATAACATCGAAATGAAACATATCATTATGCCTTGCAATTTTCTCCAAAGTTCGATTAACATGACGAATTTTATGACCCATCTTGATACGAAATGCAAGTTCATTCTAGGATGACAAGAATTTTTTTACCTTGTCTCGCTTATGACCTTGCACTTCCATTTTATACCTCGCAGTTTCATATGTAAATTCAACCATTACGTCTTCATATTTAAAAATGATGTCTTTTAGTTTTTGAAGCTTACATCACTGTTTTTTCTCTGTTTGCTGCTTCTTTGTATCACATAACAAAACTTGAATATTGCGTACAGTTTTTTGGAGCCTTGACATTTCATCTTTGGCGCAAAAAAATGACGAATATGAAAACGAGGGAATCCAGTAAAGGTAGGTATTGGAAATATCTTGGAAAAGATACGCGTATGTATAAAAATACATCTAGATAATTGCGGCTAAGTTTGCAGTTTGTTGATGTCATATCTACCAGATCCTACGATTATGGAGCCGCGAATTCAACTTTGAACTCGCGCTGCGGGTTCAAAATATTTTCCGAAGATCATTATCCCTGCTTTTTATTTTAAGTTATGGTATTCTGGTTTATATCTTGTCATGAAAGGCGTATCAATGTAAATTAATTTGAAAATTAGAGTTATGAGAAATAACTTTGAAAATTAGATTTTATTTTTAATTTATCACAGTTAACATAAGGATATCTTTAACTAAATTAAATTTAACTTAATTAAATGCATCATATTTGAGCAACACTTTCAAGAGTTACAACAACTTTTGAATTGAATATCTTTTCCATTTATGAATTGAATATCTTTTCCATTTATGCGGCGCCATTCTGCTTGACACCTTCATTTTAACCATTTCTTCGGCTTCAGTTGCCTTGCATAAGCGCAACAACATACAAGTTTACATATACATTATGTATCCAAAATACCAAAATATGCAGTGGATTTAACAACAACTTTTTTGGTTACGTCTTGATAACATGCAACCAGGTTTTGCGAATGAAGCTATTGTTATGAGTATAGCATCAGCTATGGGAGAAGTAAGAGAACTAGACCCTCTTGACTGTATTGTACAAAAAGGTAAGGTGCAAAAAGCATTGGTTCCTGTAGATGTTAGAGACCCACTTTGACGAGGCTTTTGGATGAAGAATGTTGCAGGAGAGGAAGCTTGGATTAGGTTTTTTTATGAAAAGCAAACTTTTAATCTGTGCGCATATTGCTACATTATTGACCACAAAGAGCTGGAATGTGAAACTATCGCGGTTTATTTTCTTCAACAGCAACGAGGTTATCTGTCTTCTAATTCCATTATTGATCCTCCTTCATGGACTAATCCAGACATGAAAGGGGTTAAAGCTACCAGTTCTTCATATACCCAAATTCATCAGGAACAAGAAGGACAACATGCAATGGTCGATACTGCTGATCCAAGTCTAACTGATAAGTCTCGGGAATGTGCTCAGATTAATCCTGGTGGTGAAGTGATAGGTAACCAGTCTACTTGCATGCATGTAGAAAATTCATCTATTGTTCCTGTTAATAGTGGAGGTTTCAAAGGATAAAGTATCTTTAAATGAGAAGACTGCAGATAACAATATCAAATATATTCCTTTGTCCTCTTCTTCTCCAGTTACAGCAGTGGGGTATAATGCTCAAGGTATGATACAAGTTAATTTTAATAATTCTAATGTGAGAGAGAAGGTGGTCCAGAGACAATGAAAGAGAATCAGAATTGAAGAGGGTCAAACTAGTGGTCTAAAGCAGCCAAATCCATGTCCTGGTCATTTGTTAGAAAAAATGATTTTTTAGAGTATTTGTCTGAGGAAAATGTGGAGCAGCAATTTCAGGCTTTTAAATCATCCATGGGTCAGGAAAGTGGGTTTAGATCGCATATGGATCTTTTAAAATATTATATTGCTTTAGGCCGTATGGATGTTTCTTTTGATGATTTCAATGTTGCTAATATTGATCCAGATAGTCCTCATTCATCTAGAGGTTTTTCAAAATCACTGCAAGCTCTTGTGGCTCAATTTGAAGAAAATATGTCAAGCCACAATTCCACTGATGTCAATGTGGATTACCCAGGAAATGAGCATGTTAGTTTGGATGTGAATTCTCCATCTCCTAACTCATTTACATCATTTCATGGGACTGTTTCAGAGCAAAACTTCTCCAAAAGTCTCAAAGCAACATCTTCAAGCACTGATGGCCGGGTAATTTCATCTTTAAACTCCATCTCACAACATTTTCTTTATACCTTTTTCAAGTTGTTGTCTGTTAGTCACTTTTCTAGTTCTATAGTTCAAATTAGAGTTTTGCTTTTACTTAGTGATTCTATTGAAAGCATGAAAATATTGTCATGGAATGTTCAAGGTCTGGGGGGGAAGGATACAAGAGTGATATTATTAAAATCCATAACCCTGACATTATCTTTTTGGTAGAGACTAAAACTGGGTTAGAAAAACAAAAATTATAACTCAGAGATTGAATTATCCTAATACACATTTTATTAGCTCAATTGGTCTATCTGGTGGAATTGCTTCATTATGGAAGGATGGATTTCCTTGTGATGTGGTTTGTAGTAAGGATAACATGACACACTTGTTAATTACTAGTAATCCTTCTAAACAAGAATGGTTTCTTTCATGTGTTTATGGTTCTACACATTCCAATTTGAAACAACAATAATGGGAATTTATTAAGGAAATTAGTGAAAATGTTTATCAGCCATGTGTCGCTATAGGTGATCTTAATATTCATATCTCAAAAGGAGACACATCACGTAGTTTTGGCTCTTTAGATAGTTGGGTTGGTAATATTTTGAATGATGTTGGTCTCATGGACTTGGGGTATGTTAGTTCTCATCATACTTGGTCAAATATGATTAATGGTAAAGGATATAAAAGATCTATAATAGATTTGTCCCTTTATAATTCAAATTGGATTAGAGAATTCCCGGATTCCAAACTTCTACACCTTCCTTTTTTAGGATCAGACCATAAGCCCATTCTACTCATTACAGATCCAGAAACTATCAAACCAAGAAATGTTTGGAATTTTTATAGATGCTGGCTAAGAGATCCAAATTGCTCTGAAATCATTGCAAATTCTTGGGATTCTTCTTCAAATATTCAGAGCATATCTCAAAAACTTTGCAATGATAGACGCAAACTTTCTAGATGGAACAAAGAGCATTTTGGGAAAATTTGCTTTCATGTTAAGTATCTAAAAAATCAGTTGTCCCTCCTTCAAGATCAACCTTATAGCGATGATGTCTCTCACAAGATTCATTTAACTATTCAAGAGTTGAACTACTGGAGGACAGTGGAGGCAGATTTTTGGCATCAAAAGTAGGGGGATCGTTGGCTTAGAGATTCGGATAATAATACAGCGTATTTCCATTCTTTAGCCAATAGAAAAAGGTCTAGAAATCATATATCATCTCCAAGTGATGATCAGGGTCAGTGGCATCATTCTCATAAATATTTGGAATCTCTTCTTACTAAGCATTTTTCTACTATTGCTCAGTCTTCTAATCCTCAGTTTAAAGAGGACTTGTTTGATATAATCTCCCTTATTATATCACAAGAGGATAATGCGTTTTTGATCTCAGTCACTTCTGAGGAGGAAATCTTAAATTTTATAAAAAGTATGCCTAGCTGGAATTCAGCGGGTCCAGACGGGTTCCCAGCTGGCTTCTTTTTATCACATTGGCCAACTGTTGGTAAGGATGTTTTTCATTTGGTCCAGCAATTCTTCATCAATAAGAAAATACCGTCAAGTATAAACCATATTGTTACTTGTTTAAT
This sequence comes from Papaver somniferum, assembly GCF_003573695.1. Classification (NCBI taxonomy): domain Eukaryota; kingdom Viridiplantae; phylum Streptophyta; class Magnoliopsida; order Ranunculales; family Papaveraceae; genus Papaver; species Papaver somniferum. The sequence goes on along the minus strand of NW_020621603.1, from coordinate 14,708,178 downwards.
TCCTAAAACTCTCCATCCTTTGACTCCTTATGATTATAGACCTATTGGTCTTTGTAATATAACTTACAAAATAATTTCGAAGCTCCAAGTTACAAGAATGAAACCACTGATGGAGAAAATAATTTCCCCAACTCAAGCGGCATATGTACCAAAGAGATACATCAATGAAAACATAGTTTTGGCTCATGATTTAATTCATTTCATAAAGAAGTCAAAGAAGAAGCAAGGTCTAGTAGCCCTAAAGTTAGACATGTCGAAAGCTTTCGACAGAGTAGAGTGGACATTTATAAACAAGATGCTTTCTTCATTAGGATTTTGTGAAGACTGGAGAGGTATTATTTTTCAGTGTATTTCTACAACCATAGTTTCGATTCGTTTAAATGGTAGTATTTGTCAGCCTTATATTCCTACTAGAGGAAATAGACAAGGGGATCTCTTATCCCTTTATCTCTTCATTATCTCTATGGAATATCTTGCTAGATCCTTGGTGCATGCTGAAGCAAATAAGCTTTTGTGTGGAATTCAAGTTGCAAAAAATTCTTTGTGTATTAATCATCTAGTTTTCGCAGATGATTGCATACTGTTTTTTCAAGCAGATCACTCAAGTATTACTCAAGTTCAATTTTGCTTGCATAATTTCAGTCAAATTTTAGGTCAAATGATAAACTTTCCGAAGTCTTCGGCTTTCTTTACTGGAGATTTATCAGAGGAGGCTAAGATGGACATCAGGAATAAACTTGGAGTAAAACAACTTAGTAGCTCAGATAAGTATTTGGGACTGCCTATTCTTTTGGGTAGATCGAAAACAACTTCATTTAGGTATATTCAAGACTCTTATGAGAATATATTTCAAGGATGGTGCTAAAAAACTCTCAATCAGGATGCTAGATCGACACTAATCAAATCAGTTCTTAATTTCATCCCTACTCATTATATAAGTAATTTCAGGCTTCCTAATAACATAGTTAATAAATTAGATTCAGCTCAAAGGAACTTTTGGTGGGGCCATAGATCTAACAAAGGTCTAAACATGATTGCATGGAATTTTCTTTGTTCACCTATTGAAGAAGGAGGATTAGGTTTTAGGAATCTTCAAAGATTCAATTTAGCTTTGATTATTAAGATAGCATGGCGTTTATGTACTGAGGAAGATAAACCATGGGCTCAAATAATGAAAGTTAAATACTCTCGATATGTGAATTTTCTTCATGGATCTCCCTATAATTTACATGAATCTCCCTATAATTCTTCATGGATTTGGAAGGGATTAGAAGTGGGGCGTTTTTATGTGAGGAAATTCCATAGATGGGATGTCAGAGATGGAAAAAAAATTCTAGTCTGGTTTGATAAATGGGTTATAGATCTTGATTCACTACCAGTACTAGATAACACCTTTAGAGAACCTGCTAGAATAGTATATGTATTTGATTTGATGTTGGAGCATCCAAGAAGGTGGAACACTCAACTTGTCTTTGATCTTTTTCCAACTGACATAGCACACTTAATACTGAGAATGCACCTTGTTCAATATGGTAATGATAAACTTATCTGGGAATCAAACAGATCAGGAGTATTCTCTGTTAAATCTATCTATAAAGCTTTATCAAATATGTCTAATGGAACTCACCAGAGAGACGCAACTAATATGAATGTACGTAAACTGGAGGAAGCTGTGGAAATCAAAAGCACCCATAAAGTTAAGTTATTCATTTGGAAGCGTCTAAGGGGAACTGTTCCAACTAGAGTCAAACTCAACAGTTATATTAACAATATGGACACCTTATGCCCTAGATGCTCAAAAGCTGAGGAAACAATGAACCATCTGTTACTTCAATGTGATTACTCAAGATCTGTTTGGTTAGCAATGAATGTTAATGTGGATTCTTTGCAAAATCAAAATATTGAGGTTGTTGACTGGCTAGCTAGCTGGTTTCAAGACTCGACTAACTTTTCTAAAAAGGAATGCAGTCATTAGATTTTATCACTTATGATCACAGCCTGGTTTCTCTGGAAGAACAAATGCTCAAAGCTCTTTGAAAATAAGAATAAGAATTTGTTTTCATATAGTTTACTCTATTAAAAATATGGTTAACCAATGTTTAGTGGGGAACTATGTGTTAACATAGAAAGTAACACATTCTTGGTCTCCTCCTCCACCTCATGAGTTTAAAATTAATATGGATGCTTCTTTTGATTATCATACTTCTGAATTTGGAATTGGAATGACCATTCGTGATTCAACAGGGCAAAACTGCGCCATCAGGGGGAGATTCTTCAATGGAGGAATAAATCTGGAACAAGCTGGATGTCTAGCCATGAAGGAAGCTATACTATGGGCTAGAGAATCCGGCTTACAGAAAGTTACCCTTGAAAGTGACAGTTTGAATGTAATTAGCTCTCTTAAGCAGGCCATCTCCTTAGTTCATTGGATGAACCAAGGTGTTATAGATGAAATAAGGCACATGCTAGCTACTGTTTCTTACTTTTTTTTAAGTCATGTTAAGAGAACAACTAATAATGCTGCTCATAATATAGCTAGGACCGCTAGGATTGACAGATCCTCTTTTGATTACTCTTGTGATATCCCAGATAAATTTAATCAAATTATCAAGGAAGAACAATTATATGTCAATCTAAGATATGTAAATTAATCTTCCTTAATGAAATGTGTTTTGCATCAAAAAAACAAAAAAAAAACATATATTATGTATGTTGGGATGAAATGAAAGTATATAAAATATTAAACCGAATTATTAATTAAAGCATCTCTGATATCTTGGCGACACTTGTTCTAGCAAAAAAAAAAAATAGAATTAAACGGCTAATTTTTTTTTATCGCCTACCCAAACAAAAAATCCCGACTCCATTTTTTGCTTAGACCAAGTACCTTCCTCCTCTATGCACCATGCAGGACTTCTGCTCCGACCAAACTTCTTCCCCATCTTTGCATAATACTCCGCCCTCGCCTTTCTGCGCTCCTCAATTTCCTTCTCAAATTTCTTCGAGTCCTGTTAGTGTGATTTAACAGCCAAAAGTTATGTTAGTAGTGACTAGTGATGATTAGAAAAAGCGAATCTAGACCGCACCTCAAACAAAATCCAAATGTTTCATATACATACCTCATGATGGTATTGGTATATATGTCTTCCCCCTATGAACAGTAAGAACATAAGTGGAAAGAGTGCAACAAGACCTTCTGCCATAGTAGCATCTGCATCAGCTTTTCCTCCCTGCCCACAATAACTCAAATTCATAACTAAAGATTTCCAACTAAAGATTATACATTCACCGGATAAGATTCATAGAATCACATTCACTGTAGGATAATATTTATAAGTAAATTTGTTCCACCAAGAGCTAAGACTGCCCAAATTCATGGAATTGTTTCTCCTTATAATTTAAATATTTTGTTAGATAGACTTGAATTGTATATAAGTTTTTACGTGAATTTCATCACTAGATAAGCTTTAAAATTACTAGTAGTACTAGATTTGTATCGTATAACACTCTTCTTGAATATCAGAATTCAAAAATATGAGGAGACGAAATAAAAAGTACAGTCTCAAAAATTAATAAGCGACACCTTTTGAAGCAAAAAAAACAACATAATTGAATGCACAAAACCCAATTTTTAAGGTGGTACTGGTACGTACTACCTTTCGTTGAGCATCATATCCTGCCTGGGTCGCGGTGTGTACCTGCAGTTTGAAACCAATAACCCATAACATTCTTCCGAGCTACATGAATATTCAAGACCATTCTAGTTGCACATACTACATTGCCACTTATTGCCAAAAGTCACTTACATTTCTCACAGCAGGTTTTTTCTTCTTCATAGTTTCCACTTGTTTGGAAAGACGATGCACCTTTGAACGAAGAAGGAGGTTTTCAGCAATTAGCTTGGTAGCAGAAAACATCCCGGAGAAGGCCATGAAGTTTTTTCTACATGACAAAAAAATAATAAAAAAATAATAATCTTGATGAGAACCCTAATTAATTGTAAAAAAAAAACGAATAAATACTTTTTACAAACGAAACCCTAAGTTATTTATCCTAGCACATTGACATGGAGAGACGACAGACCTGGAATTAGAGTCCTGAGTCGTTTAGGAGCTAATGCTCCCCAGCCAGAATAATTCTGCGAACAAATTTGAAGGATAACAAGCTAAAACACAATGATTGATATGGAAGAGATCAAAGAAGAATCAGGTTTGTTTCCTACATTATCTGGTACATATGGAAACTCAGATGCTCCAATGTATTTGATAAGAAACAGTTTAAAAGTGTTGAATTTTTCTCTGCTTTAAATCAATTTATATATGACTGTGAGTCTTCAATTGTTCCAGTGCAGCAGCAATCAGGTGATGTGCACAGCATACCTGATGTAATCAGATGGAATCCTCCTTCTTTAAATTTTGATGTGTCATTTATAAATAGATCTACCCCTAATGGAATTGGACTAATTCTGAGAAGTTGTACAGGGAAATTTGAAGGAGCAAAAGGGGAAAGAATTCAAGTAGTTGATGAAGAACAAGGAGAAGTTATTGCTGCTTTGGAGTTTGGATTCAATTAAACGTGCTATGGAGCAAGGAATAAAAAATTTGAATTTAGAGGGTGATAATAAAAATGTAGTTAATGTCATTAATGGTAATCTAAATTATATTAGTTGGACTACAAATAGTGTAGTTCAGGAATGTCTCTTTTTAAAAACTTTTGATAATTGGTCTTGTTCTTTTGTTAAAAGAGATGCCAATTCAGTAGCAGATACCTTGGCAAAACATGTTAGAGCCAATGGTAATGATCTTTGGTACACTGATCCTCCAAATTTCCTTCATGGAGATTTAAGGAAGGATCTATCTATGTAATATGTTTCTCTGAAATAAAATCTTTCTTATCAAAAAAATATATGAAAGAGATTGATACGGTTGGGTCGTGTATCCCTATTTAGGTTACCGCACATGGCATGGAATCCGGAAAACTTTTCAGTTTCCTATACGAGTAAAGAGTACGTCATTAAGGGAAATTTTTTTGCTCCAGCGATGCTAGATCATTTTTGATCTAGCAGCTCCAGGACCAAGCATGTGTCCATCTGTAATGTCAGCTAACCCATTCTTTAACCTCAGCTATACTATACATGAATACATTCATCCGTATTTTATATAAACTCCGAATTTTTAGCTACCAGTGTGTGTTTTTTCACCTTCCAGCGAATGCCATAGTTATTAACCTCCAAAGCATTTGATGGTGTAGTGGCACCAGAAAGGTTACTGCTTTGACATCTGAATAGAAGCGAAACACTTTTTCCACATCTGTATCTAAAGGGGATACTTCTACTACATCTTCTATATGTCCGATCAGTGCTTTAGTCCTATAAGAATCTTAATACACATAGTAAAACAGAAACAAAACCCAAAAGATATTGATACTCCTTATAATGATTAATTATACATATCTGCAGTCATTGGTTTGGCTTTGGATTTTTTTTTTTTTTTTTGCCATTGCATCATTCGTTCCAGGAGATGTTTTTTCGTTTGTTTTGCTCTTTCTTTCTCCATTCCCTGCTCGTGTTGGGCATTCCTCTTTCTTTTCCCTATTGACAGTTTAGTTTTGCTGGATGTTTTCGCTGCTGGTTTATGTTCGTGATTAACCTTGAAGATTACTTTTTTCTTTAACTTTCAATCAGGTGTGAGATATGTCATCGATCAGAAAAAAATGGTGTGAGATATGTAGTTTGCTTCTACTTTAGTCTTCTATTGTCAAATTAAAAAAAAAAATTATTCTAAACTGAAGATGAAATATATTTACATGCAAACCTCTACCAAAATCAGTATTATCCTTTTTAGGATTCCTACAAATTTACGGTGTATCCAGATATTTCTTTGAAAAGTACGGTGAATGTTTTTGTTTTTGGTAGCTAAGAATTCGTTTACATATAACTAAGGTTAGTAGGATGGGTTAGCTGACATCACAAATGGACACATGCTTGGTCCTGGAGCTGTTAGATCAAAAAAAATTCTGTCATTAAGCTAGCTTTCCCTTAACTTAGTTCGTGGCTCCCAATAACGGATGCCAAATTAAAGGTCCTTTCTGAAACGTAAATAGTTTTACGTGGCTGCCCTTTAAATAATTTGCGTCTGCGGTCTTTTGCCCGCGGTGCTTTGGTGACATAATATATTAAAATGTTCATTGGAGTTCTTTTTCCTTTTCTTTCCTTTCTTTCTTTTTTTTTTTTTTTTTTTTTTTTTTTTTTGCTTCCAAACATTCATTGGAGTTGTTTGCTTGAATTATTTGTCGTTTGAAATCGTTGGGAAAAAAATCGTCATGAAGTAATTGCCAGGTAAGTCAAAAAGAAGAAAAAGAACTCCGTTTCGAAGAAAAAAAATAAGCTGGTTACATAAAATCCGCCTATTATTTTGAAACGGGTAGAGATATTATAAATAATTGCATGTGTAAGTAGGAATATGGCTTTTGCGTCACAATGCGGCGTTTGTGGGTAACTTGCATCAACGAAGAGAAGTCTGCATGGCGATGATATGGCTACCTGGTCAGCAGTTTACGTGGAAATTTTATGCGGCATATATATATAACAATAATAACGTGTGTGGCAATAAGTAACCTGCATTCTATGTACAAACGTACTTGACGAGTTTCATTGTTTGTATCGAAAAATTTCAAGTTATAAGAAGGCCAAGCTTTTGAGGGGATACCATTCATATAAAAGAAAATAATCCTAATTATTTTGATTTCTGGATTAGTATCATAGTAGAGGTATGGTATCCCTTTTATAAATCGTGGAAAATTTGAGCAAATTTTAAATGCTTTGTTGCTTCTTGGCCCGTTTCATCAATTTAGAATGTTTCATGATTTTGGGCATACATGAATCTTATTAGGCATACCTAATAAAGACAAAAAAAGATTTGAAATAACAAAATCAGAAGCCCCCTTAACCAATTTTTTTAATGGAAAATCTTCCCTTTTGGATTAGTATTAATACTAATGATTAGTTAAAATAATTCTGATTAGTGATTAGTGATTAGTTTTAAGATTATTTAGTTATAAATTTGTGTAGATGAAAAATTTTGAGTAAGAAAAGAAAGTTAGATTTTTTTTGAGAAGGAGAAGGGGAAAATCAGAAAAAAAGCTTATATTTGATTCAATGGATGAGGAGGGTACACTTCTATCTTATGTTTAGTCTCACTTTTGTAGCTTAAAATCATAAAAAGTTTGTGTATTTTTACTAAGATTCGGCGAGTCTGGAATATGTTCGGCTTAATATATCAGCTGAACCCACCTGGATACTGACAACTAATGAACAGCTCGGCAAGCTAAAAGTGTTATTATTCGGCTTGTTTAAAAATGTCATAATGAGCCGAACCTAATCCTGTGTGATCTGGAAGAAAAATTACGTGAGGTTCGGCTTATATTGAGAAAATCGTAAGCGCCGCACCTTTTGGTAGTACATGGTTCAGATATTTACATAAGTATTATATAAGCCCGACCTCGTAAATGTGATAATTGTTGGGGTAAGAATTTTGTATTGGTTCGGCACATAATGTGAATATCGTAATAGCCGAACCTCGTAAATGTGTTAGGTTCGGCACATATTATGATTATCGAATACGCCGAACCCCCATGCATCTCTATCTGTGACTAGGTTCGGATTGAAATTTCATGCCGAACTGTTCATATACACTTACATGAAGCTTTTGTGAAGAACAGTTCGTCTAAAAACGCAACTCAATTTTGAGCCGAACCCAACACCGTAACCGTCATTTAATCGATAAAAAACAACAAATAGGAGATTGGGTTTGTAAAACTTACTTTTTTATCCTCATTTCCGGAGTTGGAGATGCAGTTGATTCAATTTATGGTTCAATTGGTGGTTGATTTTCAGTTTCTACACCTTCATCTTCAATTGGTTCTTCTTCAATTGATGGATTAGAAGACGATTTGGTTTGCCTAGTCCCTGCTTTTCTTTGTACGAGTCATTATGTAGTTGAGTTTAATCGACGATCAAATTTTTACGAATCGACAATTAATCACGGTGATGAATTTTTTTTTTCGCGGGAGGAGAAAAATTCGGCTAGAGGAGGAAGAAGAAGAGATGTTAAGAGAAACTGATTTTGATATTTTAGAAAACTCATTTTTGATTTTTGTATTAAGGGTATAAAGATAATTGAACTACCCATAAGGTACCCCTTATAAGGTCATCCAAATTAGGATTATTGTTTTGTATGCCTAATAAGATTTCAGTATGCCAAAATCATGATTCTTTAGAATCAAGTTCAGTTTCGAATTCACGTAAGCTGAAATTGGGTCCATTAGAAGATAAGGGTTCATTGAGGCCCATTGGTACTGGGAACTCATGTCAAGTTGTTAACTGTTATTAAGGAATCATTGTTCTTAAGTCTTTAACTACCAGGAAATATGTGCGAGTCTTATGTGCTTCCACACGTAAAGCACACACCCAACTGCTCGAATGTCGAGTAGTATAACTGTCCCTCTATAAGGATTCAAGATAACAGGAAATTTGGATTTATACTCCATAATACTCTAAATGCACGGCACGAGCAAATACAGTGGGGATATGCATCCTGGTGCGAACATTATAACCCTCCATCACGATAGTTACGATGATCACTTGACTTTGATGGGGTTTGTAAGTCATAGATGTTGTATTTACAGGGTAGACGTGAAGACCAAAGAGTGAAAATTAAAATCATACTATTGAAATTTGTTAGTTAACATGCCCTCACGTCGTGCCTTTCGTGCCCTCTCTTCCTTTATACAGTATTCTTTTCTTGTGAAATGTTCGTGCCCTAGTGTAATAGCCCAAGGGTCAATGTTAGATATCAAGATTGGGAATCCGTCAATGGTCATAATCTGGTCTCTAAGTTTGGGACATACGGTATATGATGAGTACTTTTTTTGCACTTTATCATATTCGTATTCTCAAGTTGTCCCAGCAACTTTGATTAGATTATTTGTTGCTCTTGTAAATGACTCTTAACAGTTAACATCATCCGCTCGATCCATTATAAAACAGTAGGCGCGACTTTGTCAAGCAGAAAAAGGTTTGCCCTTTTGTATAACCAAACGGTATTATGATCTTTTTTTTACTCGGTCAATAAAATTAAAAATAAAAAAGCAGAACTGTACAGGGATTAGGCTATATTAGCGCTAAGCCAAAAGGCTGCACGCTAATAAGAACCTAATTAAAAACGATAGTAAACCTCCCCAGGCCATTCAACAGACTGAATAAAACCTGATCTACCCTCATAAAACTCATAATGTTCCTCAGCCAACAAACAAGCTTGTTTGGCCGAGACATCAGCTGAAAAATTGGCCTCTCTGTAGCTATGAACATAGCTAATATTGTTGTAAAAAGTCTTCGCCATTCTCCACCTCTGCATTAGCCGCCATGGTAACTCACCTTTTTGAAGAGCAAATAGGCAACTCATCGAATCCGATCTGACACATAGGTTCTTAACATTCCATCTTTGAGCAACGACCGCACCATATATAATCGCACAAACTTCATCATAGAAGTTAGTCTGCCAACCCAGACCAACGCACAGAACTCCCAAAACTTCCGAGTTGGAATCACGAAAAACTACACCAGAACCAACTTGGCCTGGGTTGCCAAGTGATGCACCATCACAACAGATCATAAGCTCACCAGGATTAGACGGCAGCCAAGTAACTTCAATTGGATCAGAGTGTTCGCAAGATCTATGCCTCACTCTAAAGAAATTTACAATACGCAGATCATCCAAAGTATTATACATGTGGCCCTTCATTCTAATAGAGTTATCACGAATTACCTGATGAACCCTTCCTTTAAATTCCAGCCAACGAACCCGCATGTTCTCAAAATAAGCCTTGTTGCGCAACTTCCGTAATTCCGTAACTATTGCAAGATTTGTAACAAGCCACAGATCATTTATCATTCTACTCCACCCCTTTGCCTCCTTGTAAGATGCCACGAGATCCTCCTTCTGCTTTAGATTGAAATATCAGCTGCCCAATTCCAAATCCTCTTAGCAATTCTGCAATGCCAAGTAATATGGCTTACATCCTCGCAATCCTCCCTACATAATCGACACATAGAAGGCATTTCCCTACCTGTCTTCCTCATAATATTATCATCAGTAGCACAACATTGCTTATGAAATAACTTCCAGTACTGAACACTTAAAGTAGGATGCACAACATTTCTCGAGAATAAAGCTGCAGCTTGCGAAACTTCTACAGGCCCCCGGATGGCAGCCTTAGCCGACTTGACAGAGAAAACACCCTTATTGTCCAAGTCCCAAATCTTGTAGTCATCTTCACCACCAATAAGAGGAAAATTATCAACATCAATATTGCATCGTAACATCAATTCTTTAGTCTTTGGAGGAATAACCCAAGAGCCATCAACAATAATATCACTAACTTTGGCCTTAAAATCATTAGGGCCCTTTGAAGTGATGCCTAGACGTTGCGCAATTGAAAAATCAGCACACCAATTATCAAAGAATAAGGAAGTATTAGCACCATTACCTATAATTGAGCGTGTATGTCTTTGCACATAGTTATGCACCAATCTGATTCCGGGAAAAACCGAAGAACCCAGCTTATAATCAATCAATTTGCCACTAATTTTGAAATATTTTGCCTTCAAGAATCTTGCCCAAGTTTTATTAGAGTCACGAATAGAAACCAACAACTTCATAAGCATGGCCTTATTAACATCATTCAATTTCTTTAGGCCAAGCCCACCTTCACGCCTAGAACGGCATAAGTCATCATAAAGAACCGTGAAATATTTACGCTTCTCAGCATCCCCAGACCACAAAAAATTGTGAATAGCTCTCTCAACTGACCTGATGGCCGTGCATGGCCACTTATACACCGCCATTGAATGAAGCAGATAACTAGAAATTACTGATTTGATCAAAACTAGCTAGCCTGAAAAGACAAAAGCTTACCCTTCCAACCTGCCATCTTATCCATAATCTTCTCCATTACTTGACAAACATGAATATGACGCACAATACCAGGTTTTAATTGGATTCCCAAATATTTATCTGGGAACAGCGCCCTTTCCATGCCCATAAATTTGCAATAGCAACAGCACGAGAATGTCTATCTCCACCATAATAGGATTTGCTTTTGGCATAGCTAACATACTTCCCAGAAGCAAGTTGATACATGCCAAGCATCTCCTTCAAATTCTGCAAACTATGAAGATTGCCCTTACAGAAAATAAGAATATCATCCGCAAGAGTAAATGGGTTGGAGCCACACCTTTCTTACTCACCATGTGGTGCATACTTCTGGAAGCAAACAACTTAGAGAGATTGCGACTCAAAACATCCTCAATAAGAACAAAAATCAAAGGTGAAAGTGGATCACCTTGACGAAGACCTCTTGTGATACTGAAAAAACCTTCAGGGCTACCATTAATCATAATAGAAATTCGGGCAGAGTTAAGAATACTAAGCAGCCACGAACACCATGCATCAGAAAAACCATATTGACGAAAAACTTCAACAACAAATTCCCAACTAACCGTGTCAAAAGCTTGGGCTATATCCAGTTTAAGGCCAACATTACCATACTTCCGTTCAACGCTAATCTCATTGATCAGTTGCGATGCCAAAGCTATGTTCTCATGAATGTTTCTTCCTTTCATAAACGCCACTTGCTCTTCAGAAATCAACTTATTCAGAACTGTACCAAGTCTGGTCGCCATAATCTTTGTAATGATTTTGAAGAAGAAGTTTCTTAAACCAATTGTCCTATAATCTTTAATAGCATCAGACTTATTATTTTTTAGGATTAGAACAATAAAACTAGAGTTAATGTCATTAGGAATTTTCTTCATCGCCCAACAGTTTGCAATTTCATTAAAAATATCTCTAGAAATAATGTTCCAACAGATTCGAAAGAAAGAACCTGTAAATCCATCAGGGCCAGGTGCAGAATCCGCTCCCAGATCAAAAACAGCTTCCTTAACTTCCTCCAAAGACGGAATAGCATCCATAAAAGCACTCTCAGCAGCTGAGATGCTCTCGTGCTCATATTCAAACAACTTTGGATCAATATGTACAGCTCCACCATTAAACTTTGCACGATAGTGATCAACAATGTAGTCTTTTATTTCATCCTGCAAAAAAAAAGTAGAGTTAGTAGAAATCTTCAATTCCGAGATTGTGTTTTGGCTTCTCCTCATTCGAATGGCATTGTGAAAAAAACGAGTATTTTGATCACCATCTTCCAACCAACTAGTTCTCGATTTGTGCTTAAGCATAATTGCCAGCTCAGTCCGCACCTCATCAACAGCTTTCCTGGCATCAGCAACCCTCAAAAATTGTAACTCACACCTAACATTTTGATCTAGAATATCATTCTCCTTTTCCAGATTCAATTCCGCTTGTTTTAAGCGAAACTGAACATCTCCAAACACAGTTCTATTCCAAATCTTCAAGGCATCCTTCAGTCTCTTCAACTTCGACGTAAAAACGAAAGGAGGCGCTCCATCCAGCCTAACACTCCAATTTTCCTTAACAAAATCCAAAAATGATGGATGAGAAAGCCACATCTTCTGAATTCTAAAAGGAGCCCTTTTTGGCCTTGGACTATCAAAAGCAAAACCTAAAAGAGGAGAATGATCAGAGCAAATCCTTGGCATAGCTTTGCACCTCCAGTTAGCATACTTATCATGCCAAGCATCATTAATAACAGCCCTATCATGCATAGAAACAATTCTATGAATACCAATCCGACAATTAGACCAAGTATATTTCTTCCCAATAGCATCTGCCTCCACCAAACCATTGTCAGAGATCCAACTTCGAAATTCATTCATATATATTTCCTTGATCGGCCTCCCACCCTTCTTTTCATATAGACGCAAAACACAATTAAAATCACACAACACCAACCACGGGATGGAAATAAACCCCAACCCCAGTTGCCGCCAAAGAGACCTCCTTGCCACCGCATCAGAAGAAGCATGCACAGTCGTAATATAATTACCAGAAAAATTCAAAGTGATAGCCTGCTTTGAAGAAGATAATACATTGGGCCTTGCTAGAGAATTCCTCCAAAAGATCCAGATATTACCTCTCTGACCATGCACCTCATTAGTGATAACATCTTCACAAAAATCAATCAAATTTAAGTTCCTAATAAAACGTGTAGTGCAACGAACCTGCGGCTCCGCAATACAAATAACATCAGGATTGTGCAATCGATAAAGCTCACTCAACTTGGCCCTTGCACCTTCTTTAGCCAAGCCTTGAGCATTCTAATAAAAGACACGCATTAATTAACTTTGTTCTTCGTAGGGCTTGCCGAACCCTGTCTGGAAGATTTTCCGCTTCGTGTTTGAACTTGACTAACATTTGCCACAATAATTGCCTTCTTCTTAGAAACTCTTGATTTTTTCTTTTTGTCAGCCAAATCCGTCTTCTCACGTTCAGCTAATTCCTTATTAGCAAGAACCTCCAAATTTCTTGCATCCTCTTCAACTATTTTGGAAGTGTCTGTTGCTACCATATCCATTGCATCTGCAATTTCGTCATCAGCCTCAATAACTACCTTATCAATTTCTTCGGTCCCAGTTTCAAACCTATTAGAAAGTGTTAAGTTCTCTAAAGATTTAGCTGGAGTAGATCTTCTTGAAGTTTTAGTGGCGTCACTAAAACTAGCTTCCTCATGAGCATCCATAGTAGTCGGACTATTAACTGGGGAATGATGCAAATCTAAAACCTTCTTCCTCAAATTCTCTAGCCTTGTTCTAGCAATATCTTGTTGAATTTTGGCGACTTCGCATCAGCCTCACGTTGCTTGGATGTCTCCTTCATGGCCTCATAATTCCTATAAGCTTCCATCTCTTGCATCTCCAAATTGGTATCATCTTCCTTGCTCAAATTATCGTGCACAATTTCCGCAAGTGCCGCACCAACACTACGCAAAACTGATTCAGCATCCTCGTTGCGGACAGATTCCGCATCATCATTATGCATCCCAGGCAAAGCCTCACCACCATCGTTTGCATCATCTGTGCATTGTTTGGAATGGTCACCATCCTCCATGAGCTGCACGGAACGTACAACACTTTCATTGCGAACTCCAGCTAATGAAGTACTATCATTATGCGGCACGGACAATGCTGCACCATCAATATGCATCCTCGATTCAGTACCATCTTCACCAGAACTATCACTATGCTCGGGAAAAATTGTACGTTTACCAGTAGCCATCTCAAGAATTGAATTCTTCTTCTTCATAGTTTTAGGATCATCTCCAGGTTTCTTAGATTGGTCCTTTTCCAAGATTGTAGCATCATCTGGAAAATTCTTCTTTCCTTTAGGAATTCGTTCTTTTTGCCAGAAATTCTTAAGATCATCCATATCATCTTCAATTGATTTTTTAATCTCATGATCAGTTTCTACATCAGCCTTGTCCTTCAAATCATCAAACTTTTTTGTTCTACAATCAGATTTTTTATGGCCGATAAATTTGCAGTAATCACAAAAGCTTGGCCTGTTTAAAATTTCATAATCTTGAACAAAAATTTCATCATTATCTTCACCATCAATCAAAATCCTTTCTAAAGGTTGAGAGAAATCTAAGTCAATCAAAGCTGCAGCAAAGTAACCATATTCATGGCGCAAAGTACCCGGATCAACGGAAACCGGCTTACCAAGCCCTCTTGCCATTATAAAAATCGTCTCTTCATCCCAAAACTCCATTGGCAAAGCCGTGAAACGAACCCAAACTGCAGCTCTAGTAATCTTATCTTTCCCAGGATCAAACATAGGCGTCCATGGATGAATTTTAATCTGCTGAAATCCCGTTGCAGATTTAATCTTCCACGGACCATCGTAGCTTACACATTTTCGATCATCTTCATTGTCTAGCTTAATAACAAAGTATCCCTTCTTCCATGGAATAAATTGAACCGAACCAGATAACTTCCATTGATTCAATAATTCTCTTTTAACATCTTCAAATTTTAGGGTTTTGAAAAATACCAAACGGCCAACCAAACTAAATCTCCACACAGCCTTAATCCTTGCATGAGTCTCTCGTGGGATCTTAATCAAAACATCATTGTTTGTTGTAGAACGAATTGGAGGATGAGAGAGTGTTTCAGCATCAATCTTTGATAAAACATGCGTTCTCTTCTTTAATATAGCCGCATAAGAGCCTTCCATAACACCGTGATTGCCATCTTCATGTGGTTTCCTAAACGCGTTATGATTGCCTTCTTCCATCTGATTCCTAAACGCGTTAGGATTTCCATCTTCGTGCTGCCTCCCAAACTCGTTTGAATTAGGGTTCATAGCATTAGGGTTTGCAGCGTTATTCCTAGGAATATAGATAGTTTTTGATCGAGATTGATTCCATATCCTTTTAGATTGATTATTTTGTTGATTGTTGTTAAAAACAGGCGAATTATTGTCTTGATTTTGCGCCATTAGAGCGCAAAATCAAAGGAAACCTAAAGAACGCAAAAGAGAAAAAGGGAGGGAGAAAAAAGCGGAGCTACCCACGTGAAACCCTAGAATTTTCGCTTTTTTTTAAACGGTATTATGATCACTCGACTTTGATGGGGTTTATAAGCGTGGTAATTAACATGTCCACATTTAAATCCATCACTGACTTACATTTAAAGCTTGGATTGTAATGTGCACACTGGAAGTATGCCCCATCGTAAAACACACATTATTAGTTCACAAAATTGATTAAAAAGACCAAAATCAATAAATTTTGGGTGAAAAAGACATCTAGGTTTTGATACTGTTTAAATGGACAAAAATGCTAAAATAGCCAAGATGTAAACAGTTTCATCCTACCCATTTTCAAATATTTTTTCTTATTATTAATTTCCATCAGGATGCATTCAGTTTCATCCTCGCTATTTTTTAAATTTAAGGCAGGATGAATCCAGTTTCATCCTTGCTATTTTTTTTGTGTTCATTTCATCCATACTAATTTTTACTCGTCCATTAATACCATGTTTTAAAAATATTTGGACAAATGACCCATTTTCGGTTATTAATTTGCATCCAATGTCATATTTGAGTTTGTGGGCGGTTGAATTCAGTACCGTGAAATTTGTTAACATCCCCTCACGTCGTGCCTGTCGTGCCCTCTTCTCTTTCCTATTTGCTCTTGTGATATGTTCGTGCCCTTGTGTAATATATAGCCCAAAGGTCAGTGTTAAACATTACTCCTAAAAGATTGGGAATCCGTCCATGGTCGTCTCTGTCTGGTCTCTAAGTTTGGGACACACGGTTGTTTTTTTCCCTTTATTCGTATTCCGAAGTTGTCCCAACAACTTTGATTACATTATTTGCTGCTTTCGTAAACACCATACGCATAACCAATGTAGAGAGATAGATGATTTTTTTTCCTTGGTTTAGAAAAAAAAAGAGGTTTTCCCTTTTGGACAGCAGTGTCACTGTCAAATATTAGCTCATTGATGTTAGAATTTTCAAATTTCTAGATCCTCGAGAGCTGTCAGGTCATGGATGCACACATCAGTTCAGTTACCATTTACCTTGTAGATTATTTGGCATGATTGGTCTTTCAATTAAAAATAAGAAATGATTCAATTACAAGCTAGGCTGTTCTTTTTTTCTCTTATGACAAAATTACACATAATGATGTGCGTTAATGTTTTTTGGGGGCGGGGTTCAAAATGAAGAGAATATTACATGGGAATTTAATTTGTACCATTTAGTTTTCATTTTGACGCCAAGAAGTAACACTAAAATATCAAGATTCATTTGTTCTTGGCAAACCAAATTTTATTAAACAGCTAAAGAGGAATTACAAGCAGCCAAAATCTATGCAGTGTAATATTATTTCTGTGGAAAAATGAATATTATCAATTTTTCAATTTAACTTATACTATTGAGATATAATGGAGAGAATCTAAACTGGTAGCATTACATTTACACACTTTACTTGATAGAATACCACCGATTAGTGCCTATGAATTAGTCTGGTAATAACTATCCTCTTATGAATTTACACTGCACACTCCATTGTTCTAAATACTTGTCATTATTTCCGCGGCATAATATTATTTCTGTCGAAAAATTGATATTATCAATTTTTCAATTTATAAAACGGAAAATGGGTCATTTGTCTAAATATTTTTAAATCACGGTTTAAATGGACGAGTAAAAAATAGTTTGGGTGAAATGGCCAAAAAAATAGTAAGGATGATAAGAAAAAATATTTGAAAATGGGCACGATGAAACTGGTTACATCCTGTCTATTTTTACATTTTTGTCCATTTAAACAGTATCAAAATCTAACTGTCCATTTCATCCAAAAATTATTGATTTTGATCTTTTTAACCAATTTTATGTTTATAAAATGGAAATGGAAAAGTAAAAGCACCTCTTTTCCAAAAACAAAGGAAGTATCAAATTGTCAGATAATAATGAACTAAACAGCAAACACGAAGATTCCATAATTCCTAAAAAAAGAAAATCCTATCTGAAGCCGTCGGAGACCAGACACATATGGAATCCATGTTATACAGCTCCATAAACCACAAAATTTACTTGTACCATAATACCTTGATAGAGTAGTAAAAAAAATCGTTAAACCCTAGGCTTATCTTCTCAGATTCTTAAATAAATATTTCTCTTTTTCGATCAAAAATAAAAATCTCCATGAAATAAAATAAAAAAAACACACTGATTTCCAAGTCTAAAAGCTCCCAAAGAGTCCATCCAAAAGGATGGAAACAATGTATCTTGTTCTTGTGCATGTCAAGATCACCAAAGAAAGAAGTTTTGTTTAGTAGTTAGCACTATCAATTATATCAAATTCTTGAAAGGTGTTAAAGTTGGAATTTAAATACCAAAAATATCTTGAAAGCTGTTGACAACTTGACAACATATTCAGATTATCATTAATTAGATACTACTCATTTAGGGTTGTCTACAATCTTAGTGTTACTAATTACTTGTATTAGTGTATGTTGACATCAAATTAAGAGAAATAAAATCAACGGTCTACCCGAATAAAATCAACGGTCAATGCAGCCATAAAGACACTTACTAGTACACTAATCAGAACAACACTAGTCCATCATTAGACGTGGCAAAACTGGCACCGCAAACGCCAATCACGAAAACTAAAATCTTTTTTGATCACAATGAACCCACTGAAGATAGTTTTCAAATCTGCCGGCTATGTATGATGTCCAACAAAAACCGATACCAATAAATCATTAGGATCTAGATTTAGTGGGACCCACTTGGATATTGATGCCTCATTTTTGACATCAAAGGTTTATTGACAGTAGTCGGTATTAAAAAATGAAGTTGTAAGAAAAGGTCTGACTGACAGTGGTCGTGTGAAGCAACCAACATCTCAGTTAGACGGAGGAGGAAGTTTATTGATAATAAAAGGAGAGGGTACAAAAAAAAAATGCTTGTACCACACTCAAAGAATTACAAATACAAAGAAAGCAAAACAAGAAAGTAAGACCTTTTTTTTTAAAAGAAAATTAACTGATATTCATTTAAGCTAAAAGCATCCCAACAAAATTAAGCATTACAAGACTCTTTCTCAAACTCTAACCTAGACATGACAGACACTGGGAGTACAGAACTCCATTTTTTAGTACAATTATTGACTCTAGCATACTTAGTAAGTAAGTCTGCCACTTGATTACACTTCCTACTCTGAAAGCAAACTTGAACATTACCTAAACACTTCACTAAATGCTGACACTCCCTGATGATATTACTGTCTTCTCATCTGGTGATGATACTGTCTCCATTGATTCTATCCATGACTTCTTTGTTGTCTCCCTCCATAATGATATTCTGAAGCTGCAACTGGATAATCCACTGAAGAGTTTTTAACACTGTCATTGCTTCAGCTTGAGCAACATCTCTAGTCCTTTCTACCAGCGTCCAAGCCTCCACCAACTTCCCTGTAAAATCTCTGATAATTAGAGCAATACCAGTATGAAAAGAATTTGGTAAAACAGAAGCATCAATATTGATTTTAATTTTTCCCCTGGGAGGAGGATTCCAATTTCTATTGCTTCTAGTATTAGTAGCATCTCCCCTTGTAATCATGTTGGAATTCTGGTTCTGGTTATCTCTGAAGCTAGACTGAATCTTGTTCTCATTGGAGAATGTTATTATTCTGTGTTTCAGACTTGAAACATTGCATCTGTTGTTTTCAAAGACTAGTTCACATCTCGATTTCCAAATGAACCACATTGTGATGACAATCTTGTTAATAATGGGTGTTTTGTTGAAGGAGATGATGTTGTCTGGATTACAACAACTTCTAACCCACTGCCTGACATCTGAGATATTTCTAACTTCTTGGTAAACCTCAGTAGAGATAACACTCCACACAGTTGTAGCATAATTGCAATGAATCATAAGATGAGTAATGGTTTCATTTTCATTCCTGCATCTTTGATATAGAGCTTGAATATGTTGATTCTGCCTTGCTCTTCTTTCATTGACTGGGAGAATGTCATGCATCACCTTCCACAAGAACAACTGACATTTATGAGGGATTTGCAAGTGCCATAAGCTAAGCCAGAATTTAGCTTCTTCTTCCTTTCTAGATAAGTTGGGATTCTTTTGACAAAGAATAGCCTTGTAAGTGGAGTTTACTGTAAATTGACCATTTCTTGTTAGAGACCATAGGAGTTTGTCTTCATGCTGCTTGGGAGGCCTGATATTTAGGATTTTCTCTATCTGGTTTTGAGTAAAATATTTTTGGAGTTTGTGAACATCCCAGCTTTGAGTGTTTTCTATCAGTAATTCCTCCACTTTCATGAAATAAGGATATTCTTCATAAGTTGAGAATTTTTGTTGAATTTGAGTTGCAGTATACCCCTCAATCCAATTATCCCTGAAAACATACACCTTCATCTCATTTCCAATTTGCCAAATATGAATTTTTTTTGCCCAACTGATTCATGTGCAGATACTTTTCCAAATTGCACTGCCATTATTTGAGATTTCTTCTTGAAGAATGTTCTCCTTAGGAAAATGTTTAGCTTCTAAGATTTCTGCGCATTTGTTATTTTTGTCTTGAACTAATCTCCAAGCAAATTTGGTGATCATAGCTTCATTGAAAACTTTTAAGTTTTTGAATCCCAGACCTCCCCATCTTTTTGGAATACTCACACTCTCCCAAGATTTGAAGTAGCCTTTACTTCCCTGCTTTTTATTACACTGGCACCTTCTTTGAATTGCTTCAAGATTATTTATATTGTGTTGAGGAAGCATAAGACAGCTCATCTGAAATTGTCCCATAGAATTGGTTACAAACTGAATTTGGGTGCTCCTTCCAGCTTGATTTGTCAACCCAGCTTGCCGAAATATCATCCTTTGTTGCATTTTATCTTGGATATGACTGAAACACTTTGTTCTATGTCTTCCTATGAAAAGATTGATTCCCAGGTATTTCTCCTCCAAAGGCATAACACTCATATTTAGGATTTCACCAATTTGATTTCTTCTTTCTTCACTTAATCTCTTGTTGAAGTGTAAGCTGGACTTGTTCAGATTTACCATCTGTCCTGAAATGTTGCAGAATCTGTTGATAGTATGCTTTAAATTCTTGATGGAGCTTATATTGACTGTGGAGAATAAAATGCAGTCATCTGCAAAGAACAGATGGAAGATTGGGGGGCCCTTCTTAGCAGGAAAAACTGGCACTATATTTTTATTGTTCACTTCAGCTTGTATCATTCTTCTGAATCCCTCCATGCAAATGATGAACAAATATGGAGAAAGACTATCTCCTTGTCTTAAACCCCTTGTTGGATGAATTGTTTCTATTGGAGAGCCATTTAAAAGAATAGAGATAGTTGTTGTAGAAATGCATTGATTTACCAAGTTACACCATTGCCCTGAGAATCCCAGCTTCTGCAAAATTTTGATGATGAAAGTCCACTCCATTCTGTCAAATGCCTTTGACATGTCCAGTTTAATTGCCACTGCTCTTTTTTCAGATTTTGTTGTCTTCATATATTGGATGACTTCATGAGCAATAACAATATTATCTATAATGTTTCTTCCTGGGACATAGGTAGCTTGCCATGGGGAAATTAGTTTTGTAGGAGTGGTTTTAATTTGTTTGTCAAGATTTTGGAGATGATTTTATATGAAATGTTGCACAGACTAATGGGTCTAAAGTCTGCAGGGCTTTGAATGCAGTTATTTTTGGGGATCAGGGTTTGAAAAGTATGGTTAAACTCATTTAGGATTTTACCCTTCTTGAAGAATTCTTGGACCATGTTGACAACATCTATCTTCACTGTATCCCAGTTTTGCTGATAGAACCCAGCTTGGAATCCATCTGGACCTGGTGCTGCCCAAGCATTTATTTGATGCATTGTCTTCTTAATTTCCTGCTTAGTTGGTATAGCTATTAACTATATGTTTTCATCCTCTGAGATGCATGGAGTGATAAGATTCATGATATCATCATCTTCATTTGGGTTACTGGTTGTGGCAATTTCCTGGAAATGAGCTTTCAGAATTGCAGCAATATCTTCTCTTGATTCTTTCCAAACTCCTTCTTTGTTCTACAGAGAGTGTATTTGATTGCACCTTCTTCTGTAGTTAGCTTGATTATGAAAAATCTTGGAGTTTATGTCTTGGTACTTGATAGCTCTTTCTCTGGAATGTTGGTATGCAATCCTATTCTTGGTATCATATAGGTTATTTAGCTGATTCTGGAGTCTTTGGTGCTCTTGTGTGTTTATTTGTTAATTGTTGATACACTGTTGAATAGAGTTGTGAGTTTCTTTAATTCTTTCATCTGTGTGGCCATACTCCTTGATTCTCCAATCCTTTAGACCCTTTTTTGTTGCTATCAGTTTATTTGTGAACTTGAAAGCATCTGTTCCTTGAGTGTTGCATCTCCAGAGTTTTTTAATTTCTTCTTTACAAGATGGGTTCATAAGCCAATGTTCATAAAATCTATATAGTTTGGGCAGGTTCTCAAATTGAGGGTCTGTGGTTAGAAGGATGGGAGCATGATCTGAGCCAGAAGGAATGAGGTTTTTGAGAATGGCATTGGGAAATAAAGTCAACCAGGATGAAATACACAAAGCTCTATTTAATCTTGTTCTAACTTGGTTGAGTTGGGTTCTATGATTTGACCATGTAAATGGGCAGCCAGTGTATGGTATATCAATGAGACCTAGAGAAGTAACATCATTAACAATTGTTGGGTTTGATTGTGTAGGGTTGGTTGAATAACTCTGTCTTTCATAACTGTATAGAGTAGAGTTGAAGTCTCCCATTATAACCCAGGGCATGCTCATGTTTCTTCCCATTACATGGATGAAATTCCACTGCACCTGTCTATCATGATCATAAGAGGAACTATACAAGCAAGTTAAGAACCATTCTTTGTTAGTGCCTCCATTTTTTATTATCACATTTATCATAAATTTTGAAGAATGAATGAACTCCATATCGACACCATCTTTCCATAAAAGAGCTAAGCCTCCTACTCTTACTCTATCCTCATTACACCAAACATTTGGATAATGCATTTGTTTCAGGAGATAGTTAGCTTTAGACACACTAATTTTTGTTTCAGATAAGAAAATGACATCAGGATTGAAATTGAATATGCAGTTTCTCAGGTGGTCTCTGGTTAATTTATTTCCTAATCCTTGCACATTCCATGCTAGGAGTTTCATGTTGTAAATGCACTTTGGTAATCTATAGATAAGCTCACAGTAGGGGGAAAATAAGAATTTAAATTGAGGAATGGGAGAGATTACCGTAGGATTTCCTTGTCATGCATCAGAGCCTTGATTATTGATGATATATTTGTCCCAGTATCCAACCACTGGCTCTTCCACTTGTTGATTGTTCTCCCATTGAGGTTGACTATGTTCTCCTTCTTCAGCAACTTCCTCCATATGATAGAGCTAACTCTTGAGATTTCCCTCTCTCTTGTTCTCTTGAATATCCTCATGTTTCCACTCCTACTGCTTTGTCCTCTTTCATAGTTGGTATTTCCACAGGTAGATTCCTCCTCTTGAAAATACTCAGTATAGACAGAATTGCAATACTGTTCATCTTCAGGCCTGACAAAAAGCACCATATTGGAATTTCTATTCTTGTTGGTATTCTTTGGAGATATCCTAGTGGGAGCATCATCAATGTTCCAGTATGCATTGCTTGTCATATTGTAAGGAATCTTGTCAAGAAACCTGCATAGCTTCTGTGATAGGTCTCTCACTTCTTTTGCTTTGTTTTTGCAATCATCTGCATCATGGTCAATGATGAAGCAGGCTGGGCAAAGTTGATAAGGTTGCTTTTGATAATAAAAAGGAATCCACTGAGTGCAGTTGGCTGCATTTTGAGCAAGAACTCCTCTTATGAGAGATTTTGAGATATCTATCTCAATGAGAGTGCCAACATCATTCGAGTCAAATGGTTTTGCATCTTCTGGGTCCAATTCTTTCACTTCTCCTAACATGATTCCCATATCATTTGCAACATACACATTGAGAAATTCCTCTGGCAAGTCTTTGAAAGTGACCCAGAATTGTTGCTTGTCAAATAGGATATCTCTGTGATTTTGAGTTGGATTCCATGGCTTGAGGATCCACAAAAAACCATCTAGACACCATGGAGCTTCAGATAGCACCCAACTCCAGTCCTATTTTGATTCAAAAGTAACTATGAACAAGTTCTTTCCCTTCTTTCTTAGCACAAAGGTTCCCACTTTGTCTCCCCAAATAAATCTAGCTTGTTTTTCTGCAAAGCCTCTGCTGACATTGTTAGGAGTGGTGACTTTTCCAATGACACTACTGCCATTTATTTGGAGGCAAAACCTTGGGTTGATTTGAGCTACGTTGATCACTTGTCTTATGTCATCAGAAGACTCAATTGAGGTTGAGTCAAAGCGATTAGTGAGATTGTTGATATCTTCAGAAAAGCCATAGTAATGATTGGGATGTTTTTGTT
Organism: Papaver somniferum; assembly: GCF_003573695.1. NCBI lineage: Eukaryota > Viridiplantae > Streptophyta > Magnoliopsida > Ranunculales > Papaveraceae > Papaver > Papaver somniferum. Next base: position 14,684,179 of record NW_020621603.1, on the reverse strand, counting down.
TTTAATGAGTTGGATGAAGATGATGCAATTGAGTAACCGAAAACTAAAAATTTATAGTAGGATTTAGAAATCTTATCTTTCTACGAGTTCTAAGACTTTTGAGACGTGTTCTTATTGTCATAGCGGCAATGACAAGTATCAAGCAACAAGAGAGGATCCTTGTACTTTGATTCAGACTTTCTTCAATTCGAGAGGACGGAGAATCCGAAGTTTCCATGGAAACGAGAAAACTCTCTGTAATTGGGACAAATGTTTGAGACGTCAACATCAAGGTCTTAAACAAGACAAGTAAATCCAAACGGCATCAGAACCTTTGAACCATTAAAGAAGAGAAAGTAGTTAAAAAAGGAAAGCAGAGAGAAAAGAAGAAACGAACAAACAACAGGGAATCTAGGGCAATTTAAAAAGAAAGAGAGTATTTCTGGTTATGAGGAATCTTTCAGACATTAAAGGCTGACTAATTAAAGCTTATAACGGTAATATGAGACATGAAATCAGACATGCAAAGGTAGCTGGATCACATTAAAGGTGAATAATTTCACTGAGTTAATCGCCGAGTTACAGAGCAAAACTCGGTCGTCCCAAGAAGCACTCCTATTTTATTAAGAAGAAAGTAAGACTACTTCCTAGTTAAAAGAAGAAAAAATATAATTTTGGCCAATTAAGCATAGCATTTCCATAAGTAGGATTCTCTAGATTTTTAAAAACAAGGCACCATGTAAAAAGAGTATACTTAATTTTGTGTTGCACCCCAACTTCAGTACACTCCTTGTATGCCATAGTTCTAGCATTCCTCTCCAACCAAATGCACCAAATTATTGCAACTGAAATCATGCTCCAAATCTGGGATTCTTGACTAGAGTTAAGAGTTAAATTCCAAGAGTAAATCATGGTAAACAAGTCATCAGGCATAGTAAATTCCCGGTTAAGCTTCTTTTGAAAGTGAGACCAAATTTTCTTTGCAAACTGACAGTGAAGAAATAGGTGGTTAACAGTCTCAATCTCATCACAGAAACTACAGGTTTTAGACAGTCATACCTCTTCTTGTGAGCATATCTTTAGTTGGAAGACTATTGTGAGCCAAAGTCCAAAGAAAGAAGCCTATTTTTGGTGGAATCTCAAGCCTCCAGATGTAATTAAAGAGTTGTCTCTGATGTTGGTCTACTTCTTCATAAGTCATCATAGTTTATTTTACTGAAAAACACCCTTGCTGTTAAGAGACCATTGAATTTCATCTGCAAGATCCTTGTTGCTGGTAAAGTTGTAAAGAATGCTATTAAGATCATCAAGCTCCTTCCTAATTGTGACATTCATTCTTCTAAGCACTGCCAGATTCCAACTGTTATTTTCCCCAACAAAGACTTCAGCCACTGTCTTCTCTTTATTTCTGGAGACTGCAAAAAGATTAGGAAACCTATCTTGCAAAGAGGTATCTGTCAACCAGACATCTTTCCAAAAACTAACCTTACTACCAGAATTAACCTTGAAATGAATATTAGCCTTGAAAGTATCAGCACATTTCATAGTTCCCTTCCATAATGATCTTCCATACGAATTCTTTGGAATTTTAGAAAGCCATCCATTCACCTCAGAGCCATACTTCTCTTCTATAGTTTCTCTCCACACAACATCTTTTTAATTTGAATATCTCCAAAGCCATTTAGTTAATAAGGCTTTATTCATCTTCAGCAAGCATTTAATACCCGAACCTCCATCTCTTCTTCTTCTGTAAAGAGTAGGCCACTTAACTAGATTGAGTTTCCTTTTGTTTTTATTGTCATTCCATAGAAAGTTCCTCATAATATTTTCTAGTCTTTTTGCAACGTAAACAAGCATAAAAAATAATGACATATAATGCACAAGTAAGCTTGCAAGAACACTCTTAATTAAAGTGATCATACATGCCCTGCTTAACAAATATTTTTGCCATCCAGCTAGTCTTTTTTATGAATTTGTCTATGGATTGATCCAATTTGGCTACTCCATTGCTTTTATCACCAAGAGACAGACCCGGATAATTAGTTGGAAGAGAACCAATGTAGCATCCAAGAACAGAAGAGAACTAAGACATATCACCAGAATAACCAACTCCAAAAACTTGACTTTTAGCAAAATTAATTTAAAGCGATGTCGGTTGTTCAAAGGATAAAAGAAGCAATCTAAGATTTTTGACTTGATCAATGTCAGCATCTAAGAAGATAAGGGTGTCATCTGCAAATTTGCAGATGACTTAAAAAAGTACCATCCTTTATAGCCTGAATTTATCGTTATTACTGTGCAAATTTTTCGCAAGTGAATGCTAGATTCCAGGTGAAAATCGTGGAATTTATCCAAAAAAATGGTTTGCAAGAAATAAGATCATGGTGTCATTTCAAGTATGTAATATTTTTAAAATTTTTGTACAGATACGGTTGTCTATTGATATATACTTTACAATAATTACTAATTGTGTGTTGTTTAAAAATTAAATCACTGGTAGCTGATAGAATAGCTTACCAAAAGGGACAAATAACTGGTCTGAGATAATGATCGATCACATTGAGACTGAGACACAACTCAGATTTCTACGAGATAACAATAAGAGTTTTCTGCAATGGGTATAAAGTAGAGTATTGATGAAAATATTTAAAACACCAAACTGATGCAGCCAATGGCTGTAACCGGTTGGAAAATAGAACCACCAATATAGATTGGTTTAATTATCGTTGAAACACCCAAATCGATATTATTTTCTCTTATGATCATAACTATTGGAAAAAAAAATCATATAGTGCTAAGCATATTATGAAGTATTAGCGTCAAAGATCTTGATCCATTCGAGGATCACTGGAACCATACTGGTTATTTGAATCGGATTTGGTCTCTTGCGATTCTCGTATCTATTCCAAAATTAAAACAATCATAACTGGTAAAAGATTAGGTATCGTCATATCGGAGTAACCATTTCTTCTTTATAACACATATTTGGTTATCTGATAAAATTGATCCATAAGTCTTCTTCACATTTGGTTAGGACAATTCCTACGACAACCAACAAACCACAAAATCCGTTGAGCTAGGTGGATGGTCAAACTGCATTTTGCACAATGGTAAAAGTAGCGGGCGGCTGATCATCAAACGCACGTCTCAACAGAAGATGCTGGCGGTTGAAGTAAAAACTCGCAGACGATCTAAACACGCTGATGTGTGATGTACAACCGCCAATGGCTAGATTTCAAATTTAAAAAACGTTTTTTTTCCTCTATAAATTACCACCACCTTCAAACAATTCACTCACACCGAAATTCACTTCTCTTGAATTTTCTCTTTTAAATCTATTTCAATTTTTTAGTTTTATTGTTTGTGAAATGGCTGAAAAGGCGATCACACTGTTTTGCGATGCAAAACTTGAAGCTGTTGTTTCTAAGATATGCGGAAGTTTTAAAAAGATTGAGAATTGTAAGAGGGAAGTACAAGTTTTTGAAGTTGCTTCAAGGAAATGTTCTGTTAAAAGGCAGAGAAGAGCTCCAATATTAAAAGTTAACAACAAAAATTAAAAAACAAATGCGAAACTGTTAAAGAGCGCGTTGAATGGAACATACGTCAAATGAAGATAAACAGAAAGCCAAAGCTTGTACTTGATTTTTATTGAAGTTGTTTAGTACTTTTTATCATTGTTTAAGTTTATATCTTGTAAAAGAATTGGCAGTAATATCAATGAATCAAAATATTTAGATTTTAAAATAGATTTACACTTCAGATTAAGCGATAATTATTACATTTTAAACTTTCATATAACATCAAACTACATTTTAATAAACGACAACAATAACATCAAATTACATCAAATCTAGCGACATTATATCTATAGAGTTCATAGCATTCAAAATGCTTAAACTCTCTTCCAATTTCTTCAGTAAACTTAGTCTGAGCGACGGTTTTCTGTAAAACAGATAAATAACAAGTTAAGATATTATGATGCAGTTGATCAGTGAGGACAAAGGTATTAAGATACTCATCAGTTCTTCGTTGGATAATCCAGAATTGCTACAGTGAACCATCCACAAAACTTCTGTATAGTGTTTGACATCATTAGTGATGAATGAAAATCTTAGTTCTAGGCTCTTACTGTTTCTTATGGTTCCGTTCCGACGCTACAAAATGCTCCAATACTCTTTCCCAGAAATTGTCACTGTTCATTGGTCTCGTCATACGATGTAACCAACTTCGAACAAGAGTAACATCCTCTTCCATTGTAAAGACCGGGAGAGGCATTCGAGTGCAGTATAGATGTGCTTGAGATGGACCATTTTTAAGAATGTTGAAACAAGCTTGAGAAATAAAAAGGTTTACCGCGAGCTTCCTCCCAATTACCAAGAGCTGTTTGGATCACTTCAACTTCAGTTACACCGATGGACTTTTCTCGGTCAATTTCCCTTACCAGAGAAAGAAATGGCTTGACTGCAAGCCTAATAGATTGAAAACGTGCATACAATCGATGAGCATATCGGTTTTCCGGGTTCCCCGTCAGTGAGACGAACATTGTAAAAATGTTCACCCAAAAATAATTGTCTTGATAGCCCATACAGTAGAACCTCTCTACATTAATACTCTTGGGCATCCACAAAATTATTAATATAGGGAGGTTATTAGTATAGAGAGGTACCCATAGAAAATGTAATTCAATGTATGTGCAATGTCTTTGTAATTGTATTTAGATGATGTATATACATTTTTATAGTTCTAATATACAAGTGCACTCATATATCTTGGAATTTGTAGTTCCAAGAATCTTGAAGATTTAAACATGCTCGACAAGTTGGAAATATTTTGGCTTCAAAAAAAGATGTCTATGTTGATGAGATATTACGCACACGCAAGTTAAAAGATGCTGTAATAATCCAAAAAATTACTTCTTTTTCTCAAACAACTATAGATAAGTATTTTGTTTAATCATAAATTTATTGTAACTAAATATATATATTTTTAATACAATATTGATTATTACTATTTGGAGGTAAATTCTTTAAGGCGGAACAGGAAAAAATCATTAATATTAAACTGGAGAGATTATTATTATTTCTCACTGGCCCAAGTTGGGACCATAAAGTTTTATTAATATGTAGAGGTTATTAACATATGGAGTATGTTAGAGCATTGCTCGGTCGAACTCGCATGCATTGCTATCTCAAGCATGTTTGTCAATGTTAGTGATCAAAACTATAAGTCTTGATTTCTAGTCTACTATAGCTAAGTCCCGGACTAGGATAGAAAGTGAAGTTGAGCTCAAATACTTCATGGAGATTCATCATACAAAAAGAAGAACTACTCAAGGAACCGGTGGAACTTCTCGACAAAAAGGTATGTGAAGACTTGAACTTATCTATCACTCAAAAGTCTATCTATTTTATCCCCTACTTCATGAGACAAAAAGTCGTATGCTATATATGGACTTTGATTATACATAGTTGGTATTTCGAGCCGAGTATACCTCGCCTATCTATATCTCGAAATATGTGTTGGTAAGCTTTTCGCTTCGACCAAGTTTATCTTTACCTAGTAACGAAAGTCATGATATGTTTCAATCACTTTGAAAATTGCTTTGACGAAGAATGTTTCAATGATTGGAATGAGAGTTTAGATTACACAACCAATGTGGACATAAGCATTGTTGTGGAAACACATTTATGTATAAGTCCTATTCCTTGAACCAAAGTTTGCGAACTTTGTTGATCAAGAGAATCGGAAGAATGGCATGAGCCAAGTCCGCGAACTCAGTCCGCGAACTGTCGAAGTTATCAAACCCGAGAATTTCAGCTGGAGTTGACAAACTAGTGTGTGAAGCTAAGTCCGCGAAATCAGTCCGCGGTCCAGCGAAGTTCTCACCCCGAGAATTTCTGCTGGAGTTTGTAAACTCTCCCCGGTAACTTAAGTCCGCGAACCAAGTCTGCGAACTTAAGAAGGTTATATATCTGAAGATGATTTCTGAACTTAAACTTAAAAAGACTAAGGAATGCAGTTTGCAAACCGTGGCTATAAAAGTTCATGAACCGATTCGAGCGAATCAAATCATCTTTGCTTCAATTGTGTCTTGTGTAATTACATAAAAATTCTTTACAATTGAACAACTCTCTAACTAGTTCATTTGAGTCATGTGAACTAGTTATGGTGAAGAAGAACATGATTGATATGAAATGCTCATATGGCTAACCTTTCGGTTAACTATTATTGAACCAACAGGTGCATACGTTTGGGTATGGTTAACAAACCTAGAAGCGTGCATTTCAATTGTGTGTAACAATCTAAGTTTTGATCTAACGGTTGAGAAATATTAGCTTGAATCTAAATCAGGTTTTCATCTAACGGTGGATATTGATTGCTTTGTTACCAAGGTAACTTAATGACAAACCCTGATTTGAAAGACTATATAAGGGGACATCTAGCATCAATGCAAAACTAATCCCCACACCTTATGTGTGATACTAGTTTGCGTGCTAGAGTCCTTTCTCCTTTAACCTTTGGTTTTCTTCTTTTAAAACCAGGTTAACGACTTAAAGACTTCATTGGGATTGTGAAGCCAGACCGATACTACTTTATCGTAGTTGTGTGATCTGATCTTGCATCTTCTATCGTACGAGTACAATAATATTGATTAGCTCGAGATTGATATCTCCGATAGGCAAGATATAAAAAGTAATCACAAACATCTTCGTTTCATCGTTTGTGATTCCGCAACATCTTGTTTCGCTACCATACAATTAAGATTGTTGTGAGGTGATTGATAACTCTAGGCTGTTCTTCGGGAATATAAGACCGAATTATCAATTGGTTCCTGTTCACCTTGATTACTATCAAATGACGGAACAAAAACTTTTAGGGTTTATCTGTGGGAGACAGATTAATCCTTCGATAGACTTGTCTGTGTGAGACAGATTTGTTTGTCATCAAGTCTTCGACTTTGGGTCGTAGAAACTCTTAGTTGTGGGTGAGATCAGCTAAGGAAATCAAGTGCGCAGTATCCTGCTGGGATCAGAGGCGTAGGGAGTACAACTGTACCTTGGATCAGTGGGAGACTGATTGGGGTTCAACTACAGTCCAGTCTGAAGTTAGCTTGGAGTAGGCTAGTGTCTATAGCGGCTTAATACAGTTTGTGTTCAATCTGGACTAGGTCCCGGGGTTTTTCTGCATTTGGGGTTTCCTCGTTAACAAAATTTCTGGTGTCTGTGTTATTTCAGTTTCCTCATTATATTGTTTTATATTTATAATTGAAATAATACAGGTTGTGCGTTAGATCATCAATTAGAGTAATCCAACCTTTGGTTGTTGATTGTCATTGATTGATTCTCAGATATTGGTCTTTGGTACCATCCGAGTTATTCCTTGTATTTAATTAGGACTCGCTGATTTCTATTAGCTTGAGTAAATCAAAACAAGAGAGAGATATTAACTCCTTGAGATACTTTTACCTAGATTGAGTCTGACCGTCTAGTTGATTCTCTAGAAAGTATTTCGGAGTTAGTCCATACATATTGCTAAGCAAAATATTGGGTGGTGTTATTAGACCCCCGCTTTTTCAATTGGTATCAGAGCAGGCAAACACATTAAAGACCTTACAAGTCTGTATTTGTAGCGATCTGATTATGAGCGAGTCTATCTCTAATAACGTATCAGTTCAGAAATTACCAGATGATTCTAAAAGCTTGGATTCACCTGAGAGAACTGTCACATCTAAGTCAATATCTAAACATTCTCTTGATGTAAAAACTGTTGATTGGGAAACTCTCCTAGAAGAACAGTTGGATGAACTTTCTGATGAAGGTGATTCAGATATTGATAGAGATGTTGATGAGGAAGTCTCAGAGTATGTTAAGTTTTTGGATTCGTGGAATATGAAGAAGATTACAACTTCTCATGTCTCACCTCTTCTGACTCCTCTCTGTCGAGAAAACAAGAAATTGAAAAGATGCTACGCAGGTGTTTATTTTTCGAATCGTTCTAACGAATCGATCCTCAAGGATTCTGAGGAAAACCTACGTATGAAGTCACTTGAATGTGATAATATTTATCAAAAGTACTTTTTGTAGGAAGAGAAACTTGCAGAATCTGAAGCAAGGTTTAACTCTAAACAAATTAGTTTTGATGACAGAGAAAGTGCTTGTCTCACTCGAGAAAAACGCCTTGAGGCTGATTTAGCTATTGCTCTTGATAAAATCAAGATGTTGGAAGATGACTTGAAAAAGTTCAATACTAGTTCAAGCAAATTAACCACTATGCTAGGAGCAAGTAAAAATCATCGTCATACACGAGGATTGGGCTATAAGGGAATAAATGCTCCAAGTATTAGCAAAGAGGTAAAAATTTTCAAGGCTAGTGATTCTTCTAAACAAAAGGTTTCCACAGATGGAAAAAGTAAAATACCTTCACCGGTAGTTAAGGTTCGAAAGAGCAAAGTGCATCAACCTCCAAAGTCAGCACATACAGATCGAGGTAAGAACATTCCTTATGTTTTCCACTATTGCGGAAATAAAGGTCACCTGGAAAGGAGATGTCGTTTCCGTATAAGTAATGAGAAACTTCATGATATTCTTGTTTGGGAATCACAAGAAGTTGTGAAACCAAAATCATACGTTAAGACTAATCCTCTTAACGTTACAAGTTGTAACTGTCCAACCTTTAGGCAAAGGAATCAGTGTTATGATAAGCCTAGATTTTCCTATAAACGTCATAGGAATCCTTTTTACAATCGTAATGGTTATCAAAAGGATAACTTTGTAGAGACGAAGACAAGATCTGATGCTCCCAATTGGAGAAAGACTAAAACTTGCAAAAGAATAGTCAATCCAATTCTCTTCCGGAAAATCTTGAAGAAAGTAACGGGAAAAGGTTTCGGTCGTTCCTAAACGCACTCAAAAGTGGATACCAAAGAAAGTCAATGATTTTTTGAGTGTGAAAAGGAATGATCTCCTAGAAAGTTCCATGACTATGGAGAAAGCAGTATCCATGATGCTGGAACTTAAAGAATTCTTTGGGAAGATGGATTTGGATGTGAAAGGTTCTAAAAGCGATCTCTTTCATGATAATACAAAATTCACTTGTGGTGAGAAAGACATTGTTCACCTCAACACAACTTGAGTGTTTTGTAAGTGTATCCTCACCAAGGAATGCCCTCTTATGTATACGGTGAGGGAAGCACGAAAATTGGGGCGCACAAATTATGTTTGGTAAGGATGTAGAATTCAATTGGATTCATCTAAAAAGGTATGTCTATAAACTTGAGAAAGATTTGTGATTTTATTTTCTTAGAAAACTTATAATGATTCACATACCTTTCTTATCGTTCTTTTCTACCTAACTTGATCGGTGTTTAAGGTTCTTAAATGTGTAGGTTTGAAAATAATAGATCGGGATGTTTGGACTTGATGGTACACTTACCAAGTATGCATAACATCATTTAAAACAAAATCCAGGGGTTTAAGTTCGCAAATCCCGTCTACATGATGCGAAAATTCGTTTGCAAACCCGTATGCATACTTGACGTCGATATTCGGTAAACTTGTTCTGGTCGTAACTTCTTCGTCCGAACTCGGATTGACCTCATTTTTTTTTTCACTCTCTTCCTCTTTAAATTATCTTCAAAATGGAGATGAGAAACCTTGAATTTGGATGAGTTAAGATTGGTATTTGTCCCGTCTCTTGTTTTTGAGTATTTTGCTCTGTTTCGTTGCACTTGTCCCACTTTTATTGAACTTGGGCACTTAGATTCTTGGAGTAATACTCTTCTAAGATAATTTGTAGCTTTTAAAAGAATGTTGTTGGTGAATCACAAAGAAGGAAGTTCAAGAATGGAAAGTAGTACGCAGTGCTATGGAATTCTTGAATTTTCACAATCATCCTTTGTGAACTATGATGCATAGTCGTTATTGACTTTGTATGTTCTTCTTTGTAAATAAAATCTTTTTATACGCCTTTGGTAGCTATTATTGGTGTAAATCCATGCGAAAAAAATTGATTCTACCCTATAAGGACAAATCATCTTGTATGTGCATTACGAGTTTGTCTTGATGCCTAGGAAACTTCTCATGAGAATTTATTCTTGTGTTGGAGACGGATTACTAGAGTTTGGAATAGCCATTATTGTGATTACACATAGCTATGTCCAACGTTTTCATCTTCATGTTTTTAGATTTATTGGTTTAAATCCTAAACTTGCTTGGAAGATGATTTTTGCAGTATTAATCTTTATGGTTTTATATATTGCAATATTGTTATGGGATATGTGCGTTTGCGTCCGTGAACTATGATTGCCCATACCTTGTCAAAAGTAAAGTCGTTCGTATGTCGATATGCATGTATTGATAAAAGAATGAATAGAGTTTTGACAAATACAAAAGTTAAGCATATTATGTCAATTATTGATGGAAGATAGGTTAAAATCTTTTGTTTGCAAGGATTATGTCTATTGAATGTCGTTATGCGAATAGTGATGGAAGATAGAATGAATTCTTGTGTATTCCACAGTATTGATCTTTACTGATCCATATTTAAGTAATACTGTGAGGCTCCGTAATGTGTCTTATGTTGAGCACTAAACAACCAAGTTGATTATTTCTGATTGACTTTGTTGTTGCTCCGTAAGGTACTATATGTCGAGCATTATGAACTAATTTAATCATCTTGTTTGGTTATTTAGTTATTACTCCATAAGTTTTTCTTGTGTTGAGTATATGAATGGTTGAGCTAATCATTCCTTATGGTTAAACTTAGTCATAGCTCCGCAAGTTTACTTATGTTGAGCATAATCAATTAAATTGATCACTTTTTGTGTTTATTTGGTTGTGTATTCCGATTAAATTATTCATGGGTTTACTTGTGATTAATTTGATTGAGTTTTTGGATATAAAAATCATTCTTATGGTTTTAGTGTCCAATATAAATCCTTCTTTTCCTTTGAAATTAAGTTCGCTCGTTGTTGTTCTCTCGGGAATGACATCTAATGGGGGAGAGTTCTTTTGAACTTGTGCTTGCGGCTGTGGAATTTTAGAGGGGTTATCTTGTATCTTTAAAATCCTTGATGAATGCATTTAGCTTCGGCTTTATGATTGCATCTAAATTAGTTGGTATGTATTTTTTTATTTTAGTCATGAAATGTCTCTTACGGAAAATTCATTATGATCCCGTTCTTGTACCTTTGCCAATTTTGTTGACAAAAAGGGGGAGAATTAATATGTAGTTCACACTACAAATACATATGGTTTTCGGATCATTGTGTAAGGGGGAGTGGTTTCCATGTGAGATGGAGTATTGACTAAGGGGGAGTGATACATATCACCATAGTATTATTGTTGAAGTTGTGATACAATTGAACTTTGACACTGTGTTATAATACTATGACACTTTATACCAATGATCGAGAATTATGTTTTCTCATTGTTAGAGCTACGGATCTTCAACAACGGTGATGCTAAACTTACAACCTTTGGGATCATTGAAGTACTTGGAAATGACGAAGATTTCGAGGAACGTTGAAGATTAGACATGTGGAATAGGAGCTACTAAAGTTTCATTATCTTTTTTGTATTCCATATGTATTGATAGTTTTGTCACTAAAATTGACAAAGGGGGAGATTGTTAGAGCATTGCTCGGTCCAACTCGCATGCATTGCTATTTCAAGCATGTTTGTCAATGTTAGTGATCAATACTATAAGTCTTGATTTCTAGTCTACTATAACTAAGTCTCGGACTAGGATAGAAAGTGTAGTTGAGCCCAAGGACTTCACGGCGATTCATCATACACGAAGAAGAACTACTCAAGGAACCGGTGGAACTTCTCGACAAAAAGATATGTGAAGACTTGAACTTATCTATCACTCAAAAGTTTATCTATTCCATCTCCTACTTCTTGAGACAAAAAGTCGTATGCTATATATAGACTTTGATTATACACAGTTGGTATTTCGAGCCGAGTATACCTCGCCTATCTATATCTCGAAATACGTATTGGTAAGCTTTTCGCTTCGACCAAGTTTATCTTTACCTAGTGATGAAAGTCATGATATGTTTTAATCACTTTGAAAATTACTTTGATGAAGAATGTTTCAATGATTGGAATGAGAGTTTAGATTACATAACCAATGTGGATATAAGCATTGTTGTGGAAACACATTTATGTATAAGTCCTATTCCTTGAACCAAAGTTTGCGAACTTTGTTGATCAAGAGAACCGAAAGAATGACATGAGCCAAGTCCGCGAAATCAGTCCGCGAACTGCCGAAGTTCTCAAACCCGAAAATTTCTAATGGAGTTGACAAACTAGTGCGCGAAGCTAAGTCCGCGAACTCAGTCTACGAACCCAGTGATAGACACATTTTTGTGTTTAATTTGATCTCAATACTATATATTGTTGGCACTCGAGTTTGTACTAATTTTGGTGTTTTATGTGTTTGTAAGCACCTTTGGAAAATAAACATTTTTTGGAAAATTCGTCCCAAAAAGTTGGTAAAAGGCACCCAAAGGACATGTGTTATTCGGACTCCAGCAAAGGATAAGGGGCGACCACTGGATAAGCGGTGTCCTTCTTCTAAAATTCAAATTTCATTTTTGGCGGGAAAATTTCCCTCTTCAGTTGCAGATTTTTGATCGAAGTTTTGAATGTGTTCTAGGGAGATTCAATGGCTGATTTTTGGTAGGAAGTTGAAATATGGCCTAGCAAACACGTTTTGGGCTTTTGGTTCGATCAGAATTAGCTATAATCAGCTAGGCAATCCACGAGTTGCAAAAAGGGAAAACACGTATAGGGAGAAGATATCCACGGGTTCTGGAAGAATTTGTACGTGTTCTGATGATGTGTAATGACTTGAACAACCTGTTGGAGTGTGAAGGAGTTAAATATGGTAATTTGGAGGCTTGAAAACGCGTGAGAAGATGAAACAGGAAAGAAAATATTCCCAGAAATATTTTATTTACTGCCGAGTTAAAGAGAATTATATGGAGTGAATGAGCGAGATTCGATGGATCTGTTGGCTTTAAATAGGTTGCTGGGTTGAGTAGAATGGGTGTCGAGAGTCTGGGGGGCTGAGGAGAGCCAGAGAAGAAGAAATTCGATTTTTCCCAAACTCGGTTTCTGCTGCTGCTGCTGATGATGATGAACATGAAGAACACGAAGAACGGACCTGCACCAGCAGTCGTTTTTCTACAGTAATAACGACTTACACCTGTGGGTCGTACATCAGGCAGACTTATTTGCTACAACGTTTGCGACACAGCTGCAGCAGTCTTATTTTGTCACTGAGGGTCGTAGTTCTCTGGTTTGTAACAAATATAATTGTTACAAACCCGGTTTTATTGTATTTCTCACGTTCTCATCATTTGTAAACCATTTTTGAGCATCAATGAAATATTTTGAGAGGTTTTCCAACATGATGAGCGGCTAATTCCCTCGTAACCAAGGCAATGGAGGAAGCTATTCACGCAACATAAATGGGTAATTATTTCATTTAATTATATAATTCACCTAATCGCTGCTTTTGCAGAGTTTTAAATTATTTGAATGATTGTCTTAATTATTTGTTATTCAGTTTGATAGGTTATGCTTGGTTTAATCTCTTGATAATCTATGCTTAAGGTTTACAAATAATGTTTGAGAATCTGTATGATTGATAATGAATTAAAGATAAAAGAGGACTTAAGAATTGAATAGAGTTTTGAAATATTTATCATTCAATTTTACAGAAAAGTGGAATCTAGTGTCTTGGTTACCTCTCGCACCCATTGTTAATATTTTTGTATATATACTTTTATCAAATCTTTAAATTTAATCTTCACAAGTCCGAGAGTTTGAACCTCATTATTACAACCCAAAAAAATCAGAAATCATTTTGGCACCGCCGACGGGGATTTGTGCTTAGGTAGAATTTTTAGGTTTTTATTATTCCATTTGTTCTTTTTACGTCTCTTTGGTTGTGTCTTTGTATTACAGGTTTGAAGTTTGATACTAAAGACCTTGGAATCAAAGCTTAAAGCTAAAAGAGAAGGAAAAAAGACAAATCTAAAAAAAAAGAAAAAAAAGAAAAAAAAAAGAGATTTATTTTATTTTATTTTTTAAGAGACTTTCCATTTTATTTTTTTTGTAATTTTTATTATTATTTTTTGTATTTCTTTTCATTGGACTGGACTTTGGACAATTTATTTTAATTTTAAACCCTACGGAAGGGTTATATAAGAAAAAAAAAATATAAACTGTTTGCAGGGAAGAACGACGATTACAATATCGTCTCGGCTCCTCGGGTTCGTACATGACATAGGAGTTGTGGCCCGAGTCGACTTCAACGGTTCATCCCCCGTCTGGTACGGGAGGTAAGTCCATCGAAACACTCGCGAATCTCCTGTAAGCGAGTTACTGTATTCCTTAAGGTGATTCATTGATTGAAGACGAATTTGGACTGTTTTTAAATTCCTAGTAAAGGGCAAGGCCTGGCCAATACAAGATAAGGGTTTGGATTTCATCACCGTTTCCTTCTTGCCCGCCTTAGGAAAACGAAACCAAACGCGAACCTAAGCCTAAAATTTTGACTAGAAAGAGACCGATAGGGTAACGAGCTTAATAGGAAACTCGTTCGAAAAATATTGGTTGCTCTTTAAGCACACTTCAAAGTTCATGATGATTTCTGTGAGTTGAATGCGTGACTCCGCCACCTTCTAATGCGGTGAGGCCTTGGGTATCAAAGCTCTACTAAGCTTCCCTCGCCTCTATTCAACTTACTTTGACTCGGATTGATTCCATAAGGGTTTGCTCAAATTGCAACGAATTCCCTTTCGAAAGATAGAAGTTGGTCTAGAAACAATCTAAGTGGAGCCATCATGCTTTTTGTTTGCTAGATTTTATAGGTTTGATTTGGTCAAGTCAGCCTTGTTTGTGATTGTGTAGAATTCCCTTGCAATTAAGAATGTCGAGCTGGTATGATAGAAGCCAATACAATGAATATCGACCTGAATTTGAATATGGACATCATCAGTTTTATTACCATGGTGGGAATAGTGGTTGGGAACACCAAACTTTTCAAGGTTATGGTTCATACCATGGTGAGCCCAATCACTATCCTCACAACCATCAGTCATACGAGAAAAATTCTGCTAATTCCTCTTTACTTGAGTCGACACGTAAGTTAGCTGAGACAACACGTAAGTTCGCTGAAATGAATAACTTAGTTATGGGCGAAAATAATGCAATGAGTGAACTTTCTTTACCTGATTTCCTAGATTACGTCAGGAATTCATGTGAGCCGGCCCAAAATCTTTTGTTAGAGACCCATAATAGAACTTCTCTAAAATATCTAAATTTCCAAAATAGTGTTTCCAATTTTACTCTTGATGTAAATAGTGAATATTTGCCTAATTTAGAGGACGAGGTTAGAATAAAAGACACTACTTATTTAGATAAGGTTTAATCATCTTCGTACTATGATGATGAGGATAGCAGTAATGAAGAATCTGAAATATGTAGGCATATGATCAGGAGTCTAGTAATCCAATTGAGCTGTATAGTGATTATATTATTTCTAGTTCAAACACAAATAATTTTTATGATTATTCACCTGTTCAAAAGGACGAGGATTTGATTAGGGATACCACCGTTTTAGACGATGTAGTTTTTCCTTTTGATTACGAAGCCGATAGTGGTTTAGAGGAACGGGTTCATTTCGAAAATACTGTTTTAGTGTCTAGCGACTTAGAAACAATAGTCTTGGAAGAAGAAGATAGACCCGTAGAGATGAGTAAAGATGCACTACCTGATAATAACTTAGAAGAATCTCTTGAATATTTTAAGGACTCTGAAGATACGGAAATTCAAGAAATAATTAGAGGTCTATCTAGAGACACTGAAAACTCTAAGTTTGGGGGTGATTATCACTTTCCTAGTGCCTTACCTTTAACTCTCAGAAAGTCCCCACACTTAGGACTTGATATCTCTGCCTCGACAATTTTACAAGATTACCTTCATACTAGTTTTCCCGAACCTAATGATGTCCAGGAAGAAGTTCAGTCGTTAGAAACCCATCCTATGGATGATGGGTTGCCCAGGCTATGATCCCCAGATTGACTTTGTTTTCCCACCAAATAGTTTTCTTCAAACTGTGGGAACGTTTATATTCCAAATGTGTCGAATATTAAGTTGTGAGACTAAACCTAAATGCTTTAGGAAATTAGAATCGACACATTTGCTTAAGAATGACCACTACTCTCATTTTGGTCAATTATGTAAGTTAAATCTTATTGAATTAGAGGATCCTCAGTTATTTAGGTTATTATTGTGCGCTTCTAAGATCATATTTGAGTTTTTCCAGACTTTAGGACCTAATGATTCGGATCCCACCTATGAAGAAACGCAGCCAATGAAAATTTTCTATTTAGAACCTTTCATAGAAACTGAACCTGAACCACAATTAGATATAAATTTCTTAATCAGGAAAATAAGTAAGGGCATGCTAGTCTTGTTCACTTTCTTGGTTCATTGCAGTTTCCTTTGGTCAGCTCTATTTGGTTTTGAAGATCCACATTTATTTCGACTGTTATTTTATGGTTCGAGTTGACTAATCCTTTCCTAAGTCTGGCTGAAGACTTTAAACTTAGCACTTCTTGGGAGGTATCCCATGCTCATGCAACACGGTAATATCTTTCCTTAACTCTTTCGCTTCAAATGGTAACAGTTTCTCCTTGTTCATGCTTTTAGTTTCATCTTTAGAACATTGAGGACAATGTTAGATTTAAGTTTGGGGGTACGGGAGAAACTTTTTAGTTGCACTTTTGAAACTTCTAGCGTCACATGGTATCCGGTTAGCTAAGTTTACATACTGTTTCTCACCGAAAAGATAGAAATTGGAATGCTAGGGATAACAACTTATTGAGACATTAGAGAAAAAGACATTGAGATCTTTGAAATTCAGGAGAGAACTTGTTCCTTTTAGAGGGTAACCGTGATGGACCTAACCATCCATGATGGAAAAGCAAGTAGGTCAGGAAATGCCAGAAAGACAAAACAACCTCACAATATAATCATAGTTACTGGATTACGACTCTCTCTCAGTAGAAACTTATCATCATCAACAGACAGAGCGACATCACAATCTATGAAGAAAGTTGAAGACGTTTAAGGTTTAGAAGCAACAATAGAAAAGAATAATTCAAAAATCAAAGTTGAAGACTTAGTTACAAGAAGTTATAAGAGAAAATGATATAAGTTGTTGGAATTCATGATACCAAGACATCACAAGTTGCGAAGATCCAAGTTCTAAAGTCCTTCTCTCATGGCCATGTAAAATTTTGTCTTGTAATTTTTTTTGTTTTCAAAAAATGAAAAAAAAAATGAAAAAAAAGAAAAGAAAAAATGAAAAAAAAATGAAAAAATGAAAAATAAATAAAATGAAACATCATTACGTTCTTTTTGTTCAATAAGGCCATAGGGAAGAAGAAATTTATAAGTCAAGCAAGAAATCGAAGAGAAGAGTTAATTGTCAAGGTTCTATGAGGTTCAAGAGTTTATCATCAACAGTTGAAGACCGAAGAAGGCGTTGTTTCTACTGAGCACTGTGAGAGAGTCGAAGAAAGATGCATTTTGGTTGATTTGTTAGTCTGTTTTCAATCTGGCACAAGATCTTTCTAGCACTGGTTTAACTCATCACACGTAATTAGTCCAGCTATGTAGCAGATGTCCCTATCATTTTTATCTCTCTCCTAATCATATCCAGCTGTAAAGCAGCGGACTCATCTTACAATGTTTATCTATCTGTGTAGCTGATATCTCTTTATCTAGCAGTCGTGTGGATGTGTCTCCCATTTTCTTCAGTTAGCTTTAGAACTGACACCTTTAATTTTTCTGGCATTCTAGTTACTTGGAGATAGGTTGAGAATATGTATGTCCTCATAGCTCTTTGGATACTTGTGACCAATTAGGAGTAAAGGTTTTGTGGGTACACCTCTGGTAAACCCTCCGGAGACAACACTCCGCCGCTAGGGCCACCTAGCGGTTTAACGGCCTGCTGCACGTGCTAAGTATAGTCTTTTTATCTTTTCAAAAATAAATTTTGCTCGAGAACTAGCAAATAATAAGTTTGGGGGTATTTGATAGACACATTTTTGGGTTTAATTTTATCTCAATACTATATATTGTTGGCACTCGAGTTTGTACTAATTTTGGTGTTTTATGTGTTTGTAGGCACTTTGGAAAATAAACATTTTTTGGAAAATTCGTCTCAAAAAGTTGGTAAAAGGCACCCAAAGGACATGTGTTATTCGGACTCCAGCAACGGATAAGGGGCGACCACTGGATAAGGGATTTCCTTCTTCTAAAATTCAAATTTCATTTTTGGCGGGAAAATTTCCCTCTTCACTAGCAGATTTTGATCGAAGTTTTGAACGTGTTCTAGGGAGATTCAATGGCTGATTTTTGGTAGGAAGTTGTGATATGGCCTAGCAAACACGTTTTGGGCTTTTGGTTCGATCAGAATTAGCTAGAATCGGCTAGGCAATCCACGAGTTGCAAACAGGGAAAACACGTACAGGAAGAAGATATCCACGGGTTCTGAAAGAATTTGTACGTGTTCTGATGATGTGTAATGACTTGAACAGCCTGTTGGAGCGTGAAGGAGTTAAATATGGTAATTTGGAGGCTTGAAAACGCGTGAGAAGATGAAACAGGAAAGAAAATATTCCCAAAAATATTTTCTTTACTTCCGAGTTAAAGAGAATTATATGGAGTGAATGAGCGAGATTCGATGGGTCTGTTGGCTATAAATAGGTTGCTGGGGTTGAGTAGAAAGGGTGTCGAGAGTCTAGGGGGCTGAGGAGAGCCAGAGAAGAAGAAATTCGAGTTTTCCCAAAATCGGTTTCTGCTGCTGCTGATGATGAACATGAAGAACACGAAGAACGGACCTGCATCAGCAGTCGTTTTTCTACAGTAATAACAACTCACACCTGTAGGTCGTACATCAGGCAGACTTATTTGCTACAGCGTTTGCGACACAGCTGCAGCAGTCTTATTTTGTCACTGAGGGTCGTAGTTCTCTGGTTTGTAACAAATATAATTGTTACAAACCTGGTTTATTGTATTTCTCACATTCTCATCATTTGTAAACCATTTTTGAGCATCAATGAAATATTTTGAGAGGTTTTCCAACATGATGAGCGGCTAATTCCCTCGTAACCAAGGCAATGGAGGAATCTATTCACGCAACATAAATGGGTAACTATTTCATTTAATTATATAATTCACCTAATCGCTGTTTTTGCAGAGTTTTAAATTATTTAAATGATTGTCTTAATTATTTGTTATTCAGTTTGATAGGTTATGCTTGGTTTAATCTCGTGATAATCTATGCTTAAGGTTTACAAATTATGTTTGAGAATTTGTATGATTGATAGTGAATTAAATATAAAAGAGGACTTAAGAATTGAATAGAGTTTTGAAATATTTATCATTCAATTTTGCATAATAGTGGAATCTAGTGTCTTGGTTACCTCTCGCACCCATTGTTAATATTTTTGTATATATAATTTTATCAAATCTTTAAATTTAATCTTCACAAGTACGAGAGTTTGAACCTCATTATTACAACCCAAAAAAAACAGAAATCACCCAGTCCACGAACCGGCGAAGTTCTCATCCCGAGAATTTCTGCTGGAGTTTGTAAACTCTGCCCGGTAACTTAAGTCCGCGAACTTAAGAAGGTTATATATCCGAAGATGATTTCTGAACTTAAACTTAAAAATACTAAGGAATGCAGTTTGCAAACCGTGGCTATAAAAGTTCATGAACCGATTCGAGTGAATCAAATCATCTTTGCTTCAATTGTGTCTTGTGTAATTACATAAAAATTCTTTACAATTGAACAACTCTCTAACTAATTTATTCGAGTCATGTGAACTAGTTATGGTGAAGAAGAACATGATTGATATGAAATGCTCATATGGCTAACCTTTTGGTTAACTATTATTGAACCAACAGGTGCATAAGTTTGGGTACGGTTAACAAACCTAGAAGCGTGCATTTCAATTGTGTATAACAAGCTAAGTTTTCGATCTAACGGTTGAGAAATATTAGCTTGAATCTAAATCAGGTTTTCATCTAACGGTGGATATTAACTGCTTTGTTACCAAGGTAACTTAATGGCAAACCCTGATTTGAAAGACTATATAAAGGGACATCTAGCATCAATGCAAAACTAGTCCCCACACCTTACGTGTGATACTAGTTTGCGTGCTGGAGTCGTTTCTCCTTTAACCTTTGGTTTTCTTCTTCTAAAACCAGGTTAACGACTTAAAGACTTCATTGGGATTGTGAAGCCAGATCGATACTACTTTATCGTAGTTGTGTGATCTGATCTTGCATCTTCTATCGTACGAGTACAATCATATTGATTGGATTGAGATTGATATCTATGATAAGCAAGATATAAAAAGTAATCACAAACATCTTCGTCTCATCATTTGTGATTCCGCAACATCTTGTTTCGCTACCATACGATTAAGATTGTTGTGCGGTGATTGATAACTCTAGGTTGTTTTTCGGGAATATAAGACCGAATTATCAATTGGTTCATGTTCACCTTGATTACTATCAAAATACAGAACAAAAATTTTAGGGTTTATCTGTGGGAGACAGATTAATCCTTAGATAGACTTGTCTGTGTGAGACAGATTTGTTTGTCATCAAGTCTTCGACTTTGGGTTGTAGCAACTCTTAGTTGTGGGTGCGATCATCTAAGGGAATCAAGTGCGCATTATCCTACTGGGATCAGAGGCGTAGGGAGTACAATTGTACCTCGGATCAGTGGGAGACTGATTGGGGTTCAACTACAGTCCAGCCCGAATTTGCTTGAAGTAGGCTAGTGTCTATAGCGGCTTAATACAGTTTGTGTTCAATCTGGACTAGGTCCCGGGGTTTTTCTTCATTTGCGGTTTCCTCGTTAAAAAAATTTCTGGTGTATGTGTTATTTCAGTTTCCGCATTATGTTGTTTTATCTTTATAATTGAAATAATACAGGTTGTGCGTTAGATCATCAATTAGAGTAATCCAACCTTTGGTTGTTGATTGTCATTGATTGATCCTCGGATACTGGTCTTTGGTACCATCCGAGTTATTCCTTGTATTTGATTAGGACTCGCTGATTTCTATTAGCTTGAGTAAATCAAAACAAGAGAGAGATATTAACTCCTTGAGATACTTTTACCTAGATTGAGTCTGACTGTCTAGTTGATTCTCTAGAAAGTATTTCGGAGTTAGTCCATACAGATTGCTAAGCGAAATATTGGGTGGTGTTGTTAGACCCCCGCTTTTTCAGAGTATCAATATATGGAGGTTCTATTGTACTAACGATTAACCTATGAAAAAAATAATCTTTGCATATAGTTAAATCCTCTCCTTCAGTAAACTTAGGACCATGGATTCTAGCAGACAATTCTGCATAGTGAGAGAGACTAAGAGTTTTAGAAAGAAATAAGAAGATGTGAATTTGGAGATGAGAAGACTAGAATTTATAGGGTGAGAAAGAAAATCGAGTCGTTGGAAATTTAGCCGTGGAGGTCAAAGTAAAACCACACGGCTTTACCATGACCTCCCGTTTGAATTACCAACGACTATTTTTTTTTGTTATAAATACAACACTAGGTTTGATTCTCAATCAAGCCAACATGTTTTTTGCTTATCCAACAACATCCACCGTGTTTTCTAAAGGCAAAGTGAAGCAAATATTATTTGTCGAAGAAAAATAGGTTTGTCCATTATGTTTCATGGATAACCACAGTCTTATGCAATGCCCTTGGATGTATTCAAAGTGTCCGCGGGAAGGTTGTTCACGAATCAGATTGATGATTGAATCACTACCGGAAAAGCTCAGGTATTTGCAATGTCAAGATCCCAACTGTCCAGAGGAACCATATATGCTAGGTGATGCTATGAAGGTTAAAGAAAAAGAAGAAAAATTTGCAACACTCTGCAAAAACTTCAAACTTAAAGCCAAATTGAAGAAAAAGTTATTACACTGCGAGCATTGTGGAGATGGAGATCACGATTACAAACATTGTCCACAGAGAATCAGTGGATGCTCAAAGCCCAGTTGCAGGAATTTTATGCATTTGTGCACTTCTACTGAAGGGGACACGTAGGGAAGGAATTTCTGGAAATGTCCTAGGTATTTTTTGGTGGACTGGGCTGATTAAAGTTGATGGACAAATCGATTCACTATATATGGTATTAGAGCAACTCATATGGTGTGGATGTAAAAACATCCATATCTCAAGGACTATCCATATACATGTGGACTTTCCCAAATTTGTGGAGTCAAAACCCATTATGGGTAAATCTGAATGAGTCTCCATCCGACTCAATAGTGTCCGGACAACATTATTTTCAAAAAAGTTCTTCGGTCCAAGGGTTTTTCGGAAAAGTGGTAAGCTGAGAAAAAAAAATAACGCAAATTTAGATAGAGATTCATGGTTGTAGATTGATTGATCATGGGGATTTTATGGTCATTGATCTGAAGTGATTCTATAATTCAACTGGGTAAGTGGGATATTGAGTTTTAAAAACCTAGGACTGTGCTACGAGTTTGATTGTGGAGTCACGGGTTGGTATTGGCAGTAGATGATCGGTGATGGGAACGATGCTGTTGGTGATGGTCGAGAACATGGAAGTAATGGTGCTGCCACCTTCTGATTTTTTTGTCGGATGAAGAGGTGGTGAATGGTTCAAACTCTTGAGCTTAATACAAAACTGGGAATGTCTCAGTTTTCTGTTGTTATGCTCGGTGATGGAACAATGGAGTTGGTTGGCAGTGATGGTGAAGTTGGTGCTGATCTTGAACCGTTCATGGAAATAGTGATGATCTTTGCTGAGAATGATGAAGATAGAGTTAGAATGGATTATTATCGTTAATAGTAGAAGTAATCGTGATTTTGGCAGAGAAGGAGAAATCAAGATATTGATGGCAGCAATGATGGAGCATGAGTCTGTAGATGGAAGAATTAGGTCAATATGTTATTGTCGCTGTTGCGGGAGATTTTTTTTTCCAAAATTTTGAACACTCATCCAGTCATTAAGTGACATGATGGAAAAAGTAACATTGTTGCATCCAGTAAGTAAGGCACCGGATAAGAAAAAAGATAAAAAAAAAAGTAAAAAAAACATCCGGTCAGCCAATGACCAGATGGACTACTCCAGAGCAACCTCTCCAAATATGTGGAGTACCATCTGGACTTCAGAGAGATGCGGATACAAACTTCACCCGTAGTAGCATTTTTTGGTTCATAAAATGTGGACTATCACAAAGACATGGATGATTTTTTGCTCCATAGGAGCTCCCCTTATGTTATTTAGTTTGGTGTTTATTTTGTGTTATGATTATCTAAACCAAACATGTGGATGTCTTGACATTTGCACCATCAATATCATAACTATAAACCTTTCTTATAAATCAAAACATACTAATTGGATTAAACAACTACATCATACATGAGAATAAAGGAAACACATTAGATTAAAACAACTACTACATATGCGTCAATTTTCGTCCTCATTTAATGGCCGGGTGGTGGAATTCCAAGGGCGATGTAGGGATCGAATCTGTTGAGTACCCTAAGAATGTTGAAACAAGTTTGGAAGTCGAAATTTCCGCCGTGAGATACTGCCCACGTCGCTAGTGTTCTGGGTTCCACTTCATTTCCAGCTTCACCATCGAGTTTATTTTTGTGATTGTGCACTAGTTGAGATACGAATTCCGATACATGACGACTAATTACACTAAAACGATGCGACAATCCGCCAGAATCACGCCCATAAATGTTCCCCGTTTCAGCGACGAATATTCTATAAACTTTCTCCCATAAACACAACTTCGATTCGGCTACATTCTCATTGATAGCATCTTGTGTGGAAAAACAAAGGCTCTACAAATAGCTAAATCCTCTTGTTGAGTGAATCTAACACTACGAACCCTGGAAGGCATTTTTATAGATGATTTGAGAGTGAAGAGATTTAGAATGTGTAGAATGTATGAATTTGGAGTTGAAATGCGGCGTATTTATAGAACTCAAAATTCTAGCCGTTGGATGATAAGATTTTTCAGCCATCCACATTACAATAATTGACGAACACAATTACCAATGATGGGACAGTTGAGTCAAGTAAGGACTAATGATAAATAGACCGAGAGAGTAAACTCTCCAAAGACCAACTCAAAAAGTTTTTTTCTTTTTATATTGGATCTTGTTAATTTCGTATTGGATCCATTATTTCCCGAAAGAGTTCTTCATTACCTAAAATTAGTGTTTTGGGTTGTTTGTCAAGAACTACTCTTGAGCACGGTTTATCGTGTTGGGTATTTGATATCATATAGGTCCCCACTTAAACTATTAACACTAAGAACTTCAGTATAATTAAGGTATTGCGTCCTCTATCATATTGGTTTGCGTATTATAAACGTTTAAATAATCTTTTATGTATAATAGATAGATTAAGTATTAAGTAAGATTCTTTCTCTATGAAAAAATAGCTACAACAAGAGAGTCTCAAAAACTATAGTTTTTCGATCATCACCTAAAAGTTACCCATCTTTACTTACTGAGGCAAGATTCTATGGTTTTTGTTTTTTTAGTTTCCATTTAGGTTCTTGCATTTTCCTTTACTGATTTCTCCTAGATTTGGATCTATCTAACAATTCTTTTGATTTTAATAATAGTTTTAGGTTTTTAATTCGGCTTTAGGAATTTATTTGAAGAGTTTTTTGAAGGGATATTTTTATCTAGTTTTGTAACTTTTGCTGAAGTTGATCATGAATGAAAACATAACCAAGAGAATTACAACACCACCACCAACACCAAGTTACCCAAAGACACTAGCAACAACTATAACACCAACTCACATAAGCAACAATTAGTTTCAGAAGACCGACCCGATGAAGACCCCTAACGATTTCGCTCATGATGAACGATATAGGTAATATTTGCTAATGTTACTTTGAAAAATCATTGACAATGGTTGGATCTATGGATTATCTTATACATATGTATGTTTAGAGGAATTTTTTTTTTATTGAGAAGTCTTTGTCATCTCTACTATCTGTAGAATTGTTATATGTTTATGATGTGTTGCTTTTAATCCAAACCAGGCCATTCAAGTTGCTCTCTTATTTAGAAATTAATATCTAACGGTTAGGAAACCTATATGAATTACGTCTTGTAAATATTAAGTGGATTGAATGTTTTTGTTGTCAGTTTGAAATTTATGTGATTGTCAGAACTCTATGGTCAGTCTTATAATCGATCTACTTCTTGAATGACGGTATTATCATCAATATATTTAAGGTTTGGCTTTTTTACTTTTTTTTTTCTTTTTAATCAAATCCAAAAAGTACCGTCATTCCAATAACTTATTGCATTAGATATAACTGAGTATATTTCGTCGTCGTCTCCACTAGTCACAAGAATAATGCGAAAAATATTTTTGAAAATTTGAATAGCTAGTATATTGTTGGCTTTGTTTTTCCAGGGGATATCTCATGTGTGTAGAGGATATATATTGTATTATCGCATATATATTGGAAGGTATATGATCTTGACTAGGTAGCAAGGTAAAAACTCATCCCAACAAAGATTTATCTATTTTCCTTTCATAGATTTGCTAACCGAGAACCTAATTTCCCTCTCACTCTTAAAATCTCATATCTAAAATTAAACTCTCTCTATATGAAAAAATATTTAAGGTAACATAAAAGAAACAATTATTTTTTAAGTCGGTGAGAGTTTGGATTAACTAATATAAAATTTGGACTAAATTGTTTGGGCGCAGAAATATTAGACTAGAGACTATTGGACTCAGAGGGGCAAGACTATAACTTAGGAAACCCAGGAAAATGGGCTTAAATATTAATTCTAGGTTGGAAACTAGGGTGAGCATTTAGCCAGAAACATAAGGTTTCTACCCGGCCCAACCGCAATTTTGCGGATGGATGGCCGAACCATTCCTAGTAGATTGGATGCGGATGCAACTTCTGAGATCCTATGAATTATGGATTGGATGCGGACGCACTTTTAAAAATCCGTTGGACATCCGCGTCCGTTAGATATAAAATATTGGTAAGATTTTATATATATATGATATTAATCATGTATTTTTAATAGTCCTCCATATAGTCAGATTTATCTCATCATCATCTTTTCCCATCAAACTTTTATGACTTGATCTTGAGACTCAAATTTGGTTATATTTTTCTCTCTGTTGGATATTGAATTTGATGCGGATGCCAAATTTAAAATCCATTATCCATCGAATTGGATGTGGATGAGACAGAAACCGACCCATACAGGCCATGCTCACCCCTATTGGAAGGGGATATAAATACAAACACAACAAATACAAATAGGCCGATACGACATCATGCTGTTTCAAGCAAGTGACTAGGGATATCTTTTGTTCGACTCGGTTTAGTAAACAAACAAAAGCAAACAAAACACGGTTTCCTACCAAATCCAACAACATACACACAACTAACCAGTCATATGCTCCCACGTGTCATACAGACCCCACTTTCAGTTGCCGTCTTATACAACTACTTTCTTTTCTTTATTCTCCAAAATCCTTGATTTTTTAGGCCAAAAAAAAGATTGATTTTTTTTTTTTTTAATTATTAATCATCAAATTCAGCTATTTATGAAGTAGAGAGAGGAGTAAGTCCCTCGTAAGTAGTGTGCGTATGGAACCCTGAATTCATTGTTGTATTTTAATTTCACAGAGGTTTAAGTAAAACACACAGTAGTACCAGTTCCTGTAGTAATTTATAAGGTTTGAAAAATTCTTGTTTTCTCTAAATTATTTTATTTGTTGATATTATCAAAGAAAAGAAGATTGAAGACAAAGCAAAAACAGGGTTCAAGCTTTTGATTATGTTTATGGTTTAGAGAGGAGAAGAAAAAAATTTCTGGAGAGGGGAAGGGGGAAAAATTTCAATGGGGGGTTGTGTATCTACACAAGAAGGATGTATAAGAGTTAAAAGAAGATCAACAAAGTGGACTAGGAAAAGAAGAAGAGGTACAAGAAGAAGGGTTTCATCTGAACATAATAAAGTTATTGCTGTTCCTGATCATCATTCTATTAGTAACCCTACTTTTCAAGGTATGAAAAATTCGTTTTGTAATGATTAATTCTAAGTTTCTTATCTATGATTGATTGATTGATCATTTTGTTTGTTTCCCCAGAAATTTCATTACTTATATAGATTACTGATTGTTGATTAGTGAAGGGAGATGAAGGGGTTTTTCAATGTTGGATATTTTTAGACTGGAAGAATTTTTTGGGGGTTTTAGTTGACCCAATAGAGAGGTTATTAGGGTTTGTGTGATTTCAGTACTCTTTAGAAAAAATTTGATCAAAATTTGTTGTTGGTGGATGAAGCTAGATATTGGAGATGCTGTTGATTAACCTGTCTGATTGTTAATTTTGGGAATGTGGTGTGTGTATGGCAGGAAATACAGAAGAGGCATGGTTCGATTCTATTGCTATGTTTGAGTCTGATTGCGATGAGGATTTTCATAGTGTTCAGGAAGGTAAAGTGGATTGGTGTATTTCATTTTTGGTTTTGGAATATGCAGTTATTTTGCGGTGGGTGTAGTCTTATTGACAATTATCTTTTGTCCCTACAGATTCGTTGTCTTCGAGTGGTTCGGGAAGGGCATCTTTGTCGAGTTTATCATCAACGAGAAATGGAAACCATGAAGATCAGCATGATAATGTTCCATCTATACCTTCTCCAGACCTGCGACCGAAACTAAAGGAACAATCAACGGGAAATTCAGCATTGGATTATTTATTTGATGTCTCTAGAAAATCAATCAGCAAGGTGTCACCTTCGAATGATGCTGATACTCAACCAAACTCTGCTGTCACTTTACCAAATAGTAAACTTCCAGTTTGCCCTGATGAGCACTCTGGTGACTCAGGGGATACACATGCTGGAGAGAAGGACAAGGAAGTACTTGACCATTGTGGGATTCTTCCACATGTTTGTTTACCCTGTCTTGCCTCTACCGTCCCCTCAATTGAGAAGAGAAAACCTTTGGATCCTCTTTCCCCGGGCACAAAGAAGAAAACAGCCAGTAAACATTCCTTTAGATGGAAAGAAGGACATTCTAATCCCACATCAAGTGAGTAACAAACACCATAATTTGTTAGAAAAGTTATAACTAGAGCGTTTCTTATTCCATTATCTTGGTAGGAAAAATGTATGTTTTCGGCTTATCATCCTTTTGTTTTGTCGCAGTGTCTACAAAGACAATTCTGCATAGACCGAAAGCAGGCGACCAAGTTCCACGATGCCCAATAGAGAAGAAAATGTTCGATAGTTGGTCTGCTATCGAGCCTAGTTCTTTCAAAGTCCGTGCAGAGAATTATCTTAGGCAAGTGAACGATGTTAAACTCGTTTTATCTAGTCATGTGATCAGTCAGACCAGCTACTATTAGAGATATCGTCATCTTAATTTTTATTTGTAATGCAGGGATAAAAGGAAAGATTTTGCTCCCGGTTATGCGGCATATTATCCCACTGGTGTTGATGTCTTCTTATCTTCACGAAAAATTGATCATATAGCTCGCTTTGTGCAACTTCCAGTTGTGAAATCATCATCTGGAAAGCTCCCACCTCTTCTTGTTGTAAATGTTCAGGTGTTTTTCTTAACTCTTATAATTCACTACATTTCAAAATATTGTTGAACAGTGATGCAATTAAACTTGCGCCACCTATATACTATTGTTGAAGAAGTAAATGATTGCCTGGTCTATACATATATCCTGTTGATATTTATGTAATACTACTTGTACTAATATCTCTGTGTTTCTTCAGGTTCCATTATATCCTGCCGCCATCTTTCAGGGGGAAACTGATGGGGAAGGGATGAATTTTGTTTTGTATTTTACGCTCTCCGAAAATTACTCAAAAGAGCTTCCTCTTCATTTCCAAGAAAATCTCAGGGTACCATGGCCGTAATGTTTAAATAATTTCTTTGGAGAAGTAACATAGTTCATGATGATTTTTTTCCCTCTGACTAACATAATTCATGAGTAATATTCTTCATTTTCCTTCATTGCAGAGGATAATAGATGACGAAGTCGAAAAGGTCAGAGGTTTCCCTGTAGATACAATTTTACCCGTCAGGGAGAGAGTAAAAATCTTGGGTCGCGTGGCCAATGTAGACGACCTTCAGTTAAATGCAGCAGAAAGAAAGCTTATGCATGCATACAACGAAAAACCTGTTCTTTCACGTCCTCAACATGAATTTTACTTGGTATGCAGTTAACAGACTAATTGCATTTCTCTAGGGGTTCATCGTTAGTTGAACATTAGCTGATAATATATTGCATCTAACACATTCTTGCTTTGAAATGTTTTACAGGGAGAAAATTACTTCGAGATTGATATTGATATGCACAGATTCAGTTACATCTCTAGGAAAGGGTTCCAAGCATTTCAAGATAAATTGAAGATATGTATACTGGATGTTGGACTCACAATCCAGGTAAAGTTTTTATTCACTACTATAACAAAAATGTTATATTGCATCAGGATATTTATCTACTGTTGTCCTGGCTTGTTTGTTGAGTATCTTACATGTTAATATTTGGGTGAATCAGGGAAACAAGCCCGAAGAACTGCCAGAGCAGATTTTATGTTGTGTAAGACTGAACGGGATCGACCATACGAAATACCATCAACTGGGTTTGAATGAAGAGCCTTTCTGAATGCAACTAAGTCACAAAGGTTGTGTAAACATTCTTTTCTTAATAAAATTTCATGTTTTGAATTTTTTCTTGCTTGATTGGTTGGTTAATTCTCTTCTTTTGATTAAACCAACAATTTGCTAACGATTCCAAATAATTCAGTGTCCAAATCTTTCAGTTTAAAAGTAATACGGCATTCCATGTCAATTTTGAATGTAAAAAACTTCCATGTAAATTTTTTGAGTGTATACATGAACATCTGGCCAAAACAAAGAAAACTTGGCTATTCTAATATTACAGTAATCTTAGAAAAACTTAGAACTCAAAACTTGCATGGGAAAAGTGGCTTTCCACACAACCCTTTATTTCCAGAATATGAACTCTTTGGAAAGTCACTCATAGGTTTGCCGACAGGTATTCTTCCAACTAGAAGATTATCTGATATATCTAATTCCTTCAGGTTTCTCAACTTCAGGAACCCTGTTGGTATTTCACCTGTAAATTTGTTTTCTTGAAGCTTCAGTGTCTCTAATGAACTTACATTAGCTAGTGACCCTGGCAAGTTGAAGCCTAACCCATTGTAGCTCACATCCAAAGTCTTCATGGCTTCTAATTTTCCAATTGAAGATGGTAATCTGCCCGTCAGATGATTATGAGATAAGTTAAGGTAGCTGATTTGTTTTTGCTTTCCTACCGCCATTTCCTCGATGCCACCTGAGAAACTGTTTGTAGAAAGGTCGATATATAAAAGTGATCCACCGTCAAACCTGCTTTCTATATTGAAGATCTTACTAACAGGTCCAGAAAGCTGATTCGAGTGAAGATCTAGCACACCCAAGTCCTGCAACTTTGTGAATGAATCAGGTAGTGTTGACACCAGTGCATTCCTTGAGAGGTTCAATGAGTAAAGCATGCTGAGACTTCCCAACCATGTTGGTATGCTTCCGGTTAGATGATTAGCTGATAAGTCTAGCTCGAGTATAGGACTTGGAGTTGTTCGTAGGAACTCTGGGATTTCTCCTTTGATTCCAGAACCAGCCAAGAAAATCCGAGAAAGTGAAGGCATTCCTCCGAGCCATTTAGGAATTGTTAACAGATTCAAATGATTGTTCGACAGATCAAGTGTTTGAAGATTTTTGAGGGAAGAAATTTCTGATGGCAATGGACTTTCTATTAGGTTGTTAGAGATGCTTAGATGCAAAAGAACTGACAGTTTTCCAATCGATTTAGGTATGACACCGGATAACCTGTTTCCACCGAGGTAAATCTCTGTAACTGATAGTAGATTTCCAAAAGTCGAAGGAATTTCTCCCTCAAGCATATTATTAGCTAGAGAAAATCTTTGAAGGGACACTAGATTAGTGAAAGTAGTAGAAATGTTTCCAGTTAGGTGATTATCATGGAGTCTGAGAAAACTTAGCGACCTCATTTGACTAGAACTTGTTGGGAAGTTTATTTTTCCTTCAAGTAAATTTGTGTCCAGGTACAGAACTGAAATGGAAGTTAAATTTGACAAAGATTGAGGTAGTTTTCCAGTAAGAAAATTGTTTGAAAGATCAAGTTCTTTCAGAACTTGCAATGCACCTATATTCTCTGGTATACGTCCTGTCAGACGATTCCCATGTATATCCAAACTCTGTAAGTTTGACAATTTTGTAAGAGATTCAGGGATTGAACCCGTAAACCGATTTGTGTGTAAAAGAAGTCTATTGAGATTTAGAAGCATTCCAAGACTGTAAGGAAGTAACCCAGATAAAGAGTTCTCATGCAATTGAAGTTCTTCTAGTTTTGAGAGCTTACCAATACTTGCTGGTAATGCACCACTGAGATTGTTGCCATACAGATAAAGCTTACGAAGATCCGAAAGACGGTTTCCAATCAAAGGTGGGATATTTCCTGTTAAACCAATAAGCCCACCAAGATCAATGACTTCTAAATATGAGATAAGTGTAATGGAAGGTGATAAATTTCCTTCCATTTTGCTCTGGAAGATGAAATCACTACTAGACATCAAACCAGGAAGAGTAATTTCAGTTACTCTTCCAGTCTTGTTATTGCAAGAAACACCATTCCATTTGCAGCAATCGCGGCCGACCCATTTTTCTAATCTTTCAGAAGTATCAAGATGAATTGCAGCCTTGAAACCATTCAGACCCAACAAGTCTCTTTTGTGACATAACCCCATCTTTCCCTTGCATTCTGCCACTGTAATGAAATTGAACATGACACTGATAATACTCCATATGAGTTTCTTGATCACCATTTTTGAGTGTGGAAAGAAAGAAGTTAGTGGGCAAGATTATTATAAGTAGTATCCATGAAAAGAGAGAAAGTTTGTTAAATTATTAAAAGAAGGAATGTTTGTTGATGATGCTCATGATGATTTTGATTTTGAGCTTTTGCTTTTTTTTTTTCTTTGCTCCTTTACTTTTTACTTTTACAGTATAAGTACCTGCAGTATAGTAGAGAAAAGCAAAGAACTGTCTTCTTAAGATGATATGTAACGTTCTTGCACAGGTAAAAGCATCAAAATGATCTGTTGTTACTTGCACATTGAGAAAAGAATACTTCCCAGACCACGAGGAAGACGGTCTTATCGAAATCGAATCAACTCATTGTACTCGGCTGTTGGACAATCAATTACTACATTTTTCAGTTTTGTTTACATTTACTGATGTATTAATTCCATGGCAATTATTAGTTGAAGTTGGTTTCACATTTATGTATGTTATCTTCCATGGTCTGTATTCCAAGGGTGTCGTGGAGAATCTTTGAATAACTTACAACTGTATGGGTTGTTTAGAGACTTTAAAGCATTTGGATAACTGACCTTTCTTGGGGAAATGCAGGGGGAGATCCGAAGAGTGACCAATGGTGTTTGCCCTTTTACAGTAGAATTCAGGAATAGGTACCTAACAAAGTACACATGCATCCTTTTATTAAAATGGAACCCAAGAGCGAGTCTCCAGTTTCAAGCAACTTGGTCTCTATAATCTTACGTGGAAAGAAAATCAATGTGTGCGGGGTAAATGGGTCCATCACACTCTCTCTACCGGGATTTATCTTGTGGGTTTCTATCGGTATTTTTAGCATTTTTTGTTTTGTTTCAGTTTTACTCTGTGGCAACGATGGTGAGAAAAACAAGTCGAAATCTTCGTAATACAGTGGTAAAATAAGTCTTCATTTAGTTTGAAACTACATTGGCATCCAATATTCTTTTATTGTATTTGTGCTTCTGAGAGCAACTGCAGTGGTGCGAGTATAATCAAAGACCAAAGAGGAAAAAAAAGACCAAATTTTGAGTTTAATCTAGTGTGTGACCCTACGGTGGAAAAACTAAATTTGGTCAGACGGACATTATACCAACGCCTGGTGTGGGGCGTAGAATATACCAACGCTTGGTGTGGGGCTGGGAGTATACATTCGCCCGGTGTAGAAAAAAAAATAAAAAAAAAAAAGAAAAAAAAGTGGGGCGGAGGTATTATGCCCGCCCCATGCATTTGAAGTTTGTAAAGAGTGGGGCGGAGGTATTAAGCCCGCCCCACACAAAAGATTAAAAAAAAAAAAAAGACGGGCGTGCATTATACGTTCGCCTGGTGTGGGGCGTGGACTATACGTCCGCCTGGGGTGGGACGTGGACTATACGTCCGCCTGGTTATGGGGCGTGGACTATATAAACGCCCGACTATATTTGGGTTTGGTCTTGGTCGCAGACCAAATTTGGTCTGGATTTTAGTCTTTGATCAAATTTTAATCGATGGTTCGTCCCACTACGCCTATCAACTGGACACTATATTTGGGTTTAGTCGTCCATTATGGACGCTCTGAGTATATATGGGGCTAAAAAATAATTCCACCAGTACTCAACTAAAAAAATAATAGGCACGGTAAGTCATAGAAATACCTAAAGTCAGGAGTGGAACAAACATTTATCTTAGTGGGAGCACATTTCAACAATAAAGGTTTTGTACAAAGAATAGCTCTGCTTCAAATTTTAGAAAATTTTCAGTTGAAACTATTTTGTGGGTTTCAAACTATTTTGTGGGATTCTCTCAGTATTTTTAGCACTTTTGTTTTTGTTTCAGTTTTGCTCTTAGGTAGCAAAAATAGTGAGAGACACAACTTGATGTCTTTGTATCAGTGATAAAACAAATCTTTAGTTTGAAACCAATAATCTTTTATTGTATTTGCGCTTCGGTCTTCGAACCAGAAAAAAATTCATTATCTTTTGTGGATAAAGAAATTTGTTATCGGGAAACACAACTAGTGATGGTACCAGGAATCTGAGTATGGGTGGATAAAAAAGATAATCCACGAGTACTCAACTGAAAATATAATAGGTGCCATGAAATCATAAGAATACCTAAAGTTGGGAATGGAACAAACATTTATCTTAGTGGGAGCACATTTCAACGATAAAGGATTTGTACAAAGCATAGATCAGCTTCAAATTTTGGAGGTTTCGGCTATTTTTAGAGCTAAATTACACTTTCACACTTGAAAATGAACTTGACTGATATATCCGACACTATCCTTAGATTATATAATTGAACCGAGTGACATGTCAGGAATATTTCAATAATTATCACGATGAAAATGGTGGGATTTAAAAATATTGGAGAATTAAATTTGTCGTTTAGGAAAAATACATTATCTTTTAAAAAGTAACAGGAACCGGTTTTCATGCCTAAAATAAGAACGCGCGATCGGAGGATATATAAGCTAGTTGGGTTATATGAGTTTATATCTGCATCCAATAGTTTCTGCTAATGGGTGACTTTTGGGTATGGAAATACTAAAATACCCTTTAGTATTTTAACTTCTTTTCTTCTTCTCTTTTCTTCTCCTTTTCCGCTGGCTCCTCTTTTTGACTTTATTTTCTCTATCATCAATTTCAACACGATTTCGTTGTTGTTTCAAAAACTTCTCCGACGATTAATTTATTATATAAATGTGTCTCATTGAAAGAAACCTAATTATCGATTTGTTTTAAAAGAGTTCATTTATGTTAGAATTAAAATTTGTAACTGAAAATTTTCAGTTTCTGTTAATACCGGCATTGTATTATGAATACAATGTCGGTTTTGTTTACCGTCATAGTTGTCGTTTTACTATGTAGACACTGTTTTTAGTATGAATATCATGCCAAAATTATTAATTGCCGGCATGCTCAATAGAAATCTACGATAGCCAAGTGAAAAAAACTCAAGTTTCTGAGAAATTTGCATCATATACCGGCACACCAAGTTGCGCAATGTATCATACAGGCACTATTACCAGCATGCTCGATAATGAACTTTCTGTGCCGGCAGTCTACTTAACGAGCATTCTTTATATTTAAAATGTCGGCTACAATTTCAAAATCGGGAGATATTGTGTATCGGCATGGTGAAAGTATGAATACCATAACGATTTGGTCCCTACCATCATGGTATTCATATTTTTACCATGCCGTCACTGAGTTTTTTCAGGCGTAACAACGGCGAATTCAATGAAAAAACCAATTTTCAATACATTAATACTTATACATGTAATTGGAGCACTTGTATGTTCAGCTTGTTTACTTTTCTGGGTTGGTTCTTCACCTGAACCTTCATGATTATAAATATCTTGATTTAATGTTATTGCATGAACAAATTCAATGCTAATGATTTATACCAAGCATTATCAAACTAATCTATTAACTTAACTAATTATAATTAACCACTAAACATGATTAGTGAGAGGTAGATTGAGAACTATATAAAATACACGGATAGGGGCTGACCTTGTTTTATTATTTAAATCTTATTTTTGTCTTTTTATTATATCCCCCAATTAATTTATATATCCCCAAACTATATTATACACAATTAGTGTTGGAGAGTAGAAAACTTGCCACAACTAATAAATCTTTGATATTTCTTTTAGCTTTTGGAAGGTACCTTGATATCGAATAGTTCGAACTATTAAAAAAAGAAACATATAAAAAGACGAAGACATTGTAATATATACGTAAGTGGATCGAAAGGGATGTTTCTTAAATGTAATTTAACTTCACAATTAAATATAATAATTATAAGTATAAATATAGTAAAACCTCCATATATTAATAACTTTCATATATTAGTAAAAAATCATAGTCCCAACTTGAGCCAGTTATAAATAGTAATAACCTCCACATTTTAATATTAATGTTTTTTCCCAGTCCTGCCTTAAGGAATTTACCTCTATATATTAATAATCGACACTATATTAGAGAAACATAGAGCTTATTACATTGAATTTATGTAGAAATAAAATACTTATCTACTCCCTCCGTTTCAAAAAGACAGTCCGGTTTGACTTTGTCAAAATATTAAGGAACCATAATACTTTACTTGACTAGCCTTCATTATTTACCTATTTTATATTAATAAAAATGCAAGTATTAAAAACTACCTAAAATTGTTAAGAGGATTGTAAATAGGAAATAAAAAAGGAAATTTAAAAGATATCGAATTTATGGAGTATAAACTCTTTAGGGAATTTAATTCTTGGAGCTAAATATATTGTCTTTTAAAAGGAATGAAGGATATATCTGTTTTCTTAATTGTACAAATTTCTTTAATATTTTAGATTAGATCCAATTAATATGCATTTATGAATATGAAAAATTAAAGGCTATAATAGAAAGTTCATTGAAAAAATACGCCTATAAACAGAAGCTGGACACAATTTTGAAACTGACGGAAATGGAATAGAGGATGGTATTTTTGAAACAGAGGGAGTTTGAGAAAGAGAGGTAAATTTTTAGGTTGTTACCACAAGTTCGCAGATATATACATTTACTTGTGTATTAGAACTATAAATATGTATGCACATTATTTAATAGTATTTATATACATTCTACTAGAATTTTTTTATATTTCCTAGATGTACCTTCCTATATTAATAACCTCCATATATTAATAAATTTATGAATCCCCAAATGTATTAATATATGGAGGTTTTACTGTATAAGGGTTAATCCAAATTCATAGATGGACTAACTATAATTTTTATGGAAATTATAAGGCCCCAAAAACGTTTTCTGAAATCTTGGGGTGGGCTAATGCCCACCTTAGCCTCCCCGCCTCTGTTGCCGAACACAACTACTTACATTTAAATATCAAAATTTTAACATCCCATTTAAAATTTTAGGGAGAATCCATTGATAGCCTCCCAACTAACAGGATCTGGAACCGTTGGATTCAAACAATAAGATGGTCATGATTTACTAGAGTAAATCACTACCATCTGGATACTTCATGTCCTACGACCCGTAAACTTCCTTCTCCTGTTTTCGTTTTGCTTTCTTATTTCCCATGACATGTCATGATCCTTTCACCCTTTCACTCCTAGTAAAACAACAAACAAACAATTTCTCCAATATCTTCCTTTCTTCAAGTTCAGGTTCACTATTATGTCCATAAGTCTTTGACTCTTAATTATTTATTTAATTGGGAAGGATCAGGAGGTGAGAAACATAAGTCAATTATGATTATTAAAACTTAGAGTTTGAAAATTGGTATAGAAAGATAAAATGATATTTGGAGTAAAATGTTTCAGGTACAATTACAGATACTGCTTGGACAATACTCATACAGAGAGAGAAAAATGTTGACAGTTGTATTGATAACACTAAGTCAATGGTAAAGTCAGAGAAGACTGACTATAACTGACTCCTAGATTCTAATAGACGCTGCAAACTGATACAGACAACCAAATAGGTGTATGGAACAAAAAAGAAAAACATAAACATGGCAATTTGTAGAAATTTGAGACTCAGAAAACAAAAAGAACAACAAGAACAAATCTCTATGGGAAAAGAAGAGAGTGAAAGAAACTAAGCAACAACACTCCCCAACGCGGCTCACATAGAAGCGTGGTAAGATCGGAAAAAAAATAATATGTTTGTATACAAGTCAGCTACCTGATCTTCACTGCATATGTGCTTGAATTCAGAAAATTTGACTCCACCTCCCTCACTGCATGGTAATCAATTTATATTTTTGGTCATAGCATCACTAATGAAGCAACATAAAATATGTAACTCCTGCAGAGCATAAGAAATCCACTGAATTTCAACAATAGAAACAGATAAACATTTTTATTCATCCCAACTGAAGATTTTGATATAATAAGATGCTTATTTGGGGGAAGATATTAAGGAAAGCCCCCGAAAGACGGCGAATCTTGAAGCAGATATTCTTATGTCAGAGAACCCAACCCAATCTGAATCTGTATAAGCTCTGTTAGTGTAAGATCTAGACCAGTTGTGCCCTTGAGATACCTCAAAATTCTTTTAACCAAAAGAAAATGAGAATCTATAGGAGCATGCATAAATTGATGGCATGATTCACACCTAAACAAATATTAGGTCCAGCGTGTGTCAGATATTGTAAACCACCTAAATAGTTACTCCAAAGGATAGTCCAATCACTTGTAATATCCTACAATTATTTTTCCCTTGAAATTAACATAATTTTAGGATTGTGTGGGTACCCCGTATCAAATATTGGTGCTTCTATCATTGGGGTTTGTTCTAAATAAAAATGAACAAAAACATAAACAATATCACTCCCTAATCGTGGTGTGCTAGAGAAAATAAGAGAAAAGAGATTTATGACAACCGTGAAGGAAAATAAAATTGGTTGCTACAACATTATCCGTGGAAGTGAGTGTTTATCTTTTGTTCAGTTCACGTTAATCATGGGATGTTAAATATTTGTGGCTGGTTTTTGTTTGACTATCATCAGGGTTTAATAGGTGAATGAACTTCAACCTAGGATGACAGATTTTGATGGGTTCCGAAGATTGAGCCAAGTTTTCTACAAACTCTCTTCATTGTGAGAGATTTAAGAATCAAGACAACTAGTTATCCAGTGAATGAGAAATTTAGAGATAATATCTAGGATTTATAAAGAAACAAACTTGGTACCTAAAAATTCTTATTTTTTTATTTATGTTTTTGTTTGTACATGATGAATTGGGTTATGGCATGATAATTTTCTATTTATTGACAATTTTTTCATATTGTAGTGTTTCTATTTCCCATGATATCATATTTAATTCTATGCTCCTCGTTTGCACAATTATCAAACTAAATTGTGGCCTAGGTTATAGAGTTGATTATGCAACTTATTTTGTGGTACATTATACTTGACAATAAGTGCAATGCATAGGATTATATTGAGCTTGGTTACTTAGACTAACATCAACTATGTTAAATTATACGACGTTCTAGACATGATAATTCAATTATTAGTTTTTGAGATTTTGTAGGTAACAAAACGGAATTTGTACCTGGCTACTTGCATAATTTACTACTGGAAAGATGAGTTGGGATAGATTATACTATGTTGATTCGAGGTCTTGAGTAACTTTAGTTTTATAAACAAAGTAGTTCCACAAAATTTTTATTCAGCCTTTTTTATTAACTGTGAGTTCAAATGCGTGTATCGTGTGATTATTAGGCATATGAATTGAAATCATGGATTTTGTGCGATCCACATATTACTGTTTTCATTTGTTCCTATGAAGTAAGGGGTTGTTTGTTAATTTGGTTCACCACTACTTTTGAAGTGGGTTATTAGTTGAATCAAAGATGAGATATCTTTAGACAGGTGGATGTTTGGTTGAGAATGTAAATATCTGAATATGTTTTATTAGATGTTGTACTATTACCTAATAAAGGATGTGATCTAGTTCATAGGGGAGAGTTTTGGATACGTTATGCACCAAGTGGTTTGCTAAGGACTAATGGGTAAGTAGTTCCGGAACCAACAAGCATAAATTGGAGTTTAGTATTACAAGACCAAAATCAGTTTGTGACCGTCCTAAAACAGTTTGTGAATAATTAGTTTTCTCGTTACTCAGAGCCCTTTTGTGTCTGATAAGCTTGCGAACTGTCCAAAATAGTTTGTGTATTCAAATACAAAAAGTTTTTAGGAAACTTTCAAAATCAACCAGTACGTGAACTTTATACATCGGCTAGTGTACTATAGAAAGAGAGGTTATGCATGAATATTTCAAAATCGACCAGTTGGCAAGATGAAAAAATCAGTTCGTGTACGCGAGTTAATTAAGATTTAATTCATCTAGCCTTTTAGTTTAGAAGTCCAAGCTCGTAAATTGAGAAAATCAGTTTGTGAACATAAGAACTAACTTGACAACTCCTTATGAACTTATTATGAAATTGTGATATTTCGAACAATGAATTATTTTTCAATCTGTTATGTCTACATCGTTTGAATTTTTTGTTTCCAATGTTCGTCATAATACAAAAGTCATACGACATGTTTCAGTAGATAGAATAGTAGATAATATGAGTAAATATGATAGTCAGTCTTCATATACCTTTGTTCATGAAGATTTTGTTGTCTCCGTTGTTCTTCATTTTTCAAGGTCGATTGGTGAATTTCGATAATCCACAACCATGCTCTATTCCAAGTTCAAGATTGAATCTAGTAGACTATAATCGAAGAATATAGTTTTGATCAACCAAATATGAAACAAGTTTGATTTACCAAAACTTGTGAGTATGACCAAACGATGCTCTAGCATGGGATATATGTATTGTATCAGTATCGAGAATAGGGACAAAAACCAATTATATAATGCTCATAACAGAAAGAGAATTGAGAAAAAAGGATTTCTGTAACAAACGAGCTTATCCCACTATCTTACCATTTATTTTTTTCACAAAAAAGAAATCCAAATGATGATATCATGGACGTCCTTAAGAATCCCTTGCCCCGAAGCGAAAAAGAAAAAAGTTGCCCTATAATTTGTTTAGTTTTTCACACACATAAACATTTATAATTTGAGGGAACATTTGTTTACCCATATTACAAATATTTTGTTCGTTTTTACTAATTACACTTTTTAGTTAATATTTACCCATATTTTCAGAAACATATACGTATATTTAATTCAGGATTCGTAAAAACCTATTTTGTTTTAATATATTTACAGATATTATCACTTTTAAACTTTTGAAGATAAATGATGTGTCAAATTTTAGTTTATATATGCAAAATTTATGATTTTTTTAATATTTTCACGTATGAATATTTCCAAATGAACATATCATTTTTTTTTTGTATATAAGTGTTCTTTTGTGATCTAAAACTCGATATCATAGAAGTATTCATGCATGGGAAAACTCTACAGTATATTCATATTATGTTAATGTATTTTCATTTTGTGCACTAGTGTTAATTGTTTATGGAAATGTGTCTCATGGGATAATAATACAATGTCTCATGATATAAATTTTAATTTTTGCATATGAATAGTTGCCAAGTAACCTCTTTTTGGCTAAACTATTATGCTCGTATCATGAACATGGATGTCGTGCGATACAAAGCTTACCATGTAGTTTATTTTAGGTATTTTGAAATGGTATGAAACCGCAAAAGAAACAATAAAAAATAGTAAATTCCAGACATTCAATTAAAGAATAACGAACCTGAAAGGTTCTCAAAGCTTCAACATCCATACAACTACCTTCAAAAGCTTCATTATTGGGAATAGTTATCCCATTGAACAGATTGAAAAAGCTCTCTAAATATTCATTCTTTTCATAGATCCTAATTTTATTTGAGATATCCTTTACCACCTTCTTCTCTTGATTAACGATGTAATACATGTTTTTGCTCGAGGGAGTGGGAGGTTTATTATACAGATTATTGAGAGGCACTTGGGTCAACTTCACCCCTTGTTTCCAGTGGATGGTGTCGCTGCACAATAAGGTCAAAACTAATAAGTTTATCCTGGTCATATACTCCCAAAATTATCATTAGTTTTACACATAAAATGATTTTCCTCCGCTTGAACCAGTTTCCAATTATTGGTACCACATGTACACCTACAACATACCTGCTTTATCATTCCACATCTCTTAAATAAAAAAAAACAATAAAAAAACTAATAACACAAATCCAAATTTATTAAAATAATAAGAACCCTACGGGAAGAAAGAAAAACACTAATTGAAGAACACTAATCACTAGTATATATGCCAGCTAGCATTAACATAATCAGAAGCTACCTCTTTTAACACTAATCAATTATCTTTTTTTTTATGCTATACACTAATCAGCTATCATTAACACTAATCAACAAGATTTATTTTAGTTTTCTTTTCTCTATATACATAGGAAAAAAAAGTTAAAAGTTATACATAGAAAGAATAAAATGAAATATATAATAGAATTGAAACATAGAGATAATTATGAGAAATTACCAGAATAGTGCATATGAAATTACTTTAGCTAGTTCAGTAAAATAAATTTTATGTGGCGTAATATGTCCATCATCTTTGGAAACCATAATGATGTATGTTTGATCAATTAAGTGCCACCTCGTCAGCTGAAGTAAATTTATTTTTTGACAAGTTTGCCAGAAAATATAATCTACCATACATATCACCTTCAACAATGGAATGTGCACATCAAAGAAAATCTAATATATCATGGTGATTGCGATATAACAGGAAAAAAATAAGACAAAATAAAGTCAAAATATTGAAAGAAAATCAGCCTAAACATAACATGGAAGAATAACGAGAATATAATGACAAAATTAAATCTATCAAATAACAAGAAAAACAGGAAATATTATTATAATAGAGCATGAAAAATATTCATTATAAAGAAGAGTTAAGAAGAAACAAATCAAAGGAACCGACATAAAGAATAATTTCCCAAATTATATTCAAAGCATATAATCTCATATGAAATATTAAAAAGTTATCGAAAGATTTCCATAAACTTAAAGAGATTATCTCAAATATGCTTCAAGGAATGAGGATCCAAAATAGACAAAAAGCATAATGAATTTGGTTAACTTCATACCATTAGCAAGAAAGTCTCCAGTTAAAATACATGTATAATTCATTAGAATGTTCATACAATAATAAGTGGATCACCTATAAATTATTCAAGTAACTAACATAAAAATTGTTCAAACCATAAGGATATACCTTATGTTAAATGCAACAAATGGATACATAAGAAACGATTCACATATTTTTTAACCACCAATAGACGCTAAAATTAGTTTTAAGAAATTGACGAGCAATAAACTTTGATAAACTATTAACTTAGATGCTTCACGGAATCTTTAGCTACTTAATATAGTTTTTGATTTTTTTTGAAAGGGAAAAAGACTTTGTATGTTTTAAGATCTGATATCGATAGACTTTGTAAGAATTTATTTTTTGCTAACATCTAGTTTGGCATTTGATGTTATTAGGATTATCCATTATATTTGCAAGAAATATTCTGGCAACTGATGCTTATGGAATGCATTATATTTCACTATACTTATATCTGCAAGAACGAAACTGAGTTCATAATCTAAATATTTGTATCTTTCTTGGTATTGGTAGAACAATAATAATGTGTTGGTTTGAGCCAGAAATACACGCATACATTTTTGGATTTTCGCTAAATGCTAATATGGAGACTCTTATAACAATGGGTTTCTTACTTAGAAAAATGGCAAGTTCCTTTTCCCAAATAAACCAAAGAATAAGAACATAAGTTAAGGAAACAATGGGGTCGTCGAATATAGATTGCTTATAATTGCTTTCTGGCAAAAAACTAGAACAAGTTTTAATCGTAGTAGGTTTATCGAATATGAGGAAGTATTACTCTGGTTAATCACTTTCATGATAAGTAGCTAAGCTAGTTCGGATCTTTGTTGGCTTATCGAATCTAAGGAAGTATTGAGCTGGTTAATTGTTTTCCTGGTGAGAAGTTAAGTTAATTTTTATTCTGAATAGGTTTTTCAAATTTATGAAACGTTTTGCCTCTTGCTTGACTCTATAGGTTGTATCTAGTTCTTCAAACTTGATGGTTCTTTTAGAATACCCTAGTGCATGTATTTTCTGACCTTGTCATTTTTGTGACAGGAGGGGGCGTGGGGGGCGGGGGGCACATATCATGTTGTGAGTATCATTATCACTTGTTTGATATGTTAGAGCATTATTCGGTTGATACATCAAGTTTAATTCCAAAATTCAAGTCTCTTGAGTAGATTACTAAAGTCAACTTCATTATAGATTAGTCTATCAACAAAGAAATGTTGAAACCTGCTCTAATTACTCATGAATAGCTGAAGATATATCGAATATATCATTCTTCAGTTCGAGGTTAATAACTACATGCTTGACTTGTTTCATTTTCACTTGTGTTCTTACAAGTTTTTATCCATTGAAAACAGAACATGCGAAGTTAGTTTGTTGTGATGAATTTAGTGTCGATGACTCAGTCATTATACTATGTATGATCAAAGTATCAAAAGGAAATATACACAATAGATGTATCGAAAACTTAAGAAAAATGAAGTTATGAAGTATATTTTATCTATGGACTTCGTAATTTCGATATTGCACTAATTGGTAACTTTTTATTATTTAGTGTATTCAACTTTGGGATGAATTCTTACTTTATTAGAAAAATGTTAGAAATCAATTTCAGAAACATATGATTGAAGTAGTTGACTTGCGAAAGTTGTTTCATAGTTTTAATAGGTTTTAAGATCAATCCTCGGACCGATCCCTAGTGGAAATGATCGATCCTAACTACGTATGACCTGTTTTAACATTTTTGGTTTGTTTGTTACCCTCACGGGGTTCTGCAGACATCGAGATGCATACGAGTTGGATTGAGAATGTTTATAAATTTCAACATAATGTTTGAGCATGTGCAAAACTCTAATATCTTAATGTTCAAGTATATTCCCTTGATACTCAAGGCAAGATCCCACAATATCGATTTTAAA
Organism: Papaver somniferum; assembly: GCF_003573695.1. Lineage (NCBI taxonomy): Eukaryota > Viridiplantae > Streptophyta > Magnoliopsida > Ranunculales > Papaveraceae > Papaver > Papaver somniferum. The sequence continues at coordinate 14,639,651 of NW_020621603.1, read as the reverse complement.
TATCATTTATGGTACCGAAATTATGTGCTTTTCGGCTCCATATAATTGCATATCTTAAGTGGCTATGTTAGTCAAGTACATGGATGCATGCTATGTAATCTTAGTTGTTATACTATGATACAAATCGATTATGAGTTGAAAAATACTAGATTTTTTCTAATTTCGGGAAGAATATATCAAGTATAACCTCAACAAATAGGATAAAATACTCTATTTAAAAAAGTTTTTAGATATTCCCACTTGATCACACCTCACAAGATCAATCTAAAGCAGGTTTAGATATTAATTTTGGGGAGTTACAAAGTCTGATACGAAGAGCGCTTTTTAATTTCTATAAATCTTACTCGATAGTTAATAGTTCTTTAATGAAGTATAGCAGAAGAGACGAACCTTAAAATAAACAAAAACGACGATGATCATTTGGTTTTTAAGTGGAAATTAAGGTGTTATTTATATAGAATTCATGATAAGAATAATCCATTCTTTTTCCTTTTTGGTACCAAAAATAAGAAATTATTGTGCAAATTAAAACCTTGGAAAATGAAATTGAGAAACCCCTCATGTTATGACATTTAGACCTAAAATGGCTATGAAACCCAAACATTTATTGTCGTTTTTTTTATTGATAAATCAATTGTCGAGAACCCTTCCATGGAATGTTTTAGTTGTTTTTTTTTAATTTCTGTATGCTGGCTATTGAATTTATAGATTTAGGTCTATATATAGAGTAGTTTTTTCATATGTTAGGTTGTCTTCTGTATACTTCTGCAGGTACGTAGTTTGAGATTTATAAATAGCCTAACTGTAATAATGTCCTGTCACCACTTGCACCATGTTTTTTTCTTTCCTGGATCTAAGTTGTCTGGATCTGACTGAAATCACCTGACATATGTGGATCTGACTCAATACATTTGTTTTTGAGTCAGATATGGGTCAACTGACTCAAAAATATGTGAATTAGTGGCTTGATCCCATGAGTCAGTGGCATTTCCATACATGACTCAAATGGGTCCAAATCAGGGGTTTAGTCTGAGTAGCGGTCGGTCAGATATGAAAAAAAGTAAAAAATAAATGGTCTGACACCTGACTCTTGACGAATCAAGGGTTTACTTAGATCAAGATCATGAGTCATATGTAAACAAAAATGGTTTTCTATGTATGTGTTATTTATTATCCTTCTTTATTGGAGCGGTTATTTAATTGTATAATGTTTATGACCCTAGAATTATGGTGAATTTGTTTATCCATGATCATATTTATCTTAATATGTTAAACATGAATACTACTGAAAATATGTTGTTCTTCTCTTTTGATTAGTAATTAAGCGTAACATCCCTTTTGCAAGAAGCTACAAAAAATAATCAAGTCTAGAAAAGAGAACATGGTAAAACATATATGGAACGAGCATATCTTAAGTTTTCCTTCAGATGTGTCAATCACTTTCCGTGCTAACTAGACTATAAGCATGAATCATAGATGTATATACATTTATTTATGTGTTGTACTTTTCGCATTTACAAAATGCATATAAAATTGTAAACGTATGTATAACGTAGATAAGAAAGTTCCAAGTTCCCGAAGAGACTTGTTTGTACTTTACAAATATATATACATCTAAGTGTGAACCATTAATAAAATATTTTGAGGAGGTTTTGTTCATAGTTGTGCGTGGGGAAAAAACGATTCGCTGGCTTTTATGGAATTGAAGAGTCGACCGTGTGGAGACTCCTTGAACTGAGCGAAATGTTGAACCTTACACAGATGCACTGCAAGAATGGAGTGCTTTAAGTTCGAGAGATTAATATGTAAGAACCCAACCTAAACCAAGAACAATGGCCGTTCCAGAGTCAATTCAGGCACAAGAGAGGATGGGTTGATCTGTGGGAGGGAAGATGAGAAATACGTGAGATCAATGGTGATATTAGATTGTAGATGTGTTGTGAATTCAGCGTGAAAATGCTCTGAATGATTGAATTTTGCTCAATTGAGAGTAATTTCCGTGAGTTCGTGTAGACGAAAGATTGTCTGTATGAACTTTGATGAGAAATTGCTCGTCTTGGCGAATGTTGTTCGAGTGTTCGAAAACTTCTGTCTTTTCAGTCAGGATTCAGAGACATTTTATAATGCCGTAGTTGAAAACACCATGATCCCATGAAGTGTGACAGTTGCTGGAATCAGAGAGTGGGAAATGGGGAAATCGTGTTAAAACCAATTACTCATCGTGCAGAGACTTGGTTAACTTTCCACCCACTACTTTGCTGACTCTTCCAACTGATTGCACGACTTGCTCACATTCTCATCATGGGTGAACACACGTGCCGTAGACCGCCAGACCAAAACCCTAGTTAGTATCCCCCCATGTGACACGATTGAAATCTCGTGATTGTGGAGTCAGTTGCTCACTTTATGGGACGATGAGTCCATGTATTGCTTAGTTGAACATGATTAGCAAATGTTTCGAAACTCATGAATTTAATGTGTCTGCTGAGACGAGGTATCATCATAACCTAAGACGAGCAAAACTGTTTTGCTAAATTGTCGAATATTGATAGTTGAACCAATATTCTTTGATTTGAGAAAATATTGCTAGCTGAGCGAATATTGCTAATTGAGTAAATATTGCCGGTTCGAGCGAATATTGCTAGTTCGAGCAAATATTGCTAGTTTGAACAAATATTGTTCTTTGATGAATTGTTGGTGGCTGGACCAAATAAAGTATTAATTTAAGTTACTGACTGCTGAGTCGAGAAAAATAAATACGAATGTTAATCATGGAATCAACATAAAATTATCAGAGTGTTCAAATCTGCTCAGAATCACGTTTCTGCAGCGTTCTGGATTCAAAACCCTAATTTTACCGAGATGATGATTTACTACAAATCACATAAGACCGGCTACATGGGATGACGGGTTCACCATATAACGCCCAAATGCTCGAATGAGCAAAAATACCAAAGTCTCTTGAGGACCAGTTGGTGAAAGAATGATTAAATGTTGATTTAATCATTTACTAAAATAATGCTCGTGTGAGCGACAAATCATAAAAACTGATTTTATGGAAAATATGAGGGACCGTCCAAGAGGTCATGGGACCGACTCTTGATGGTCTTGGGACCAGTAGATGGTCATTTGAGCAAACTTCCAATTGTTTGGAAAGAGTTTGAACCTAATATGAGCAGCTGAGCAAATTAGGTTAAAATCATTAAAGCACGCGGGACCAGCTGTTTGCAAGCCTCAGGGTCACCCTTGGTCGGTCAAGGGGATGTGCCTGTGTCACCATGATGTCCGTGCTTCAGTCCTGAGAATTTTGATATTTTCTGGTGCATGTTTGAGCAACATTTGGAGAAAATATGAAAAATCCATGGTTTTGCTGAAACTGGGAAAAATACATGAGATGATGAAAATAATAAATAAACAAGGAATCACAAGGTGTGGGACCGGCCATAGCTAGGGCATGGCCGTCCGGATGACACGCGGTCTCACATGCTTTTCCCAATTTTATGTGATTTTATATATTTTTCTCTGATTTAAGGGAAATTCCATGAAACTGGAGAGTTTGGCGAAATTATGGAACTTCCATGAGATGAGAGACATAAATTAAAATATAAAACAGGGAATGGGAGTGTGGGACCGGCAATGTCCGTGGCATGGCTGGCCGGCCAATGGGCGCGGGTCCCAAGGCACTCTTCCCAATTTTATGTAATTTTGATGATTTTAGATAATTTTCATAAAATCAAAGGGATTTGTTGAAAATCAAGATATTTTGTTGAAATCAGGGAGTTTTCATGAAATCAGGAAACAAAACACCAAATAATAATAAAATAATGGGCGTGTGGGACCGGCTAGGGCATGGCCGGCCGGCTAGAGCCCGATCCCACAAGTTTTCCTAATTTTTTAATATTTTCCATGATTTTAGAGAAAATACATGAAATTAGGTAATTTTAGGGAAAATTCATAAAATCAAGGAATTTTCATAATTTGAGAAGGAATAATAAAATAATGGGACGTGAGGTGTGGGACCAGCCACGGCCAGGGCATGACCGGCCGGCCGGCGGTCCCGCGACACCTTTCCCTAATTTTATTATTTTTGATAAAATCATGTGATTTAGATAAAAAATACATGAAATTAGGTAATTTTCATGATTTTAGGGAAAATTCATAAAATCAAAGAATTATCATAATTTGAGAAGAAATAATAAAATAATGGGACGTGAGGTATGGGACCGGCCACGGCCAAGACATGGTCGGCTGGTGCTCGGTCCCGCGACACCTTTCCCTAATTTTATTATTTTTGATAAAATCATGTGATTTAGATAATTTCTTTGAAATAAAGGAAATTTGCTCGAACAAGAGTATTTTCATGAGATCGTGAAAATAGTAATAATATGATAAAATATAAAATTGGGCAGGGGACTAGTCATGGCATGACTGGCCGGCTGGTGAGCCTAGTCCCCTGGCGTTTTTGCTTAATATTTTATTATTATTATTTTTCCTTCCTATTTTGCATTGGTTCCTCGTTCGTTCGTATTTTTGAAATGCTCGTTTGTGCATTCAAAATGCTGGTCTGTGCATTATCTGATAATTACACTTGCACCATTTTTGTCAGGGCTTATTCGATGCTCAGATGCCTGTTTCCTTGAATATTTATTACTAACCTGTGGAATTCTGCTGGGAAGAACCACAAATTGAAGTAACGAAATATAACGAGGAATCGTAGAGTATTGCTGGATATTCAGGCGATTAATTGACGACTCGTAGAATATTGCTGGATATTCATACGATGGCTCATAGAATATTGTTGGACATTTAGACGATTTAAGATAATTAATTGCTGGCTCTATACTAGAATGGCTTCCTGTCTAGGAGCATTAATTATCTGAGGATTGAGCAATATGAACTTGCTGGAGTGTCATATTCATCTTCCATAGTCGTGGAAAACCTGGTTACATCCCGAAGACGTTGTCACACTATACTAGCAGACATGCTGTCTAGGAGCCGCCCAATATTTCGATTCTATACAGTATGAGATGTGTCGTGGCCTCAGCTGAGAGACCACACATATTCATCTTCCCTGAGAGAATTTCTCCATCAGAGGTGGCATGAGCTCTCATGCATAGAGACATGAGTCTCGATACTCATCCGATTGCCGGATCTGCAGTAATTACTGAAATTGCTCAGTATTCATGAGATGTGCCGTGGCCTCAGCTGAGAGACTACACATCTACATGTACTCTGAGAGACGTCCTTCTCAGTCAGAGATTTTATGGCATGAGCTTTCATGCTTTGATGAGAGACATGAGCCTCAATACTCATCCGGTTGCCGAATCTGGAGTATAGTTTTACAATTCTACCCTTTGTCGAAAATCCACCATCTACATTAAGTCCCCTGCTAGTGAGGAACAGTCATGTTCCTCAGTCAGCATTGAATGGTGATTTTCCAGGTACAGACAAAAATAAGTAATTGAACTTGGTCATAAGATAAGATATTACCGGATTTCGACTGAATGAGCAAACCATGGTTTGAGAGGAAACCTCTGTGGCATAATAGAACATCATCCAGTGAACATAAATTGATGTAGAACCGCTGATTCGATGGTGGAACCTTGGTTGGTTTAGGATTAACGGGCCGGGCCCAAAAGGAAATCCTTATGGAATTAGGTTTTGGAAATAAAATTAGGTATAAAAGGGAATTAATCCTTTTTTTTCTTCGAAGTTTGCTGATTTCATGAGGTGTTCATGCTTCCATCATGTTAAAATTCTATACATGTGTATATGTTGATGTGAGTTTTGTAGAAAAACCCTTGTTTTATCAAACCTATGTTCGGTCGATCGTTAGTTTTGAAAACTAATAAAAATCCCTGATTTTAGATGAGAGATTTCTTTATATATGTGGACTTAGGTCCAGTGATAAAACTTAGTGTATCAGATTTCATGTGAACCAAGATTTTATCTTAATAGATGTGAGCTTTCACAAAGCCGAAATAAACTCCGTTTTAAAGGATAATGCTCATTCGAGGAAAATAGACATATATATTTTTATGTATGTAAATTTATGTCCAGTGATAAAACATTATTTATGAGCTTTCATGAGAATTATTATTTTATCACAATAGGTGTGAGCTTTCACAAAACTAGCATAAACCTTCGTTTTTAATGAAACGCTAATACGAAGGAAAATAGATTTTTTTTTAATATATATGTAGCCGTGACATATTTTATGTGAAATATGATGACATATTTTATTCACATGGATTTGTTCTTATTAGATAAATTTTGAAAATTTATATGAACAAATTGCATTAATTATTGATTTGTAAAATCAAGACATAGGTTTTGAGTAACCTTCAAACTAGACAACTTATTTATGATGAAGTCATGTCTTATTGTAAATTTCATAGTTCAGTTGTGTGAATGTTCACGTTATGAAAATTATGTATATGATTTTATGAGAAAATCAATTTTGAAGGTTAATAAAGTTTTGTTCGTTACTGCAGGTTTCAAGGAACGAACTAATTTCGTGTGTTAACTCTTGTATTCCAATCACTATTGTTAGTGAAATTGAAAGAGGTAAGAGTTCAATCTTTAGCATTTATAGACAACGGCGTTTTAATTTGCATGATTCCATCATCTTATTGAATTCGCGGATGACTGAAACATTGTGTGGATTTCACAGCAGCTTTGCGAGGATGTCTGATTCTCCAGCCAATGATGCTTCCAGAGATGAAAGGTGTGAAGATGATGATATCTCCATAGAGGAAACATGCACGGATGAGACTTTCGTTGGTGAGGAAGACGAAACACCTGGAGTCAAGAATGTCCCAAACATATATGACGCATTCTTTGAAGTTCCGGAGCCCTAAAATCGTCTCAAGTCCCCGGTATATCGCCTTCTGATCAATCCCAGGACAGTTACTCAAAAGAAATTGGTGAGTTCTCGTGCTGCTATTCAGTTCTGTCTTGAACGAGGACTATTCCAGGCTTCAATGATTGAATTCAAGCTTTCTCGATGCCCCTTAGAGAAGTTCTCGGTATGGTCTAGACACATGCTAGGATTTCCTCGTGTTAGAGCTATACTGGATAGAGCACAAATTACCAGGGCCGTTCAAACATCTGGAGATTTGTATATCTTTCATGACGCACGAGGTATTGTAGCTCTTCTTGCTCGCTGGTGCATCCCAACTCACACGTTTATATGCAGTTGGGGAGAATTCACTATTACCTTGGAAGATGTAGTTGCTTTATTGCATCTTCCAATTACAGGTAACTTTCCTGAAGAACTTTGGACAGCAGAAGAGAAAGAAGTTTCCAAAACTTTAACAGCTGAGATGGAGAGAATCAACAAGGTTTTGGTAAAGGTTGTTACACTCATTGGTTGACACATTAATGGCCACGAGACGTCCCTCTTGATGAACCCGACGGTATGTTGTCTATTGCTGCTTTCTTGTGCTTATGGCTGTCTAGGGATGTGTTTGAAGATACTGGTACCTTGTTGAAGCCGTTTGTAATTCCTTTCGCTATTAAGATGGCTCAAGGTGAACAACTTCCGTTAAGTAGCTTCTTTTTGGGCTCTTTATATTCTAACCTGGACTCTTTAGTCGTAGACTCCAGTGTTTCGAACGGCTTCATGAAGATTGAATGCTACGCCAACACGATGTTTCCAAGATCTGATGTGGGAGCATTTCGGAAACTATGCACCCATTCCCCGTAGGGTATTACAAAGGCTGAACTCTACTGATGCTCGACGTATCTTCCATGAGAAAGACAACGCTAGGATTATGCGCTGGTCTACGAAGCAAATTCAGTCCAAGACACACTTCATTGACGTATTAAATGACGAGTCTGAATTCAACTTCCGTCCTTGGGTGGTGGTTCCTCCTCACTCTTCTCAATTGACGTCTTTCAATGCTGGAGAAAGTAAGTATTTGAAATCTGGCGCTGATTTGAGCGATGGCGAAAGATCTTTCATGCTGAGTTGCACTCCCGGTCATCTAATATCAGCAACGTATGGAGATTTTTCGGTGGAGGAGTATAACATTGACAGATCCGCCCGTCAGATCAGTATGTACCAATGTGTTCCAACCTTCAGAAGGAGAAGACCATCAGTGGAATAACTTAAGACCTGCTTAGATCACACACATGATGAAGGGAGCTCTTATTGGTTCCCTTGTGCTGATCGAACTACGTATGTGACTCCAGGCTACATGTAATTCTTGGATCAGCAGCTTGAGCGTCTTAATGATTATGTGACGTCCGTCCAACCTTTAGTGAAAAATCCTCCTTCTTCTGAGATGAGTGCCTCTCATCCCAGACTAAGGAATATTTTTGGTGGTGACAAGCTAAAGACATCTCCAGGAGGTTCACCAGTATGTATTCTTTTGCATATTCCTCATACAACTCGTACAATCGTATTTAATTATCACATCAATTTCTTTTGCAGGAGGGTCGTGCTGTGAGACCTCGAATTGAAGTGAATTTCTCAGAGGCGGAGGCAATTGCCCACCGTGGAGAAGGCAGGAGCAAGAATTGCAAGTTGTTGCCCAACACCATAAAGTCCCCAGTCGCCTTTTTGGTGAGTTGTTGATATTTTTCCGCTGTGACTTCTTCCATCCGCATTATCAGGATCTCAAAACCAATATTTGTTATTTGGTCACAGGACCTTGCTCCGTCTAGTATTGACGGTCTTCGATTCTCTGTTGTTGGGCAGATGACTTCTGATTTGAACGTTGAGGAAGAAGTCGCCGTGAGTAATTTCCTTTACCATCAGACATAAATGTTTCATGTGAAAATGCTAACTACTTGATAATATGTACAGTAGGATGTCATCATGGAGGTGGAAAGTGCTGATGTTCGATCTTCCTCTGAGAATATAGACGAAGGCACTTCCAAAGATTCAGAGCCAAATAGAAGTAATGAGCCCCTTGTCGTTAATACGGACAATCATAATTCCTTGAGTACTTCGGAGACCCCCAAAGTGAGTATATACCCTGCATCCTCTTCATAGAAGTATGAAAGTGCTGATTTGTGAATGAATGAATGAGAATCCATGTGTATATACGAAAAACTTGGTCGAACTTCGTCGTCAGAAAATTCAGAACCCAGTTTTTTACCAAAAACGACGTAAAATCTTCATCTGGAGTCGGATTTTCATGATCTGCATATGCATATTCAATCCCGGAAAATTTCCAAGCTTTTTGAAAGAATCTTTTCAAGTTTTGAGCACGTTTAGGGCCTGAAAAAGACGAAATACTAAACTTCCAGGAGACTTTCAGAACTTTTTCAGATTGTATGTTGCCCGATGTTTTGACCACACCTTCTAGCTCGTTCGCCCAATTGCCATGAAGTTTTGACATGTTGTAGAGGACTTTCATAAGAAGATAATGGTATATAACCCAACTCTATACTCCACACCAATTGCTCCCAGTTCGTAATTGAACACAGGGCAGTGTAAAATTTCTTCAGCTGAGTTTCTTTGAAAACGTGTTTCATGACTTTGATGATACTTGTACACATCTTAGATGTATGATAAGGAACTTAGATGATGTTAGTTCACTTACTATCTTAATTTTATGATTGTATTGGATTTCTCCCCTTGAATCATTCTAATCCCATGTAATCTTCACATTAGGTGCCTAACAACGAAGTTGGGAATCATGAATCCAGTAATGATGGTTTGGGAAATCTAGGAGTTGTTGATGACAATACTTCCATATATGTGCCTCAAGATGATGAAGTGCTGGTTGTTAATGTCGTGGAGGTAGAAGAAAATCCAATTGTGCCTCAGACGGTGGAACCCGAACCCGAAATAGCAGAAGCTACTCCCTCTGAAATCGTATCTATGATTATCGATGCTGCTCCAGTAGCTGAGAACCAGATGATAGTGCACGAGTATCCTACTGCTGGGATTTCCTTTGATCCTCAATTTGGTGAGTTACTCCCATATCACCAGCTTGTTGGAGGATTTAGCGTTTCCATCGGATATGCTGCTATGTACAAGGAACTGTGGGAAATGTATGGACACATTGTTGTTACTCAGGATCCAGGACGCAGTTATTTCTTGACGAGACAAGAAGAAGTCATCTTGCGTATTATAAATGATATCCGGATTACAGCCAGAAATGTTGTTACCCAAGACGTACTCTTTGATTGGGAGTACAATTTGAAGAATGCTGAAGATCTTGGCTTCAACCTGAAGTGGATCCGTCAAAGACTTGAAGTTATCAGGAAAGCAGTAAAGGGTGATGTTCCCTTCCCTACCAGTGATGCCGTGTTGAAGAAGATGAATGAAGTTTCCGAACTAACCAGGAAGCTGGAGGCAGAAAAGGCAGCCTTGAAAGTCTTGGAGGAGGCAGAAGAGCAGAAATCTTTCTTTGATGGCTTTCTTTAGTTTCCTTTCCATAATATCAAGAACATTGAACTCTGTGAGAGATGTGAGATTTTATTTGGGTTTTGATTCTTTGATAGGTGTCGAGTCTGAGAATTTTCTTTGATTTTGGATTTGATAAAAAATTTCTTTAAGTAAAGTGAATTGAATTTCTGATAAATTGCTGAAATCAAATACTGATTACAAGTATTGCAAACGTTTTGGAGGGATTTAAATATAATGAAAGAAAATCCTAAATGCCAAATCCAGACGTCATGAGTACTCAAACTCCCAATACCTCAAATTCCTAATAATTTCAGATAAACGCCTTAAGCCAATTCTTGTGAATTACTGGCAGGGTTCTACCATCTGTGTTGATCAATTTGTAGTATCCTCCAGTTATGGACTTAGCAACCATAAATGGTCCTTCCCAATTGGAGCTCCTTGCAGAGTGGAGATCTCGTTTAGCCGCCTTGAAAACCAAATCCCCTTCCTTGAATTTGTTTGGTTTAGTAGTTCGCGCCTTGAATATCTTTTGTGATTCCATGGTTGTGGCACGTATGGACATTCATGTAGAGGAAGTACCCAGCATACTGTCTGTCGTGCTTAGCCAGGTCCTCAGCAATAAACCTCTTGATAGAATGACCGACTTGGAGAAGCTCTGAACCCAACCATTGGGTATAATATTGGCGAGGTGAAGTTATCCATTCATAACTTTTGGTAATTGCTAAATCGTTTGTAGGGAGAAGTCCTTGAATCAAAGTATTATTTGAACATTGGTAATATTGGAGCATGAAGAGGAATAAGACTTTCCTGAGCTCGAAACCTTGACAAAGGTATGTGGATTTTCCCCAGGTTCTTGCGTAAGTCCCATCAAGGTTTTTACTTCCTCCAGATGCTCAAACGGTGGGGCGTCCTTACTTCTTCTTCTGACTTGGAGTCTTTGTCGGCGACAGAGTGTGTTGAAAGCTTTGAAGTTACCCTTCCAGCATGAATCCAAGTTCTTCCAAGGATCATGTCATATCCAGGATCTTCTCGAATTATGTAAAACTTGGTCTCAGTGCAGACCAAATTCTCCGTGACTTTGAGAATGATGAAGCCGTATGCATCTCTGGAGATTCCTTCGTGGTCTCTGATTGCTATGGGAGCATGAGTAGCCTCTTGTCGAGTAATGCCAGCAGCTCTGAGAGTTTTCAAAGGGATGATGTTGACGGCGGTGCCGACATCAAAAATGCTCTTTTGAATTCATTTCCTTTAATATGCACGGTGGTGAGCAGTCCCCAGTCATACATTTCTTTGTCGGTGGCTGATGGTTCAGGAGGTACTTCTGGAATCAGTAGGCGTTTCCCAGAACTATGTGGTTCAAAGCTGTGAACATGTCTCCTCTTTGTGCTTTTGATAGATAGAGCAATTCGCAAACATGCTCTATCAATGACTGAACTGCTTCCTTGACTGGTGCTTCAGAAATAGAGAAAGTCCTGACAGGAAGAGGATCTCTGTGTACTCCTTCGGCTCCAAGGTTAAGTTCTCCTGACTCAACCTTTTCTCTGAATATGCGTTTCAAAACTTTGCAGCTACTTGTGGGGTGATTGACGAACCTGTGGAATCGGCAGTAACGAGGATTTTCCATGTCTTCCTCAGTTGGGTCTCTCCTGACGTATGGAATTTGATTGCACCATCTTGGATCCAGGCGTAATAGTTCGAGCACTTCTCCAATGGGAGAGGAAAATCAGGTGCATCATCAGGAGCATCTGTGCGTTGGCCAGGAGCCTGTGTCTCTGGTTTGTCCTTCTTTTGCGTCTTTGGAGGAGCTGCAGCATGCTTGTTCGGGGATTCAGCCTTGCTTGCTCCCTTCTGCAACACGTTTGTAGAGGACTGCAGGTTGTACTGCTTGTTGATCAGGCGTCTGCTTCCTCGAGTGTCACGTGATTCCTCAGTCTTTGTGGACTTTGCTCTTTCTAACAGAGCAGGTGCAGTGGTTGCTGATCTCTTCGCGGCTTCGTGAAGTTCTGAGAAAGTCTGGAATCGAAGATTCTCCAGTAGAGCTCTGTAGACCGGGAGCATGCCGTTGATACACAAATCTACCAGTTGCTGCTCTGTGACATTTGGGTCATGACAGTCCAGGGCCTGGACTCTGAATCTTTTCACGTAATCATTGGGATTCTCACTGACCCTCTGGAACATTCTTCCAAGATCAGAGAGAGTGACTTTCTCTGACACGAAAAAGTACTTCCTGTAGAAGGCGTTGATCATTTCTCCCCAATTGTTGATAGTCCCCGGTGCGATGTTGTTGTACCAGGTGTATGCTCTGCCTTTCAAGGATTTTGAAAACTCTTTGAGACGAACAACATGGTTATGTTCATGCTCTCCCAAGGCTTCGAGGAAACGAGAGACATGTTCTCGAGCATTGCCAATTCCATCATACAGAGTGAAAGTTGGAGAAACGTAACCTTTTAGAAGGGGAATCCTCTGCGTAGCGGAAGGATAAGGAGGTTGGTGACGATGGACATGTGATGTATTGTCTTTTCCACGGTTCTCCAGAAGGCGCTCCACGTCTTCCGAGTAATGAAGTTTGATGGTTCCTTTGATGACGAATCTGCAGCTTTGCCAGTTTCATCATCATCCACTGTATGGATTGGGATTACTTCAGGATCAGCAACCTCTGAGGATTTCTCCTTCTCTTTTCCATTTTCTTGAGTCTTCTCTGTCATATTATCAGTAAGAGTTTTGAGATAAATACACAACTCCTTCTATGTAGCAGCCATGTCAGTCTGATTCTTTGCGAGAGTCTCCTGCACTTTGATAAGATCAGCAATGGTAGGTGGTGGATTTTCTCTGACTTCTTCAGGGTGTCGACCGAACAGGGGATGACCTTCAGCGTGAGGAGGAGCAATGTCACCACCGTCAGTGTTGGAGGACGGAATCGTTTCCGGGATATTCTGATTGTCATTGTTGTTGTTGCTAGTACTAGTGTCGTTTGTTTTGGAACCTGTAGCTAACCCAGACCTAAGACCAGCCATCTTGTGAAATCGTGAGATTGCAACCGAGAGATTAATCTCCCATTGTGGTCGCCAATCTGTGCGTGGGGAAAAAATGATTTGCTGGCTTTTACGGAATTGAAGAGTCGACCGTGTGGAGACTCCTTGAACCGAGCGAAATGTTGAACCTTACACAGATGCACTGTAAGAAGGGAGTGCTTTAAGTTCGAGATATCAATTTGTAAGACCCCGGCTTAAACCAAGAACAATGGCCGTTCTAGAGTCAATTCGGTCACAAGAGAGGATGGGTTGATCTGTAGGAGGGAAGCTGAGAAATACGTGAGATCAATGGTGTTATGAGATTGTAGATGTTTTGTGAATTCAGCGTGAAAATGTTCTGAATGATTGAATTTTGCTCAATTGAGAGTAATTTCTGTGAGTTCGTGTAGACGAAAGATTGTTTGTATGAACTTTGATGAGAAATTGCTTGTCTTGGAGAATGTTGTTCGAGTGTTCAAAAACTTCTGTCTTTTCAATCAGGATTCAGAGACATTTTATAATGACGTAGTTGAAAACACCATGATCCCATGAAGTGTGACAGTTGCTGGAATCAGAGAGTGGGAAATGGGGAAATCGTGTTAAAACCAATTACTCATCGTGCGGAGACTTGGTTAACTTTCCACCCACTACTTTGCTGACTCTTCCAACTGATTCCACGACTTGCTCACATTCTCATCATGGGTGAACACACGTGTCGTACACCGCCAGATGATAGACGCATTTATCTCAATTGTGTATATTGTTAGTGCCCATTGTTGTACTTATTTTGGTTTTTAATCTCTTTGTAGGTGTTTTCGGATAAATAAGGCTTTGCGACAAAAATTGGCTAAAAATGTGGCCCTTGGATTGCCATTGATAGTGTACCGGAAATACCCCGGAGGAACCCTGAAAAAGTGCTGAAAACATCCCAAAAGAATTGCTAAAGGCATCCCTAATTTGGATAAGGGGCACCCCATTTCAAGGCATATGCTAAAGGGACTCCCAGTCTGGTTAAGGGGACACCACATTCAAAGTTCAAATAATGGAATTTGGCGGGAAAACTAAAGTTCACGTCTGATAATTTTCTGTTGGATTTCTGGGCAGTTTTGAGGGAGATTAAATCCCTGAAATCAATTGGGCTAGGCCTGTTAAGACTAAACAGACCGTATGCAAGTGATTTTATCGATCAACTTGGGATGGAATGGCTGGGAGAAGCGATCAAAGTCCAAACAGGATACGTATTGTTCTGTCCAGTTTCAAGGATTTCTATGAAAGATTTTGTGAGAGTTTTACGCCGGATAGTTACGTACTAGGTCTTGTTCAAGTCTTGATAAGAGTTTGGTGGAAATATTATAGCTAAAAGACGCGTACGAATAGCTTTGAGAAGCTTTGAGAAATATTTTCCGAGACTTTGGAAGAAAGAAAAAAAAGAGATTTTATCGGGATTTCTTTGAGCTGTGAAGTATATAAGAGGTGGAGAGAAGTTAGAGAAGGTTTATCAAGAGTTTGGGGTCGAGCCAGAGCCAGGGGGAGCGAAGAAGAAGGAGTAGCAGCAATGTTCACCTGCTGCTGCCATTAAAGAGCTTCAAGAACACGAAGAACAGACTCTCCAGGACAGTCTTATTTTCAGCAGCGTCAGCAGCAGAGAAGCGTCGTTCTTCAACAGTTCCAGCGCAGTGGATAAGTGTCGCAGTTTAGCTGCAGTTTTGTGGTATCGTTTCTTTTTGGACGTGTTTTGTGAGTCTCAGAACCACTGTTTTATAACTTTTGACTCTTTTAATCATACTTTGATCTTTGAATTAATATTTTGAGTGTATGATTAATATGAATAGCTAAAAACCAATACTGGGATGATGGAAGAAACCATTCTTTATGCATGAGTAATTTTTATTTAATTCTTTTATGACTATTTGCACTATTATGAATGGAATTATGATTTTTATTGATTATTTGTGATTTTATCTGATGATGTATGCTTAGTCCATGAGACTCTTGATGCATCATGCTTATGATTTACATCTAATACTTTACAAAATCTATTTTTCGCAAAGAAAAGAGTCGATATTTGTCATCATTATAAGCTATAATTGTCTAGAATTAATAGTTGATTCGCATGAGTATAAGAATTGGTGGAATCCTGAGTCCTAGTATCTCTTGATCCTGTGACAAATTTTGTATATATTTTTGTTTTAAAAATCTTTTCAAGTCCGAGCAACGAATCCTTATTTACCGCAATCGAATTATTACAACAAAATGGCGCCGCCGACGCGGACTTGTATATAGATTTGTTTTTAGGTTTATTTTTTTATTTTTTTTATTATTATTTGTTCCTTTTTACGTTTCTTTTTGTGTCTTTGATTTACAGGTTCGAAGTGGAATACTAAGGACTTGGGAACAAAAAGCTTAAAGCTAAAAGCTAAAAGCTAAAAGAGAAGAAAAAAAAGACATAATTTTTTTTAGGATTTAATTTTTATTATTATTATTTTTTTGTATATAGCTTTTATTTATTTATTTTTAGAATTTGTAAATAGGCTTTATTTTTCATAATTTTTGTAATTTTTGGACTTTTTATTTGGACTTTATTCTGGACTTTTGGACATTTTTTTTATATATTTTTTTAACCCTATGGAAGGGTCTTATTATTAATAAAAAAAATAAAAATAAATTGTTTGCAGGGAAGGACGACGATTACGATATCGTCTCGGCCCCTCGGGTTCGTACATGACATATGAGTCGTGGCCCGAGTCGACTTCAACGGTTCATCACCCGTCCGGTACGGGAGGTAAGTCCATCGAAACACTCGCGAATCTCCTGTAAACGAGTTACTGTATTCCTTTAGGTGATTCATTGATTGAGGACGAATTTGGACTGTTTTTAATTTCCTAGTAAATGGCAAGGCCTGGCCAAATCAAGATAAGGACTCGGATTTCATCACCGTTTCCTTCTTGCCCGCCTTAGGAAAACGAAACCAAACGCGAACCTAAGCCTAAAATTTTGAATAGAACGAGACCTATAGGGTAACGAGCTTAATAGGACAGTCATTCGAAAAATATTGGTTACTCTTTTGAGCATACTTCGAAGTTCAAGATGGTTTCCGTGAGTTGAATGCGTGACTGCGCCGCCTTGTGATAGCGGTGAGGCCTTGGGTATCAAAGCTCCACTGAGCTTCCCTCGCCTCAATTCAACTTACTTTGACTCGGATTGATTCCAGAGGGGTTTGCTTAAATTGTAACGAATTCCTTTTCGAAGGATTAGAAGCTGGTCTAGTGACAATCTAAGTGGAGCCATCATGCTTTTTGTTTGCTAGAAATTTAGGTTTGTTTTGGTCGAGTCAGCCTTGTTTGTAATTTGTAGAATTCCCTTGCAATTAAGAATGTCGAACTGGTATGATAGAAGCCAATACAATGAGTATCGACCTGAATTTGAATATGGACATCATCATTTTTATGACCATGGTGGGAATAGTAGTTGGGAACGCCAACCTTTTCAAGGTTATGGTTCATACCATGGTGAGCCCAATTACTATCCACACATGCATCAGTCTTACGAGCAAGAAGATTATAGTACTAATTCTTTGTCTCTAGAGGATACAATCAAACTATTGAAAAGTAGTCCTTTTTATGATCCTTCTGATAATTCCTCTTTACTAGAGTCAACACGTAAGTTAGCTGAGTCCACGCGTAAGTTAGATGATATGAATAGTATAATTATAGACGAAAGAACTACAATAATGAGTGAACCTTCTTTAGAAAACCACCTCAAGCGGATAGCTGAGACGAACGAAAGAATTGCTCGAAATTACTTGAATTGCCAATATAGTGTATCCAATAATACCCTTGAGAATGAAGATAGTTATTTACATAATCAAGATAACAAGGTTAGAATTGGTAGCATTACTTGTTTTGATGAGGTTCAATATTTTTCATGTTATAATGATGATTATGATGAGGATAGTATTGATGAAGTACATGAAATATGTAGGAATACTGATTAGGAAGCTAGTAATCCAATTGAGCTTTATAATGATTATATTATTTCTAGTTCAAATCCAAATAATTATTATGATTATTCACCTATTCAAAAGGACGAGGATTTGATTAGGGATTCCACCGTTTTAGACGATGTAGTTTTTCCTGTTGATTACGAAGCCGATAGTGGTTTAGAGGAACCGGTTTATCTTGAGACTTCTGTTTTCGAGTCGAACGATTTAGAAACTGTAATCGATGATGGTTTTGAGGAACGGTTTTATCCTGAGAATACTGTTTTAGAGTCGTACGATTTAGAAAAAATTCTTAGATGAACTCGTAGAGATTAATGAGGATGAACCTGACTTAGAAGAATCAATTGCCCATTTTCAGGAATCTGATGACCTAGAAATTAGGGAGATTGTGACTAGTCTAACTAGAGAAACTGAAAACTCTAAGTTTGGGGGTGATTATCAGTCTCCGGGTTCTTTAACTCTTAGAAAGTTCCCTCGTGTAGGACTTGACATTTGTGCCTCAACCATCTTACAAGATTATCTTCGTACACTTTTACCTGAACCTAATGATGTCCAGAGAGAAGCTCAGTTGTTAGAAACCCATCCTCTGGTTGATGTGGTTTTCCCAAGCTATGATACCCAGATTGACTTTGTTTTCCCACCAAATAGTTTTCTTCCAATTGTGGGAACGTATAGATTTCAAATGTGTCACTTATTAAGTTCTGAGACTAAGCCTAAGTACTTTAGGAAATTAGAATCGACACATTTGCTTCAGAATGACCACTACTCTGACTGTGGTCAACTATGTAAGTCATACCTAATTGACTTAGAGGATCCTAAATTATTTAGGTTATTTTGTGATTCCAGGTTCTTATCTGAGTTTTTCCAGACTCTAGGACCTAATAATTTGGATCCTACCTATGAGGAAATGCATCCGAGGAAAATAGTCTATTTAGACCCCTTCATAGAACCTGAACCTGAACCGCAATTAGCGATAGTTATCCAGAAACTAGGTAAGGGCATGCTGTCTTGTACATTTTTTTGGTTCACTGCAGTTTCCTTTTGTCAGCTCTTTTTGGTTTTAAAGACCCACAGTTATTCCGGCTACTGTTATACGGTTCGAGTTGACTAATCCTTGCTTAGTCTTGCTGAAGACTTTAAACTTAGCACTTCTTGGGAGGTAACCCAATATTTATGCGACACGGTAATATCTTTCCTTATCTCTTTTGCTTCAAATGGTAACAGTTTCTCCTTGTTCATGCTTTTAATTTCATCTTTTGAACATTGAGGACAATGTTAGATTTAAGTTTGGGGGTATGGGAGAAACTTTTTAGTTGCAATAAATAAACTCCAGAGCTTAGAAATTTATACCTATTTAGGATTGCACTAACCAATCTAAGTGGATGGAAGCATTTTGGTTGTAGGAGTTGAGGAACCAATCTGATTAGATGGCAACATCTAGAAGATTCTATTCATAAAAGCACAGAGCTCAGGTGTTAGAAATAACATGATAGTTTCACCATATCTCGTTGAGTCCTTTTCACTTCTATTTTTATTTTATTTTGTTTTTAAACTATGTTTCTCTAAGTGATAGGTGGGGCCCACGATTCAAGTTGTTACCAATGCTAGGGTGAATTAGAGTGATTGAGATACCATGAAAAAAAAAAGTTGAAAAAAAAAAGAAAAAGAGAAAAGAGATGAAAAAAAAAAGGTAGTTACCAAAAAGTTGAAAAAAAAAAGGAGAGAAAATATTGAGACCAGACCATTTGACCAAAAGGAATAAATTCAATAAAGTCGACCACTGGTACCCTTGTATATGCCAGTTGTGTTGACCTAGAGTTAGGTTATCGACCACTGGTACCCTTGTATATGCCAGTGTGTTGATATTAGTCAGACTAGTATCTCAATCCATTAGGATAGGTTCATTTTGGTGGAGGCCTTCAGACAGATATGGGAAACGCCGTTCACTTAGTAAACATCAAAACCATATATGTTTTTCTATATCCATCTTCTTGATCTATCCATGTGATTATTTTTTACTCCGAATATGATGTCCATAGTGCAACTATCTGAGTAGAGCTCTGTCACTTTATATGAATTTTAGTATGCTTGAGTGCAAACTCGTGTACAACAATTGGAATTTCGCATCAGGGTACTTCTTCCTGTAGTCAATAAGTATGCCAACCAAGGAGATTCTTTAGTGCCTTCCAAGGTTCTGCGTAGATAGCTAAGGTCTGGAGTACAGGTTTTGTGGGTATATCTCTGGTAAGCCCTCCCGAGACTATAACTCGGACACTAGGGCCACCTAGGGGTTTAAAGGCTTATTGCATACGCTAAATGCAATCGACGATGCCTGCGACAGTGAGTTAGGATTTTATTTTGTACTTTTGATTTGCTCGGGACTAGCAAATAATAAGTTTGGGGGTTTTTGATAGACGCATTTATGTGTCTAATTTATCTCAATTGTGTATATTGTTAGTGCCCATTGTTGTACTTATTTTGGTTTTTAATCTCTTTGTAGGTGTTTTCGGATAAATAAGGCTTTGCGACAAAAATTGGCTAAAAATGTGGCCCTTGGATTGCCGTTGATAGTGTACCGGAAATGCCCCAGAAGTGTACCGGAAATACCCCGGAGGAACCCTGAAAAAGTGCGGAAAACATCCCAAAAGAATTGCTAAAGGCATCCCTAATTTGGATAAGGGGTACCCCATTTCAAGGCATATGCTAAAGGGACTCCCAGTCTGGTTAAGGGGACACCACATTCAAAGTTCAAATAATGGAATTTGGCGGGAAAACTAAAGTTCACGTCTGATAATTTGCTGTTGGATTTCTGGGCAGTTTTGAGGGAGATTAAATCCCTGAAATCAATTGGGCTAGGCCTGTTAAGACTAAACAGACCGTATGCAAGTGATTTTATCGATCAACTTGGGATGGAATGGCTGGGAGAAGCGATCAAAGTCCAAACAGGATACGTATTGTTCTGTCCAGTTTCAAGGATTTCTATGAAAGATTTTGTGAGAGTTTTACGCCGGATAGTTACGTACTAGGTCCTGTTCAAGTCTTGATAAGAGTTTGGTGGAAATATTATAGCTAAAAGACACGTACGAATAGCTTTGAGAAGCTTTGAGAAATATTTTCCGAGACTTTGGAAGAAAGAAAAAAAAGAGATTTTATCGGGATTTCTTTGAGCTGTGAAGTATATAAGAGGTGGAGAGAAGTTAGAGAAGGTTTATCAAGAGTTTGGGGTCGAGCCAGAGCCAGGGGGAGCGAAGAAGAAGGAGTAGCAGCAATGTTCACCTGCTGCTGCTGCTGCTGCCATTAAAGAGCTTCAAGAACACGAAGAACAGACTCTCCAGGACAGTCTTATTTTCAGCAGCGTCAGCAGCAGAGAAGCGTCGTTCTTCAACAGTTCCAGCGCAGTTGATAAGTGTCGCAGTTAGCTGCAGTTTTGTGGTATCGTTTCTTTTTGGACGTGTTTGTGAGTCTCAGAACCACTGTTTTATAACTTTTGACTCTTTTAATCATACTTTTATCTTTGAATTAATATTTTGAGTGTATGATTAATATGAATAGCTAAACCCCAATACTGGGATGATGGAAGAAACCATTCTTTATGCATGAGTAATTTTTATTTAATTCTTTTATGACTATTTGCACTATTATGAATGGAATTATGATTTTTATTGATTATTTGTGATTTTATCTGATGATGTATGCTTAGTCCATGAGACTCTTGATGCATCATGCTTATGATTTACATCTAATACTTTACAAAATCTATTTTTCGCAAAGAAAACCAGACCAAAACCCTAGTTAGTATCCCCCCATGCTTATGTTAGTGTCCCGCGACACTGATTGTTGTCGTATGCGTCAAAAATAAATTATTTTCTCACAACTCAAAATATAAAATATAGCAAGGGTAAGAAAGGATCGTTCCCACATAGAGGATCTAGGTTGTCAAGTTGTTTCGGTTTCCTATATAAACAAGGGGGGGTTTCTGATTTTTATGTAAAGAAAAATAAACTAAAAACAAATAATGAAATAAACAAGCAAATCAATAAGATGAAGATATTGGTCAAGGATTAGTTTTCATTCACAAACATGAATTTGTAACAATAACTAGAATTGATATTTAATCTCAATTTATTAAAAGTCCTAGGATACCTTGATCACAAGAATATCCCGCTAATTTCCTCTTGTCATCAACAAACACATTAAAAGATGCGAATGTGAATTCTACCTAGAAAGCAACCTAAAGTGTAAAAGCACAATTAAGTTTAACTCCCTAAGAGCACTAAGTTCTATGAAATAAGACTAATCAATGCAAACTAACGTGTAAAAGAACTAATCCGTTTTAACAAAGGTTATGATCCACTTGTGACTACTAGGATGTATCACTACAAGCAATAATCACATATGCTACTTGCAATCAGGAATTATCACTTTTGCGTATAATAACCTTAATCTAGCAATAGAGATGAAAATTAATTCAATCGATTCGCGACTCGACTAAAACATGCATTCAAATCATATAACAATATTAAAAGTGAATCATAAGCAACAAAATATGGAGACAAAACTAATTCATTTCATAAATGTCATGGTTGCGATTCCAACGTATTCCTTAACCAAAAGAGAGTTATCTAATCATATCCATGGAGTTCATAAACAAGAAGAAGAAATAAGACTATCATGTTCAAAACCCTAGGATAAAAGTAGCAGAAGAAGATATAAGATCGCCTCTCTAATGGAGATATATGAATCCCTTTTATACGTAGGAATTACCTATAGATCCTATTATAGTGTTCCTACTTAGTGGCAGGTCCACCCACTAAAGCCCAGTAATCGGAGGTCCATAATAAAAAGAAAACAGAAAAATGGCCCCAATTTTTTAAGCCCTGGTCCTGCACACATGTGGAACATATGGGGACGTATTTTTAAATACCGAAAACACCCTCAAGTATAAAAAAGCAGTAACCAAATCCATTTCTTCTTCATTTTCTCGATCTATTCTTCTTCTTCTTCATTTTCTCATCTGTGGTTCGGTGAAGATCTCCGTCTATGAAGATCTTCTGAGGTGTTGATCAATTCGTGAACTCAAACTAAGATTAATCGGTAGGTTCACTTTCTTACTGTTGGTATAGTTTAGGTTTTCATTTTTCCTTTCTTCTTCAAAAGCTTATTTTAATTTAGGTTTTTTTCTTCTCGGATTAGAGAAATTTTCATGTTTATAGCAAAATCTAATGTTTAGGTATTAGATCTGATGTTGATAGTAAACTGGAAGAGTTTACTTTCGTCGATTTGGTATGATCTCTGAGTGTGTTTGTGTTGCACCGCGTTTTTTAATTGATTTTTGGGTTCGATCCATGAGTACGTATATGTAATACTGAAATATCTTCTTTGATTCGGTTATATTCAGAGTTTAATGGATGTTTGATTATGTTTTGATTTCCTTGTTTGATTGTTTATTTTATTTTACTAAAAAATAGTTCAGATCTATATGGATAATCATGGTTTTTGTCAATTTCTTCACTAGATATGATCATATCAGTTTCATTTTGTTGGTTTTAGATGTGTTTCGGTTTATTTTTGTGTATGAACCAACAATACGTATCTGCAGTACTGACAGAGACCTAGTTTTGAAGACCTTTTTTTATTTGATTCAGAAGTACACATATGGAATATTGAAATAGAAATGTTTCAATACTGTTTTTTCACGGATTCGTTAATTATTTTTGACATGCAGCTGATTGTTGTGTATGAAGTTATGAACCAACAGTACGTATATCCCGTACTGACAGAAACCTAGTCTACTTTTAAGAAGAAGAAGAAGAAGAACAAGATGGTGCATCGTTATGATTTACGAGGAGAATATTTGTTTTCTGTTTCCAGGTATGCTTTCTAATCATCTTGTTTGATTATTTTGTTCGGTTTTTCTTCTTTTGATTTATTTTTTTGATTGTATTCTGATAATCAAATCGATTTGATTGACGCTTTTATGGTTTTTAGGTTTGTTACAGTTGTTTTTCTTGTACGAATTGACAGTACATATATGGCTTACTGATGCAAAACTCTTCTAATTTTGTTTTATTTGAAGTTTTTCCAATTTTTTTGGTTCGATCCATGAGTATGTATGTATAATACTGATAGGAAGTGCTATTTGCTGTGTTTTTGCTCCTTTTTTAGTCTTACCCTTCAGTACTTATGCAAAATACTGTAATATGTCTTTCGATTCTCTTATTTTTCATAGATCTGTCACCTGTTGTTGTCATATTGTTGATTTGTAGTTCATGAATCTTCAGTACATATATCGCATACTGATAGGAAGTGCTCCTTGTTATGTTTTATTAAGTACGTATATGAAATACTGAAATAGATGCTCTTTGTTACGTTTGATTCAGTACTGGAATTGGATATGGAGATGATTTGGAGCTGCAGTTCAGAACTTATTGCAAGAAATGACAGATTTTGAATGATAGGAACAAGAGTTGTTGTTGGTTCAGATTTGCAAGCTTGTGAAATTGGTGGTGGTCTTGATGAAGTTACAAATTGGTTGTGATGTGTGTTTGAAAGAAGGTGTGTTGCAAATGGATTTGGAGGAACATAGAAGGTTGGGTTGCTGATGTAAACTGAAGATACAAATTAGATAGAGGAGGAATTGTAGGTGGTGATTACTGTGAACAAAATCAGTGGATGAGATGTTCGTCTCAATGGGTTTATGAAGATGGTAGTGCTGTTTAAACAGGGAAGAAGAACAAGTCTGTGTTGCAGCTGAATTGAAATGACAATGGTGTTGATGTAGCTGTTGCAGTTGTGGTTTAAGCTAAGAAGATTGTGATGCAGCAAGATAGAAGATTACTGAGAAGATGGAGCTGAAGGCAGTGGTGAATGGTTGACTGCAGAGGTGCTGATGCTGCAATAAAGTAAAGTGAATTGAGGAGTACTCAGATTCCTAAGTAGTGTAGCAAATATGTACTCTAATTTGTAAACAGTGTAGCAGTTATGTACTCAAATCTATGGTCCTTTATATGTTTTAATTAAATTTGGACCTCCAGATAAATAAAATCCTGATTTGGTAGAAGTATGTTATTTCACACGTACTTAAACAGTGGGGTATATTAGTCATTTCCATGTTTTCAAATAACTTTGGACCTTAAAATAAGAGTAAAATCTAGTTGGACCTTGCTATAAATAACCTTATGGGCTTAGGACCAAGCAAGAAATTTTCCCTTTTATACTCTGTCGCATGAGTGAAAGAACCCAAAAGAAGCCCAAATTCAGAGCCCAAGTCCATCTGAGTAAGCTACTGGATCGGCGAGTCAACTCAGATAACTCGGAAACTGACCGAGTTCTGACCGATTCCTGGCTGTTTCCAGGCCATATTTCAGCCATTATCTGAGTCTTTCCCTGTACAGTTTTAGCTCCTAACATACATCTATTTCATTCAGCAACTCACTCATTCATTCAGTCAATAGTAGCAACTCCATTTCAGCTTCTTGGTTCAACTGCAACCAACCTTAATCGACTCCTGCAGCTGCAACTTCAGCACACTTACAGCTGCACTTCCTTCACTGCACCTGATTCAGTTCATTCCTCCATCTAGCCACAACAGCACATTTCAATAACCCATTATAAGCAGCAACAGCTCTCACTGGCAGCAGCTCAGCTCCATACTCAGTTGTATCCTCTCCATTATGGCATCAACAACACGATTTCCTGCTCTTCCTTTTCGCCAACAGTGCATCACACTTCAATTCATCCACGCCAACAACCTTCTTTGCCAGAATAACCAACAGTTGCAGCTCAGATTCTTCACTGCCTCATATCACCACCAATACCTGCAACTGACTAACCCATGACGAATTGACAATCAACATCTGCAAAGCTTGCACCTGAAACTCAACAGTATCACCAACTTCAATTACATAGCAATCACCACTTGCAGCTTACTGCATTCGCAACAACACCAGTTTAACAAACCATTCTACCAACTTTTGCTGCCTTCTCCAATTCTAAATCAAGCCATGCCTGTATCAGCACTGAGTCGAGACATTGCAGAAGCAAAACTCTGCTCGTCCAATTTCTTTCTTTCTCCGTTTCCTGCACTATGAACCCTTGGTACTCAACTGCATAACCCAAAGGACCCAAATACTCTTCATTCATCACATTTAATTGCTGCAACATCTAGTTCAGGCTAAACCCATCCTTCTTATCACATTAAACATTCATAACCTCCACCAATTCTTCATCATCTCAGCTCAAATGAGCTTTCAATCTTCATCCCATGTCTTCTTTGTTGTCTTGCAGCACCAGAACCCTTGCAATCTCCATCCAGCCATCAGCTCGATCTCCGAAAGCATCTGTCATCACTCAAGCTCATATAAACTCAGCCAGCCCTGAATCACAGGCAGACCACATCCCCTGTACTCCATATGCATCCATGACTCATAAGCATCACCATTCCAGCAACATAAATCTCCCGCATCTTCCATTGAACTCAGAATCACCTAAAACAGCTGCCATACCCAGTTTAGTCCACTGCAAAACAACACCGTTCAATCTCAGACCACAGTACCCATCTTTATCATTATCTCAAGCCAACAGCAACACCTCCAACAGCTACAGCTTCACAGCAACCACTAGATTCATCTCTTGTCACCCATTTAAGCTTCTTGGCATCAACAACACAAAACCCATTTGCAGGACTATCGTTTCTTCCAAGCTCCAACTTCACACACCGGCAAACTGCAACACTCTCTAGCACCAGTTGCATTGCAACTGCTACTCCATTCCTGCGGCAACTTCTTACAAAATCCTGCAATCTTGTAACTGCATCTGCATTGCATCAGCTTCAGCTCCTGAAAACCAACACCACATACCCACTGCAACCTGAACTGAAGCTTCATCACTTCCTTGTATATCAGTTTCCACCACTAATGCCATCTTCTTCTTGTAACTCCATCTGCAGTTCAATACCAACACCAGCAACTGCCTTCTCAACACCAAAAACACCATTTTGTAATTCGTCACATTGTTTGTTCTCTGTTCTTCAAGACTCAAAGTCAAACTCTGCCAACTTCAGATTCCACCACCAACAAAGAACATCCCCAATTTCATCGTAAACCCTAACTTCTGCAAATCTCTCAAACTCAAATCAAAAACCCATTGCAGAACCAGCATCTCCATCCTGACCTAGCTTGAATCTAGAGATCAGAAACCCAATTCAAAGAAAACCCATCATATAATTCTTCATAAACCCCCAATTTCTCCTTTGAATTCCTCTATCAAAACAACACAGCAGCAACAACTTCTCTCTGTTCTTCTGGGCACAGATTCACCACTAAATCAGGAGTTGATACAAACCCAGAGTTCAATATCCTTCTCAATTTCAAACCACATCATCGCCTCCATTTCCTCACCTCCCTGAACACTAAGTTGAGCCGCCATCTCGGTTTAAGCAGAAGAGGAGAAAAATGATTTCTCCACTGAAATTTTTGGTATTTTTTGTAAGAAACTGGATTTACACGCCCCAGCAGGATAAGGACCACCCAGTTAATATGTGGCCTGTCAGTTTTAGAGAACTGACTGCCCATTCTATTTCTTATTCAATTGACGGTTGATTCTGCACCTCCTCTTTCGGAAACTTTATCAGGCTCCAAATATAACTCGCTGGTGAATTGGCCTTTCTCCCTTTACGTTTTAAATGGGCGTTTTCTCCTTATTTTGCTCATAATGACTCCATTGCACCTGATAAGCTCAAAAGTAAGCATAAGATACAAAATTTACAAGAAAAGTAGCAAAGAAAACATAAACAATAGATATAAATCTAGGTGTTTTACAACACCTATCAGACACCTTTCCCTAATTTTATTATTTTTGATAAAATCATGTGATTTAGATAAAAAATACATGAAATTAAGTAATTTTCATGATTTTAGGGAAAATTCATAAAATCAAGGAATTTTCATAATTTGAGAAGAAATAATAAAATAATGGGACGTGAGGTGTGGGACCGGCCACGGTCAAGACATGGCCGGCTGGTGCTCGGTCCCGCGACACCTTTCCCTAATTTTATTATTTTTGATAAAATCATGTGATTTAGATAATTTCTTTGAAATAAAAGATAGTTGCTTGAACAAGAGGATTTTCATGAGATCGTGAAAATAGTAAAAATATAATAAAATATAAAATTGGGTGTGGGACTAGTCACGGCATGACTGGACGGCTGGTGAGCCTAGTCCCCTGGCGCTTTTGTTTAATATTTTATTATTATTTTCCCTTCCTATTTTGCATAGGTTCCTCGTTCGTTCGTATTTTTGAAATGCTAGTTCGTGCATTCAAAATGCTGGTTTGTGCATTATCTGCTAATTGCACTTGCACCATTTTTTTCAGGGCTTATTCGATGCTCAGATGCCTGTCTCGTTGAATATTTATTACTAACCTGTGGAATTCTGCTGGGAAGAACCACAGATTGAAGTAACGAAATATAACGAGGAATCGTAGAGGATTGCTGGATATTCAGGCGATTAATTGACAACTCGTAGAATATTGCTGGATATTCAGACGATGGCTCGTAGAATATTGCTGGATATTCAGACGATTTAAGATAATTAATTGTTGGCTCTATACTAGAAGGGCTTCCTGTCTAGGAGCATTAATTATCTAAGGGTTGAGAAATATGAACTTGTTGGAGTGTCATACTCCTCTTGCATAGTCGGGGAAAACCTGGTTACATCCCGAAGACGTTGTCGCTCTATACTAGCAGACATGCTGTGTAGGAGCCGCCAAATCTTTCGATTCTATATACAGTATGAGATGTGTCGTGGCCTCAGTTGAGAGACTACACATCTTCATCTTCCCTGAGAGACTTTCTCCATCAGAGGTGGCATGAGATTTCATGCATAGAGACATGAGTCTCGATACTCATCTGATTGTCGGATCCGGAGTAATTACTGAAATTGCTCAGTATTCATGAGATGTGCCATGGCCTCAGCTGAGAGACTACACATCTACATGTACTCTGAGAGACGGCCTTCTCACTCAGAGATTTTATGGCATGATCTTTCATGCTTTGATGAGAGACATGAGCCTCAATACTCATCGGGTTGCCGAATCTGGAGTATAGTTTTACAATTCTACCCTTTGTCGAAAATCCACCATCTACAATAGTATAAATCGGGATTGAAGGAGTTTCTATCCACAACCTCCTTTTCCAAATTTTCCCACCTCTGTGCTTCCAATTCAAATCTGTTTGCATCTCTGTTTAGCTTCTTGTTAGAACTATCTGATGTTGTCAGATAGTTTACAAGTTACAACTGTACATATTACAAGTGGTAGTCTTATATGTTCTCAGTAACATGAGGATGCTCTTTCTTAACCTCTTTACTTTACAATTATTTTCCTTTTCTGTTACCTATAACTTGTCATGATCAAGTGTCTGGTATATAAGGACCAAGTCCTGTTTTTTTCATTATTAACTTTAACAATATTACGAAATCATTTCGTACATGGTATCAGATACCACATGATAATTATTAACTTCTTTTTTCAATCCTATCTTCCATCATTAATCCTGCACCTTTTAAACACATTAAAGTGGTTAGAACAATACAAACTCAACAAGCATCTTCCAATATACATAAAAACAATCAACAAATACATAATGCTTAAATGGTTCCACCTTTACCTTCTCTAGATCGTCAACAACAACTTATAGTAACTTCACAACCATCATATTCATCTTCTCAACCACCACCACCACCTTTAACTCATACTTTTCAATCACCACCATCATCTTCAACTCGTAATTCACCGCAACACTCTCAGAGACACCTTTTCTTCGACGCGCACCTATTCAATTTCCACCTCAAATATCACTTTTTTTTTTCAAATACAACAAAAATAAAATCGTTTTCAACAACAACTAATACAATATCCTTTACATCACTACCAACAACAACTGAAAAAGTGGGTGTCTAACAACCACACCCAATATTTCGCTTAGCAATCCGTATGAACTAAATCCAATATACTTTCAGGAGAATCAACTAGACAGTCAGACTCAATCTTAAGAAAAGTATATCAAAGAGTTATATCTCTATTTCTCAATTCAATCTGCAATCATACAAATAGGAATTTGCGAGCCCGATTGAATATAAGAAATAACTTGGACGGTATAAAAAACCAATATCCAAGTGTCAATCAATTTAATCAACAACCAAAGGTTGGATTCACAATTGATTGAACTTACGCACAACCGATGATATTTTTCAATTATATAAACAAATATAATGCGGAAAAAAATAACACAGACACCAGAAGTTTTGTTAACGAGGAAACTGCAAATGCAGAAAGACCCCGTGACCTAGTCCATATTTGAACACCACACTGTATTAAGACGCTACATACACTAGCCTACTCCAAGTTAACTTCGAATTGGAATGTAGTTGAGCCCTAACCAATCTCGCATTGATCAAGGTACAATTGCGCTACTTACGTCTCTGACTCCTAGCAGGACTCTACACACTTGATTCCCTTAGCTGATCTCACCCACAATTAAGAGTTGCTACGACCCAAATTCGGAGACTTGATAAACCAATCCGTCTCACACAGAAAAGTCTATGGTATAGATAAATCTGTCTCCCACAGATATACCTATGAATTTAATTTGTTCCGTCTTTTGGTAAATCAATGTGAACAGGAACCAATTAATATACCAGACTTATTTTCCCGAAGACAACCTAGAAATATCAATCACCTCACAATAATCTTAATCGCATGGTAGCGAAACAAGATATTGTGGAATCACAAACGATGAGACGAAGATGTTTATGATTATTTTTTATCTTGCCTATCGGAGAATAAATCTCGAGCAAATCTTAGAGAAGATAGTACTCATCACGATAGAAAACAACATGATCAGAAAGCGCAACTACAGAGAAAATAGTTGGGTCTGGATTCACAATCCCAATGAAATCTTCAAGTCGTTAACCTACAGGGTTCTAGCAAAAACCTAAGGTTAAAGGAGAATCGACTCTAGTTGGAACTAATATCATACATGAGGTGTGGGGATTAGGTTTCCTAGTTGCTAGAGTTCTCCTTTATATAGTCTTCAAATCAGGGTTTGCAATCAATATTACCTTGGTAACAAAGCATTCAATATTCACCGTTAAATGAGAACCTTATTAGACTCAAGCTAATATCTTTCAACAGTTAGATCGAACTTAGCTTGTTACAAACAAATGAAAAGTGACTTCATTTAGATATGAGTAGCCGTACCTAAACGTGTGCACCTTTGGTGGCTCAACAATAGTTAACCGAAGTTAGCCATATGAAAACTTTCATATCAACCTTAACCATAACCGAAGTTAGCCACTGGTCATGTATGCTCTAGGCTCTGACTCGACTTACTGAGGTTTTCGGATAACTCCTAGGACATCCCCGTGAGATACGCTGGTTATTCTAATTCTGAGCCTTTCGACAGACTCCTAGGACATCCTTTCGAGATACACTGGTCTTGTTGGCTCATCATATGGACACACAGTTGATTCCTAGCACATCCCTGCAAGATACGCTGGTCAAAGGCAAGTGATCCAAAGTCTCGCAGAGACATTAATCGGGCGTACAAATCCTTTTCTTTCTCTCCAGGTCGAGTCCCAGCTGACCGCAAGGAGATATGGATCCATTAAGAAAATCTTCAGAGAGATTTTGATCCATCCGCAAAAATCTCGGAGAGATTCAAATCTCTCTGCAAAAATCACAGAGGGATTTTTGAGCCGTCCACAAAAATATCTGAGAGATTCAAATCTCTCTGCAAAAATCACACAGGGTTTTTTGAGCCGTCCGCAAAAATCTCTGAGAGATTCAAATCTCTTTGCAAAACTCACAGAGGGATTTTTGAGCCGTCCGCAAAAATCTTTGAGAGATTCAAATCTCTCCTCAAAATCTCGGATAGATTCACATGATATGATGCCTTACCTAGTACTCAAGCATATTTCTCAGCCTCTCAAATACACTCACGGCTAGTAAATTGAGCCTGAATTATACATGGCTATCCAAAAACGTGGATAAGCTCTTTTGAGCACCGCATGCTCAACAAAGGGACCTACAAACAATAATATGTTTTCACATGATATGTGTGACCGGCCATGGAGAGGGGGAGATCAGCCTCAGCTCCTCTCACACTTTGCACACGATTCCTAAAGAATTCCGTGCCATTTCACGTGACTCATCCTAGTCATTCTCATAAATCAAAGAATATCTCTATCTTGGCCAACTCGTCTAAAGAGAATATTTCTCTCTCAAACACTTTATCACAAAGGCTGACTCAGCTTCACACAAATGTGGGGATATCAATTAGGGTTTTGGTCTGGCGGTCTACGGCACGTGTGAGAAATATCCGGCTTATTTCTCACCGCAGAAGAGAATAAAGGCGGTGGAATAATGAGATAAACTCAACCTAGTTTATCCTTATTCATGAAGAGACGAGAGAATTGTTCCGCACGGCACGAAAAATAATCCTTATCTTCACCGACTTGAGATTAGAGAATCCAGCTATAAATAGGTCACCTATTTTCCAAGATACGATCATCTTTCTGATAACCTCTCAGAGAAATAACTTGTTCTCTGATCTCGCTCTTCATCTGCTTCCCTCCCTAAGACCAGCCATAATCCTTCTTCCCTATGACTGAAGCAGCTTTTGAACGGCCACTGTGCGTGGTTTAGGAGAAGACTGTTCGTGTTCAACCTCCCGTAACTCACTTTCAGAAAACCTAGAATCCCACTTCTAACCTTTCTCAAATTTTAGGTAACTACATTTTGGCGACCACAGTGGGAGGTTGTTCACTCAGTTACAGATAGAAATCATGGTTACTACTAGGAAGGAAGCCGATTCCATCAAATCCATCACATATTTAGCCGAGAGAGTTATCCCTATCAGTAGTTTTTTCTCTCAGACGAATTGTTTGACCTTAGTGAATAGGTTAATGCGTACCGAATCACATGGATCTCTTCCTGCATAACAAAACTCCCTAGTAACCTATTTTCATAAAATCTACGGTTAATCCTTGAAAACCTTGGATACGGACCAATGAGAAATCCCGGAGCCTCAACAGAATCTTGCAAAATCTCAGATCGACATCCAGACTTATCTGAGAACGCCTTTAGATTTACCAGTAGGGATAGATCCAACAAATCTAGATCGAGTACATGTTTCCTAAATAAGGAGTACTAAGACTGATGAGGATAGCATTGACGGGATCTTGCCTGCAATCGACCTCACCGGAGAAGATAAAGCTCATTACGAACGCGACAGAGCAAAGGAGAAACCATCCAGCCGATCTTATCACTCTCAAGGACCAGATGACGCTCTAAACTTGGAGATTCTGACGAATATTTGTTCCTAAATTCGTTTAGGTAAAGGGCCCTCAACCTGATCACAGGGGACTCGGGAAGTTTACTTCCTTTTACTATTTTACCTATAACTCTTTCATTCTGTATCCGATTGACCTTGTTATTTTTCCGTCGGATTTGTCTTTTCGTCGTTTACATGATAAACTTAGCAGAAACTTGGAAAGGCTCCAAGAAATTCGTGACCTAGTTAAAAGCATTGCAGAGCCAGGTAGGGTCATAAACCGCCAAGAAAGATACATGTTGTCTTCCTTCCTACTCCAGAAGATAGTGACAAGAACACGACAAAGTATGAGGCGAAATTAGATCCCAAGATGAGGCTCAACATAAACTCAGCTTTATCCGAAGACACAAATCTGCTAGTCGATATACTACCTCAACACCCGTCTTGTCAGAAAGAAAAGGAGTCCTAGCGATTGTACGAATAAGTCCCGATGAGCCTCCATCTCGGCTACACCAACGATTATCCAGTATCATTTTCCGATGGGACCTCAATTCACCCAAGATGGAGAAGGAAAATATCTTCGCACCCGAACTTATCTAGAGAAAATAAATATGAAGTGATACTCATGAAGACAACAATTCAGATAAAACTTTATTACTTGACATGCAATCACAATCAACTACTGTCACTGAAGTAAACATGGGAAGGATACGAGACTGCAACTCCACTATAAGTTACTCATCCAGAAGATCGTAGCAGTTCCCATAATTGAAGCTTATTCTCTCTAAAAAAACGTCTCAACAAGATGCCTAATGTGTCAAAGTCAGACATAATATGACGATCACTTATGACTTTCGCAGGTCAAAACACGATTATACCGCGTGAAGAAATGTCTAGAAGATTTCCATAGAACTATCCCATCAACAAAGTCATCACAAATCAATTGTTCAACCACATCCATAGTTATGCTAGTCCTAGAAGGCGTACATTGTTCTCCCAGAAGAAAGATAGATCTCGATAGATGATTTGGATAAACAAGTTAACATGAATGCCTGTCAAGACACCTAGTAGAGGCGGAACATAATCTTCATCTTGTCCAGGAAGACACTCTACACAGAGGTCTCCAACCCGCGGAGTATTGCTTTCTCGCCTTAAGACTCAATCTCTTATGCTACAAGGGTTTTACCTCATTTTTCCAAGCATCCCGAGTCGATGAGAATCCCTAGTCATATATCAAATTGGGGACTAATGAAGAATCGTATGTCACGCACCCATATGAGTCATATGACCAACATGAGGTATTCCAGACATCCAGTTCTCATGTAACAGATTTAGAAACTATTAGCGCAAGAGTCTCAAAAGATCGGGACACATCAAGACAATTCAACTCCTCAAACCCACATTACTACATGTTATTGCTTGGTGACTATGAGATTAGATTTAGACCTTCAAAATCGTGAAGGGGACTTATCTGTGACTCGAGAAATCTCGCATGTCTCTCCGGTCTTGTGGAAATTATCCTCTATCAACATTTTCTCTGTACTCAGCAATTGCAACTATGTCCCGGATCAAGATAAATTATTTTAGGGTTTTATACACGTGCAACATGACTATATCAAGTAGAAAAAGCATTCTAATTGTCCCTAGACAATAAACGCATGCATGAGACAAACTAGGGTTCGCAAACGATTTGAAGAGGAGTCTATAGTTTCCGCTCTACTCAGGTGGAACTCATACTTTAGTCATATAACTCGACGAACTGAGAAAATGGGTAGAGAATTCGACAACGCACCCTTGATGAAAAATATCCGTCTATGTCTCTCATACCACGTGTTTCGAAATATGGTCCAAGAGATATCATCAAAACACTTGAAGAAATTGTTGTTGAAAATCTCTGAATTCACGAGTTAAACTTCACGTGGATTTATCATCGGAAAAACAAGCTCCAAATCTTAATTTTAATCTATTAGATGAAAGGAAGATGTTTTGTGTTCGATAGTTGGGATGAACCACTGAAAACGGACGTCAAACGAAGTTTCTACAATCTCCAGAGTAAATATCGCGCAAGGAAGGACCTCCTACTACGAATTTTACTTAGGGTTTTCATCTGCTCGCATACGTAACAGAGTCAACTAGGGTTTGCACGAGTTAAGAACTCTTGAGGGTCTCTTTTCTTTACGAGATGCGTACAAAAAAGGTATAGAGAGGGAAAATATCAACCTTGAAGCATGGAGGTCCTTAAAGAAAATCTCTTGTTTCATGTTCGGCTGTTTCACTTTGGTCTCTGCATCTCGATCTGCCTGCTTTTCATGTTCCATCTCTTCGACTACCATGCGCCCTCCCCCCCAACGAGCTTACAATATATTATCAAAAGCAAGACCGTTCAGAGTTATCATTCTCATGATATTAAATCCATCAGCAAGTGACTCATCTGATGTCAAGACGTGGATCCCGAGAAATCACCCTCATGACAGTCAGTTGTCTCTGCACTCCGAATCTCTTTCTGAAAGTCCTCTAAAATTGTCGAAGCTCGCCTCATCTCCATACTACCAAGGGCGAACTCATTCTCACCATGAATAACATCTCTTGAAAAGCAAGGGCCAAAGTGCAGTAACTTTTCAAATTCGGCTTGGATATTGTTGAGTCATTCTCGGAGCCATCTCACGTTAAAGCGAAGATTTTCACAAGTGGCCACGAACTTTCCAAGATCTATGAAGTAACCATAAAGAATGTTGTTCAGAGTCAAGTCCCGTACGGCATCGAGAGTCTCCAGCAAGTCGTTAACTATTTCGATCATAAGATGAACAACATAAGTTATTATCCCCATTGTAGCAATGTGGCCATATCTTTGCAAAATCGACCGGTACAGTTTGGCATATTTGGTATCAACACCGAATACCCCTATGAGTATTCCATTTGAGCTCAGGGTTGCACTAGAGCCAACAAAATCAAGACCTGCAATAGGATATTCAGCGATATTCGATGACTGTGCTTCATCTCTTCGGGATTCTTCGACACGGGAATCACCAGAACCTGGGGACTGAAGGGTAGCTGAAGCATTGTCAAGAGAGGATATTTCTGTTGTATTTCGATCAAGTACATTTTGAGTCATTCCCACGTCATGAATCTACAAAAGAAGATGAAATCAAACAAGGTATATTGAGATATGGAAGTAAAAAAGGAAATTTAGATTTGGCGATTTAGCTTCATAGGTGGGATTAGAGTTCATGGAGACAAAGGCCACGTCTTATGCTAATATAAGGAAGCTAGTAAAATCCCAGGAGGCATACTCAAGGCGTCACAACATGCAAAGAATCAAGGAATATGGGAATCCTCTTAATATTAATATTTCTGTACACTTCCATGAGAAAACACGCTAATTGATGAACATTCGTAAGGAATTTTGGGGTCTTGTCTTGAGAAAATATGTTTATCTATATCTTTTCTACAACATATCCAAAGGGAGCCTTGATGGGATTCGGAGATACCTATATATAATAACCGCAATTGCACGGTGTCTAACTAGTAGACAGAGGCAAGTACGGGTCGTTCCCACGAGGAGCAATGGAAATACTGTAATCAATATCTCTAAAGACACTAACCAAGAAGAATATTTTTGGGTTTTAGAAAAAAAATGATTTCCAAGAAGAAAATAATAGCTAAACGAATCAAAATATAATACGAGAAACAACAACTAAGGTCTATGGATTCCACTACTATT